>NW_028128775.1:600000-1013000 GCF_965231255.1 Vanellus vanellus | reverse complement strand
GTCAACCGTTTGGGTACAACACCCCACGCGGTTCCTAAGAGGGTGACACGACAACCCGACAAAACCAGATTGACTTGACCGCGCGACAGCTTACAAGCACGCTAATAAAAGACCCGTCTAAAACGAAATCAAGAAAAAGAAGCGGTGTCTTGACTGGTCAAAGGGTAGAAGCCATTTCTCCAAAAGATACCGAGCCCAGATATGCCAAACCCGCTGGCAGCAGTATCTTGCCCAAGAGGAATCTCACCGGCAGCAGCTCCCAAAGGCGGGGATGGAGAACCACAGCTCTGCCCTGCCCAGGCCACTTGGAAGTTCTGATCCCAGCAACTACGCACCGAAACGGGGTACGAAACCTCAGCCCCTGCCCCGGACACAATGAAGAGCTGCTGCCTAACCTCCCTGGCTCCTGTCCCTGGGCGAGAGGGGCTTGGAGGGGTTTATGACCTTCACTCACCTGGCTAAAGTTGAACGGTTTCTCTCTGGCGATGTAATCTGCGTATTTACACATAAAGACGCCGCAGTCGCTTCCATTCAGCTGCTGAGGGATCTCCTAAGGAATGCAAAGAAGATGGAGGATTTCCCTCTGTCTCAAAAGAAAAGCAACTTGGAAGCAGCGCACATTACCCACACCGACACTGCGCTCACCGCACACTCCTGACCCTACTTGCCTAATCCCCGATACCCACTCCCGCCCACGAGGAACAGACCCAGTTCACTGCTCACCATCCCTCCCCTCTGCCTCCCGGACTCGGACACTACGATCCAAATTTTTGGCAGGCCCAGAAGGCGCAGCAGCCCTCCCCCCTGCGAGGTGTCTCAAGGTTCGCACCGCCTCTTTCTTAAGTGACCTTTCTTAAATCCGGTCTTTAGGGACTGCTTTTTACTATCAACTCCTCGAGGAACATCAGCTCAACCCTTTCTTTGTCACGTGCCAGGATCTGGGCCCCAAAGAAGCACTTACAGTTCCCATTTCAGACCCAAGGGGTGCTCACGTACACGTGGCTCCATGCTGTGAAGAGTCCACTCTGAAACATCCAGCTCCAGCTGTCTTTTTTCCCAGCTTTCTTTTTGCAGGTATTGGCTGGTTAAAACAAAAGGAAAAAAAAAATCCCTTTTCATCTCTGTAATTTAGGCCAACAACAAAATAAAGCAGCTGAAGGATCACAGGAAGACGGACGGCAGGACGGTAAAATGTCAGAGGATCCTCACTGCAGCTGATTTAAGGCTGATTTTGAGGAAAAATCCCAATCTGAAACTTACAAACACGGGGAGAGGCTGTGAGCTAATGGTCAAGAACGAGGCCAACGACTCCATTGCTTCAGAGAGGTCAAAAAGCCCCAAATCACATGTTATCAGAGCACAAAGATACAAACCACGCAAGGAACTGTAATGCCGTAATTCCACCGGGTGCCTTGATCCCACATCCTGGGCTCCGACTAACAAAGTCGGCACACGTGTGCCACGGGGCTATGGCGTATTTGGCTGTGCCTCTCACGGGAAGGTGGCAGAATCCAGGCACCCCAGACCCTGGGTGCAGGGGACGCTGTGACAGCAGATAAGCAGTCGATGCCAGACAAGTCGCAGCAAGCAACTCCAAGATTCCTGCTTGGTTATCTACAAGCCACGTGAAAACTGGCAGTCGCCTTACAGGGACTAAATCTAAAACCCCTCTCCTCATTCACACCAGAAAAGCAGTGACGGAGCGGTTACTTACAGCAAAGTCTGACAAATCTTGTCCCCTTTCTGCCCAAGCGAGTCCAAGTACGTGATCGTGTTCTTCCTCAGATCTATGACCTGTTATTAAAAGGTGACCGTTAGGCAAAGCACAACCTTGTGCCGCACACCCCCCAACACCCACATGACTTCTCTTGCCAGTTTTTGCTCCCCGTCCAATTCTAAAGGAAAAGCCCGTGGGACTCACGGCTAGTGTCCAGTGTGCTCGCGAGTTCACAGGCACGAAGAGGATGTCCTGCTTAAAGACATCGACACTCTTGGTCCACCTTCTGACCGACTCGTAGCCCCCAGATGTTAGTTTTGGATAAAAGAAAGTACTAAACGCGTGGACTGCTGGATAGCCTTCCTTCTTCCCTCTTTCCATCACCAGACTCATGTAGAAATTAACGACCTGTACCATAAAGAGGAAACGTGAGGTGTCAAAATAAGACGCTGCCTTCCCCAACGAAAAATACAGCACCACCTCTGTTCTGGCCACCCTTAAGCACGCAGCGCAGAGAACTCCAGCCTCAGCTGGAGGCTTTTGTTCCCAGGATTTCACACGGGGCTACATCGGCAGTTTGATCAAAACACCTGCCACCCACGCCAATAACCCGGACGAACTCCTGGAAGCTGCGTCATACAAGAAGTAACGGAACTTCCAGAAACGCTCGACCCTTCAACACCTCAAATAAGAAGTGTACAGAGATTTCTAGGCTCTGCAGCGGAGGTCGTCAAAGAACGTTGACGCGACTTCTGTACAGGGCGGAGGGGTATTTTTCAATAAAGGCTGAGTGAGACTGTCCCTGTGCTGCAGCTGGTTTTACCTCATCGTTTAGCCAGCAAAGGTTCCTGAGCGTGCGGATGTCTTCGCGAGTGACCTTTAGTTTGAAGGCACTGCTCATGATCTCATCTGGCTCACCTTTGCCAAATGCGGCACTGACCTCTCTCTCCATGGCCTGAAAGGAACAATTCAATGGGGAAGGACTTGTGAAACAGAGCATGGAGCACGCTGACCTGGGGGCAGCTTTCCACTGAAACACGGCCTGTAAATTCAGCTCAGGTGACAGAGCAACTGCCTCCGACGGTTTCCTGCCTCAGTGAGCGATAGCGCTTTTGCCTTGCTTGGTTGGTTGCAGCATCCTAACTTTGAACTTCACAGCCCAGGCTTGCTGCCGTTTCTTTTCACCAAGGACGTTGGGATAAAACCCGTAAACTCAGCAAACACGCTCAAGCAGCTGAAAATGGAACACAACTCTGGCAACCCCCTTTCCCAGGTGCTGCTGCGGCCCTCGCAATACCCAGGTTTAAGCCAACCCCAGCGGGCATCCTCCGTACCGAGGCAGCTAAGTCAGGAGCCTGAAAGAACGTGAAGGTGGGGGACTTCAAAGGGAACGGCAAAGGGGGAAACTGAGGCAGCCGTCCCGCTAACAGAAGGCCCACAAACCCTTAGGGCAGCACAACTGAAGGAGCGCGGGGAGCACACAAAATCCTTCAAAGCAGCTTTAGTGCTGACCCTCGCACTGTGAAGCCACAACCACAGCCACTCGCTAACAGGTTCAATGCAAGTTCTTCAGATTTCAAAGCGCCTTAAGAACCACTGAGAAGAAGAGGACTTCCTTGCAGCTCTGCCACAACCTTCTCTTTTGTCTCACAGACTGTCGCCTACGGTACCTCTGTGAGCGGAGGAAAGCGTTCCGCTGTTTTTCCCAATCTTGGCACTTTCTTTTCCTCCACATCGAGGCTGGCTGACTTTTTGGACGGAACAGGTGTAGGGTGTCCTCGGAATAAGGCATCTTCTAAGATTTCTGTGCCACGCTGCCTCTGTTAGACAAACAGACGTTAAGCTAGCAATCAAGCACAGATTTGTTGAAGTTTCTGACCACAAAGAGCTCTATTTTCCTTGGGAATAACACAAGCTTACCCCTGCGATGGTTTCTTTCACTGCTCCTTCCTCTTCCGCAGAGTTTTCTTCTGGTGTGCAGTACCTGCCTGGAGAGGGAGAGAGAGAAGTGAGCTCTATATCCGTCCTGTCCCATGGAATTCTCAAGAATTCACCCTCTGGACAAGAAAGGCTTTTGCAAGGCCTATTCTGACTAGCCCCGGTTGCACACATCAACATGTGACAATATCGCCTCAACTTCCAGCACCGGTCTTTCTTAGCAGCAAGACTGGGATAGAATGAAGAGCTGGGAGCTTTGGAAGTTTGGTTTTTTTTTCCCATCTACTTGTACAAGACTCCTTTTCCTTCTCTTTATCAGTTGCATTATTTGGAAAACAGGGAAGCAACCAGCACTTCCTCTGTCGAGTGCTTTGTGATCTGCTGCTGATAAACACTGCATGCTGGGTGTTCTACTGCAAGGTATAACAGGAACATCTGCAACTAGACTTGCGCCCAAACAGAGTGAGCTTCGGGAAACCAAGACCTGTTTCCATAAAGACCGCAAAGCCGTCGCAACTCACAGTCCTGCCAGCTCAGACAGCCAATACCAATGAGGCCGCTGGCCTCTCAAACCCAACTGCACGCTGCCTTTTTCCCTCTCCTAGGCAAACCCCAGGCATCCTTTGGGACTTACAAAGTCCCCAAAACTGCCTCAAGTCCCACCAGGCTTTACAAGCTCTCTAATCCTTCTGCTTAGGATGCGGGTTTCCAAGTGAAAGAAGTGAAATGTCAGCTCATTGATGGCTCGGCAGAACGACTCACAAACAAAAACGGATTCTGCACATCCAAGGGCAACTTGGGACGGCCACCACTCGCACCCTTACTGGCTTTCTTCCCACAGCAAACACCACACCAGCACAACCCTCTTTGTCACGCAGCACGGCTCTCGCTTGTGTTGGAGATGCAACTGGCTTGCAAGCAATTCCGGAGCCGCAAGCTAGCTACTTCTCTTTCACAGCACTGAGACGATCAAAGACCGTTGGTCATCTTCGAGACTCTACCAGCGGCTGAAAGAGATACACGCGCAGAGCCAAAAGGAACAAGAAGCATCATTAGAAGAGACTCTACCTGATCGTATCACCTCTCTGCGACCGCTGCGGGCAGCAAACATCTATACATTCGACACCTGCACAGAAAAGCAGTAGTAAGAAAACAAGAAGTCGACTTTCAATTACCATCAGATGTACACAGCTCTCCATTTCTCAGTGATAAATAAAAAAAAAGGAAAAACTTTGAAGGATGACGGTATGGTCAGGAAGTTCGAATTCTGGCAAGCACTTTGAACTCGGAACGTCATCTGCGAGTGTGTAAGAAATGCCCTATTCGGATTTGACGTATACCTACAAAGTGGAACGGATTGGAATCATGGGGATACTCACCGGTCCTGAGTGTTGCACGTGGATAGACGTCTCCTCCGTATTTTGGTTCTTCCCGGTGACTCACAGTCGCCACTGGTTCCTTGGAGGAGGCTTGAACACTTTGGGGCAGGAAACAAACAACAGAGGAGAATCACAATTTTTATACGGGGGGCATTTGTTATCAGTGCGTACCAATTCACGCTGGCTTTTGGGGTTTTTCTTTAAGAAGAACAAAATATTCTTTGCACATCCGACAAATATCTGCATTAACCTGAGGAGGCCACTTTACTCTGTGGGACAAGACAGCGTTCATTTCAACCAGCCCTGACCAATTCTGCTCAATCTATTTGTTAAAGGTTATGCTGACGCTGAGAATGGCAATGTCCACAACATCCATACTGCTGGGACATTTTACTTCAGACCTGCCCTGCTCTGACCTCAGGGACTATATGCTCAGTAGCGGTTGGAGTGCATTAGACACCTTCCCCAGGAACTTCTCTGGTTTAGCTTCCTCTGAAAGGAATCTCTTTCTCAGGCTCCAGATCTGCTCCAAAATATGAGCCAAACCACAATAAGCAACGACTGGCAGATGAGACGCCGACAGCAGAGTCTTGACCTGCTCTCAAATGCAGTGCGCTTAAACTCAGCGCACCCAAAATTACATGAGAAACTCTCTTCTGTATCATTTTCATGGTATGGATTTTCATCTGCAGTGGCGGATTCTGGCGCAGCGCACTCCTTAACTGGTGGCCTCAGTGGTAAGAAGCTGTCTGGAGCAGCTTTGATGCTCTGTTTGCCCTTCCGGCTTGTGCTCAAAACATCAACGGCAAAAGAAACGGTATCAAGAGAACATTCCAATGTGCACCTCCACCACCACCTGCTTTGTCAAGCACGTACACCGATGACGATGGAGACAGACACGAGATGTTTATGACTTTCAGATGAAGACCTGCTGTCTTCAACTGGCTAATGGGGAAGTAGAGAGAAGTAAAAGTGAAAATCACAACAACTGCCTTGAAGATATGCTGTTGATTGTGTCCTCAGCCTCCTCTCAAGTTCAACGCTTCCTCTTACCGCAGACCTTTAATCTCTAGCTAATCTCCTGTGTCAATTAAGTAGCTGGATTTAAAGAAAAAGTTTAATATTGGTTCTTCGGGAGGGGAAGCAGCTGACGACCTCCCTTACCATAGGCAGTAAACCTTTCGGGGAAGAAGTCAAAGAAAACGGAAGGATTTTTACCTCAGACGGGGAATTGTCTTGTCAGGACGAGAGAGTGGTTCCTTAGTCAAGCGAGCATGGGTCCCACACGGCATTTGACCTACGAGAGAAGAGCGTAAGGCATGGGTAAGTATAAAAGGAAACTGAAGAGGTTTATGAGTTTACAGTAACGAGCTTCACCAAAGATAAATTGTCATTTTCTCTCTCACATCATCATATGATTTGTGTTATGTCACTTTAGGACATTTTCAGGTTTTCACACCGGCAACTGCAGCAAGTTGCGCGCACAAGGTATTGCCAGCCGAAACCTGAAATACAAAAGGCTCCTCAGGATCTACTACCTAAAAGGACCATTGAAAACAATTTGCTTCTGGCAAGCTAACAGTGGACCTATCAGAACGGAAGGACTGCATCCAAGGCAGCTCTGGTACCGAGACGACCAGATCGACGCCCGGCTCCACTCCAGAAGCAATGCGAGGATGCGGGTAAGAAACAGAGGTCACGCTCAAGTATTCCCAGATGCTGCCTCGTCCCGTGCCTGCCATAATCCCTACAGAACCCTAGGGGTAGGCTTGGACAGTACACAAGGTAGGGTGAAAATGAAACAAGTCGTATAACTTGATGTCAGCCTTACCAATTTGCAGCACGGCTACCTCGAGTGACGAAAATCGTGGTCTTTTAGTGGAAGGCTCTAAAGAAGTGGACCCAGGCTTAAAAGAAAACAACAAAAAAGCACCAGCGTGAGTGTAACCTGAATGTGAATCCCAGCAAACACACTTCCTGAGGCGTAGTCAGCTCTACTATGACTTGGGGACCATGACTTGCTGGTTCAGATTGCAGAAGGCGGCAAATCTTGGCAGGACCTTTGACAGGTACGCTTTAAATTTTGAATACAGGCTCTCATATGTGCAGCAATTAAAAGAATACAGTCTTGTCACTGAGTTATCACTCAGTCGGCTTCTAAACATTCCAAAGGGTGATAGTTCGGCCCTTGAGAAATATATTGTGTACAAATAAGAGTTAACGACTCTCTCAGGAACGAAGAACTAGAGCCCGACAGTCTCTTAGCCCTCTAATCCCATGGGGCAATAAGAAAAACTGCACTACACCTTTGAACCAAACTAGGCAGTCAAGGTGGCTCATTTTTACAGAGCCAAAGTCCTACAGGAACGCTCTCCTGGACTGGTGGATAATGAGCAGAAAGTGGTTTATCCAGAGCAAGTATGCAGTTTTTCTTGTCAGGTAGTGTATATTGATTCCTTAACCACAAGCTTGAGAAAGAGAATAACAGTTTGCAAACACACTAAAACTATAAACTTGAACCATTCTCAAGTATCTGGAAGACAACAAACAGTTTGCTCCTCCCGCAGCTGCCAGTGCCGGAGCAGAGGACGCAGGCTTGAGTAAGGCAAACCCAGCCCACATTAGAGCTGCCTGCTAGAAATGCAAAAGAACCACCTACTGCTGTACAGGCTCAGAGCAGGCTCAACCTCAAGATGCAGTAGGGAGAGCCGCTTGCTCTCGCACCTTGCACAGACCCTAACATTTCAAAGCCCTCGCTAACCTCTTCCGCAGACTCTGTGCCGGCAGCATCTTCGCTGACGGAAGCCGCCGGGCGTTTGGTTGCCTTGGTCGGCAACTGCAGCACTGCAGAAACGTCAACTTTCTCTTTCTGCTCAGAGATGGAATAATCTAAAAAACAAAGACAGGCCGTATAAGAACAGGATAGAAAACCAACAGAGGTACATTGCGAATACAGACAGGAGGGAGCACACAGCTTGGATTTAAGATACTCTTTCTGCTGACAGGCGCGGGCTCAGCGCCAGAGACCTGGGCTATCTCCTGCTGGCAGTAAAAGTATTGGGCCCTGCCACAGTCACCGCAGAGAACGTCCGTCATCTATAGGGCTAAGCCCTACCGGACACCCTCAAGCCATTGGCTATAGGCATAGAGAGCCACAAGGCAAGAAGCCAACAGCTTGAAAAGCCACCGTTTCAGGAACAATGCCAGAGCACAAAAGCCAGACTTTTCCAAGGGACACGAAACCTCAGAAAAATCGGGCATATTCAGTACTTGTGTAATGTGCGATACCTGATTTTTGCTTTTTCGGCGGAGTCTCGTCATCATCATCATCCACAACTATGCAAACGCTGAGGAAAGAACACACACAACAGTGTTTTGCAGCCCTAGGGAAGCTCCCAGCAGGCTGACTTCCCTTCACAGGGCCCAAACTTCCCAAGTTACTTTTCCTATCCCAAAGGTCTCCCCCTCCAAGTGCCCCTGGGATCATCTCAGGCACATACACCTAACTGCAGCCCTCCTCAACGCCCCCCAACCTCTCCCAGCCAACGACCGCTCGCAGAGAGCTAATGATCCCGCTGCAGCACATTAGGCCTCTTTGGCTCATTCCGTTAATGCTTCCCAACATTTTACCTTTCTTCCTATCGCCAACAAATTAAGTTCGTTTCGGAAATCCCTACACTGAGTTGCAAAGAAAAGTCTAAGGAGGACAGGACATAAAAGGTGGGAAAGCAACTCGGGCATACACCCACTTCAATCACTTTGTCCTTTGGGAATGGAGCACACAGGTTGGTCCGAGGTGGGTTTTTTCCTCTCTTTGCCCCCCCAAATGTCAGGACAGCCGGATCCTTTGAAGAACTCTTTGGTCTTTCTTACACAAAGGAATTTCTCTTGAACTGTTATGCCCCCGACCCCTGCTGATAGCATTGCTTCTGGCCGGGGAGATGGGGGGGGAGTGGGCGCCGGGGCGATGCCCGGGGGCGGCCCTGAGGCGGCGGGGCGGCTCGCTGCCCTGGGGGGCGGCCTCTTGCGCGGCGGCGGGTCCCGGGGCGGCGAGGAGGGCGACGAGGGGCCCCCACAGCCATCGGTACAGGGGAGGCTGAGGGGGGAGAGAGGGGCGGGGCGGTGGGTGCGCGCGCGCAGGCGCGCCGCCGTCTGTGCTCTGCCTGAGGGAGCCGTTAGCGGCCGCCCGGCCCGCTTCTGCCCCTGCCCTGCGGTGGGGCCGGGCCGGCGCCGTCCCGCCCGGCCCGCCTCGCCCTGCTCTGTCTGGGGGAGGCGCTTGCCCTTCTCCGGAAGCCCCGAGCCGGGCCCCGGCTGGCAGCTGGGCGCCGGGAGGCCGGGGAGTGCCCGGAGGAGGGGAAGAGGCCTTCGGGGAGAGGCCCCCACGGAGGCCGGAGGGGCCCCCCAGAAGCCCTCCAGAGACGGAGGGGCCCCCCAGAAGCCTCCCAGAGAGCGGAGGGGCCCCTCGGAGAGCGGAGAAGCCTTTCGGCGTCCCGCAGGCCTGAGGCGAGCGACAGCGGCCGGCGGCGCGGGCTCTCGCGCGCCCCCTCCTGCCTCCTCTGCCCTCGGTGGGTGAGGGAATGCCAGTCCCGGGCTTACCGAGCCCTTTCCTGCGCGCTCGCACGGCGCTTTGCGCCCCTCTGGCGGGGAGCTGCGCTCGCTGCACCCGGCTGCGCCATGGCTGCGGTGCGACTGGAAGGACGCGGACTGCGTTCGGCGTTCCACCATGGTGAGCGGCTGTGACGGAGCGGCGCCCGACCGCCGGCCGCAGGCAGCCCCGCTCGAGCCGCTGCTGCGGGGGCCGGCGAGCGTGTGGTGAGTGCTGAGCTGTGTGCTGGGGGGTTGGGCTGGCTCTTGGGGCGCTGCCTTGCTCCTAAGGGGGCTTTGAAATGCGGTGCTCGCCCCTCGTTAACGAGCTGTTTCCTGTGGGGTGGAAATGTGCGGCTGTTGCTGCAGCCCCGTCCTGGAGAGGCTTTTTTTCCAGGGCTGGGAGCGAGAGCGGCGTCCAGGCTGGGCAGGGGAGCCGGGTCTGCTCGTCCTCCAGCTGAGCAGTGGTGGTTTGCAGGTAGCATCCGGTTGCACTTGCTGGAATGCAGAGCAGGAGAGAGTTGTGTCGTGGTTTTCCCCTGCAGATGCGGGACACGGGCGGCAAGGTGGCAGCGTGGGGGGAGTGGGGGTAACTGGGAGCCCCCGTCTGCCTCCCAGCCCCATGGCGCTGGATGCAGCTCAGATGCACCCACGCTCTGTGAGGGGGGGTTTGAGGGCCTGAAGGGTTGTCCCCGTGTCCCTGCCGGGCTTATGGTGGTATCTTGCTGCTGTGCGTGGGTCTGGGGGTGTCCGGGAAGGGTCTGGCATGCTGGGGCCATTACTGACCCTCATTTTCTCTCCCACCATAGAGCTCCTCGGCGGAGCTCTCAGCCAGCTCTCGGCGGAGCTCCCCCAGCCAGCGCCTTCCCACATCAGCACCCTTTAGGTGCCTGGCCCCCCTCTCCAGGAGATCTTTGCTGGGGCACCTTGGGAGAGTGGGCAACCACTACCATGGGATGGTGGGATGGGGACAGCCACCTCCTTTGTCCCCTGTCCAGCTGGTGCCCTGACCCTCTCACTCTTCCATGCCCCCGCAGCTTCCGGAGCAAGAGGTTGTGAACGTGTTCATCGGGACGCAGGCAGTGGGGGCCATCATCGGGAAGAAGGGGCAGCACATCAAGCAGCTGGTGCGGTTTGCGGGTGCCTCCATCAAGGCGAGGAAGGTGCTGCGGGGCTGGTCCTGCGCTTCGTGCCTCAGTTTCCCCTCTGCACTGCCGAGGTCAGGGAATGGGAGTGTGCGGGGAGCAGTTTTGCTCCCCAACTTATCACAGAACGGTTGAGGTTGGAAGGGACCTTGAAGATCATGGAGTCCCACCCCCCTGCCCTGTTCAGGGACACCTCCCCCCAGCCCAGGTTGCTCCAAGCCCCGTCCAACCTGGCCTTGAACACCTCCAGGGCTAGGGCAGCCACAGCTTCTCTGGGCAAGCTGGGCCAGTGATTCACCACCGTCACAGTGAAAAATTTCTTCCTGTTATCTCCTCTAAATGTCCCCTCTTCCACTTTGAAGGCACTCCGCCTCGTCCTGTCACCCCATGCCCTTGTAAAAAGTCTCTCCCCAGCTCTCCTGTACCCGTTGGCATGGGCCCACCTCTCCCGCCTGTGTTTAGTAGAAGGCCAGGCCTGCAGCACCCTGGTTAGGAGCCCGGCTCGGGTGGGAGGGGATGCTCCTGCATGGGGGGATTGCCCTGCGTTGTGGGGGGACATGCCACCGAGGGAAGGTCTTGCTGAAGCGGTGGCTGCACTCACGCTCCTTCTCCCCCATACTTCCCCAGATTGCACCGGCAGAAGGTCCCAAGGGCAGCGAGCGCATGGTCATCATCACAGGGCCGCCCGAGGCTCAGTTCAAGGTGCGCTGGGTGGGGGCTGTGGGTGTGGGGGACAGTAAGGGCCAAGTTGAGAGCGTCCCTGTGGTCAGCACTGTGCTGCCAGCCTGGCTTGGCCTCCCTCAGCGCCAGGGGAGCTCTTTGCTGGGTACCATGATTTTGATGCTGCTGGACGTGAGGACATTGTGAATGGACTCCTCGGTGCGGGCAAAGCCACCCGCATCCCACCTGGGTTCATCTTCCATAACCTTGTCTCCTGTCCACTCGAGCGGGATGGCGGCCCCCCCCCCAAAAAATTGAGCCTCTCTCAAGGAGCGATGGAGGAAGCACAAGTTAAAAAAACCCAGAAACCTGAAATTAATTAGGGCTTGTCCGGGGTGAAAAGTTGGGAGCGGCGAGATGCTCGGTGGGGGCTCAGGGGTGGGTGGTGGTGGGAGAAACAGTGCCCTGACCCCCAACTCTTGCTTTTCCCTTCTCCTCCCCAAGACTGCACAGCGCAAGATGAGGGAAATGGTCCAGCAGGTGAAGCAGCAGGAGCAGAAACACGCTCCGGGAGCCCCGGCCTCGCAGCACAGCAAGTGATGCTCCTGTCGTGCCGCCCAGCACCGCCTGATGAATGTAACCCCACTGCCGGACAACCCCCTCCAACCTCCTCCACCACCCCCAGCAGGTCAGGGGAGCAAACCAAAGACCCGCCCAGACACACAGCCCCCCCATTCCCGCGGCGCTGCGAGGATGCGCAGCTGAGGGGTACGGGGAGGGCTCTCTCCATCCCACAGCCTCCCCCTTCCTCCTCCGTCGCCTCCCGACGCTGTCCCTTTAGTTGGACTAACAGGGGCAGGTTTTGGTACCTCAGCACCTCACGCTTGTGTTTCCCTTTTAGAGATTTTGTGTGCCTTGTAAAACTGAGAGTTGGAGCATTTTTTCATTAATTTTTTTAATAAAAAAGAATGAGTTGGAAAAAACCATGTCGAGCGAGTGCGAGGCGGGAGAAGGAAAGCAATCCCAGGGGTGCTGACGTGCGGAAAGAAACTCCCCAACTCGGGGCGAGTTACAAAGCAGCATGTTTATTGCAGCGCTGGGTGCAAGGGGGATGGCTCCCAACTCGCCCAGGGGCTGGTAAAGCAAGCGTTCCTTTCTGATGCAAAGGCGTACGTATTCATTAGTGTAGGCTGGGAATAGGCACCACTCTGGTCATGATCTGTGGGTTGTTGTGGAGGAAGGCTCCCAGTCTTCCTGCCGGTGTACTTTTCCCCTTTGGCTCAAGAGTGCTGCTGTGGCTGAGCTCTGAGCCGCCAGACCGGTTCTCAGCAGATGGTTACTTCGCGCAGACAATAAGGCCCTGAATAGCCCTTCCTGTTCTCTGGGTGGCTCTGGGTGGCTCTGCTCCACTGCTGCTTCTAAGGTCGGGCTGCCCCAGTGTCATCATTGAGGAGCCTTTTGTCTATCCAGTTCTCACTTGTGGGTGTTCCTGCCCATGTCAGTGCCAGAGCTCTTCCGTAGGCTCCTTCTGCTAGCGGAGAGCCAGGGGCCGTTCCTTCAGGAGAAAGCTTGAGAAATGTTTAAAAAGAGAAAAGGGGAAAAAAAAAAAAAAGGGAAAGGAGGAAAAAAAAAGTGGGAAAAGAAAAAAGAGAAAAAGAAAAAAAGGGGGAAAAAGCAAAAAAGGTCAAAAGAAAAAAGGGGTAAAAGAGAAAAAAGGGGGAAGCGAAAACATATTAAAAAAGAAAGGTAGAAAGGGAAAAAAACCAACCAAACCAAGCAAGGAAAGTGGGAACAGCTGCGGGGCAAGAGGAGGGACAGGAGCTGGGGGGGGGGAGGTGGCAGTGCCGGCGCCGACCCCGGGGGCTGCGACACCACGTTTTTGTCCTCTACTGCAAAGTGTTGTGTGAAAAACAACCAACCAAACCCCATCCAAGGACAACATCAAAAACCAAAGAGAAATCTCTGCAGCTCACAGGAGCCTGAGCTCGCTCTCGGTTGCTTTCTTTCCAGTGTCTCGGGGGTGTCACCGCCGAGCTGAGATTGGGGGGTGGTGGTGGTGGGAGTTTGTCCCATGGCTGTGATGGGGGGAGAAGGGGTGGGCGGGGAGTGGGGGATGTGGTGTGGGGTTTTTTTGGTGGGTGGTGTTTTTTTGCCAGGCGTCGCTTTACCCAGTGGCTCAGGGAGGTGTTGGCATCACAAAGCCTGCGCTAAAGCGGGGTGGGGGCCTCGCCGCAGTTGGTTAGCAGAGCCAAAGTGGTTATTAATGGTTCTTAAGGGCGCCCTAATTATGCCCATGTAACTGGGAAGCTCAGATGCCCCCTAAGCACCCCCCCCCGGTGCTTCTCTAGCCAGGCGAGTGCTGGGCGTCCCCCCCTGCAGGAGAGGAGCGCACCTCCAGGGCGGGTGGAAGGGCATCACCCAAGAGGGAGAGGACCAAGATGGGGCTTGGGTGTCCTTGGGGTGGCCGTGTGGCGGGGTAGGGCTGCTGGGGGCTGCCGCGATGAGGGACACCCCCACGCCTTTCTCCATGGCTTCCAGAGCTGTGCTCCCTCCCTCCCTCCCACCCATCCAGTGCCACCGGAGAGGTGGTGTCCCCCCTCCCGGGGCGGGCAGGGGCTGCTGCCACCCCACCTAACACCTCAACGCACCAAACCAGCTTTCAGCAGTCACAGCCACCCGGGCACTGCCAAGGGGGCAGCAGGGGCTCCCCACGGGGCTTTACAGAACACAGAGAGCGTCCGTACACCGCTGACCCCTCTCCAGGGGCGGATTTTCGGGATGCTGCTTGCTCATCTCACCACTGAACGACACCTCGATTGCCCCTGCAGCACTGTGTGACCATCGCTTCGTGGCTTTTGTGCTCCGATGCTCATCCTGGCTCCAATCCTCTTCCTGGGGGATTGTGAGGGAGCAAAAAACCACATCGCTACATCCAACTTTTTTTCAGTTAAATAAAAAAAAGAATAAATCACCCTCTCTCATTACCAGGTAGAGGTTCGTTCCCTTAAGGCTCTTTTTATGAAAATAAATATTTAAATTATATAAAGAAATAAATACTTCTCTTTTCACATTAGATAACTCCCTGGAGACAGCAAAAAACAACCCAACACCACTGTGCACCAGTGTCCACCAGGGCTTTATACTTTTGTGGCTCTCATGTGCCAGGCCATCGAATCCACACAGTCCAATACAGTCGGTTGTCCCTCTCCTCCTCCTGGCTGGAGGCAGGGCACCTCTACTGTTGACCGTAGTACCTACGATTATCAGATTGGTTCCTACCTGGTCCGTAGGATCGCCTACCGTAGGTTGGAGCAACCTTCTTCCTGTAAGAATCCTTTCTTCTATCGGCTTCATTTTGCAACTCAAGCACCTGTGCCTGTAGGGCTGAGGTAGGTTCTCCATCCCTCTTCTTCATGTCTTCTGCATATTCACAGAGGCAAACCCACAGGATATCTCGCATCGGGTTTGATTTGTCTTGAGTCGGAGGGTGGTTTTTCTCTTGAGTAGGAGGGCGTTTCCTCTTAGCAGCTGCAACATGAGTCTGTACAGGGAAAGCATGGAGTTTTTCCTCCACCTTGGTTAGTTTATCAAACAGTTTATCGGTTTGCTCAACTAATCTCTGGGTCATTTGCTCTATTTTCTCAGTCAGTTTCTCAGTCATTTTCTTGGTGGTCACAGTCAGCTTTTCTATGGCTGCCACAGAGAAGGGACCAGAGAGACTGTCTTCATACTGTCGTACCTTCTTAACCCCTTCATTTACAGTTGGTGTGTCAGTATCGGATCCTCCCCAGACCATTGTTGACAATGGGTGGGAATATGTTGATGGTGCACTTTGTACAAACTTTTTGAGCAGAGATCGTTTGCATGGCATTTCATCAGGGTCTACTATCGCTTGCCCATCACTATAAATCACCTCTCGCACAGGCAGTTCTTTCAGGTACAATCCCTCCATCCTTGGACAGGTTTCCCAATCGCCAGGCTTCTCTGCCATCTCAGTCTAGGGTATCTGCCCCGCTATCCCAGCATCGGAGCAACCAGGAGACAAGTGTTTCGCCTTCATGACGACTAAAGTCCTTCCTGATACTTCTCAGATCTTTCACGGAGAAGGATTGAACAACTCCCTCTACATCTGAGTCCTCCTGTGGTGAGGCTGCCCCAGAAGGGGCCTCTCCAGCATCTGCTCTAGAAGGACTCTGGCCTTTGTCTGTTTTCAAAGGTCTCTTTCCCTTCTGTGGTCTTGAAGGACCCTCCCCTGGATCTTGTTCAGAACTCTCCCCCAAGCTATGTGACTTGAGGTGGTCTTTGTGGTAAGGGGCAGGGGAAGGAGTTGACCTCCTCTTCCTGCTCCTGGTTCCCGGGGCGGCTTGTACCGATTTTGATGGAGTTGGAGTAGTTTTGGTACTGGTTGTAGTGGCTGCAGTAGGTTGTGCCGGGAGAGGCGGCGGCGTGGCTTGTGCCGCTGCAGGGGGGGGCGCGGCTTGTGCCGGGACGGGCGGCGGAGGGGCCGGTGTTGTTGCGGTGGGGGGGGCGGCTGCCGGTGGTGCGGGTGCCGGTGCCGGTGCAGGCGGCGGCGGAGGCGCCTGTGCCGTAGCGGGGGGGGGGGGCGGCTGCCGGTGGCGCCGTTGCTCCGGGGGGGGGCGGCTGCCGGTGGTGCCGGTGCCGTGGGGGAGGCGGCTGCCGGTGGTGCCGTTGCTCCGGGGGGGACAGCTGCGGCCGGGCCGGGCGGGGCCGCGGTTCGCGCCGCTGCAGATCGCCGAGCGGCTGCGCGGGTCTGAGTGGCGGCAGCGCACGGTACCCTCCAGCTCCCCCTGCACAGATGTTTCACAAGAAACCACCCCTGCACCACATTCAGGAGCATCAACAACAAAATCACGATCTTAACAAGGTACCAGTCCTTATCCTCAGAGCCCAGAAGGTTGCCATGCCCCAGCTCTGATGGGGTCACATCAGCATAATTATCAAAGGGCGAAGTAAACATTCCCCAGGTAGAAGAACCCTTTGATTCCTTTGGTCCCCTTTCTACTGAGCATGAGGCAGATGGGATGGAATACCCTGTTGGTCAGTTTTGGGTCACCTGTCCTGTCGCTCCTCCCCGCAGGTGGGACCCCACTATGCTTTTCCACTTCCGACCCTCCAACGGGGCAAATAACAAAGCTGGTTGGCCGTGGGGGTTATAGCAATGAGTATAAGCAGAGACTCTCTGCATCCCATGCCTGGGCATCAGCTGTAAACATTGCTCTTATCGCTCTGAGAGAGTGAACGCTGACGGCACAATAGGCAGTTAATTTCAGTTGGTAGAAGAGGCCCAGCTAAGAAGCCAAGTTACTGAACAAAATTGGTTCTCTTTTACCTCAAACCAGGACACAGGGAGAGTTTCCTTCCATTAAGGCTCTTTTTATTAAAATAAATATTTATATTATATAAAGAAATAAATACTTCTCTTTTCACATTAGATCACTCCCTGGAGGCAGCAAAAAAAGCCAACCCCAAACCAGCCCAAATGACAGGGGCTTTGGTGAGAAATCAAGAGATGGTAAACGCTTTCTTTCCGTGGTCGTGACAAATCCAGTTTTAGGAATCAAGGAGATGGTAGATATTCCAGAAACAGAGGAAAACTCTCTTTGAGGAGACGGTAGTTCAGCACGTTGTCCTTGGGAAGGTAAGTTGGGCAAACACAACTGTAACCACCACCACAGATGTTTCCCATTTGTCTGTAATGTGGTCGCATGCGCTGCGAGGCGCGAGCGTGCGGCTCAGCCATGGAAGTTGACGATGTTCCTTCTTCACTCTGCCCTTAACGAGGTCACACCCATCTTTCTGGCTTTTGCTTAAGGTGCGTTAGCTAATTTCAAAGAGAGTTACTGTCTCCAAAATAAGGGGGGGTGGGGGGTGGTGGTGGGGAAATAAACTGTCTTAACCACTACTTCATAACTTGAAGAGGAAAACTTGTGTACCAAAACCCCAGAGTTACTGTCTCCAAAATAAGGGAGGTAGGGGGAACAAACCATCTTAACTTCTACTTCATAACCTAAAGAGGAAAATTCATCTAAGAAATGTAACTAAAGGTCTAAGAAAACTAACTAAAGGTCTAAGAAAAGTAACTAAAGGTCTAAGAAATGTAACTAAGGTCTAAGAAACGTAATTAAAATAAGAACTCTAATAGTCCATGTGTCACAGCAGCTGTTGGTGGATTATCTCCCACACCATCTTCTTGCGGAAGTATGGCATGTGAGTCTGAAAAGAGAAGAGAAATCCATTAAATAATGACATCACGGTAGAAAGAGGCGGCAAACAGGCATAAACGCCCAGCGGAGTCCTTAATATGAAGTTCCCTTTAAGAACTGTCAACCGTTTGGGTACAACACCCCACGCGGCTCCTAAGAGGGTGACACGACAACCCGACAAAACCAGATTGACTTGACTGCGCGACAGCTTACAAGCACGCTAATAAAAGACCGGTGTAAAATGAAATCAATAAAAATAAGCGCTGTCTTGACTGGTCAAAGGGTAGAAGCCATTTCTCCAAAAGATACGAGCCCAGATATGCCAAACCCGCTGGCGGCAGTACCTTGCCCAAGAGAAATCTCACCGGCAGCAGCTCCCAAAGGCGGGGATGGAGAACCACAACTCTGCCCTGCCCAGGCCACTTGGAAGTTCTGACCCCAGCAACTACGCACCGAAACGGGGCACGAAACCTCAGCCCCTGCCCCGGACACAATTAAGAGCTGCTGCGTAACCTCCCCGGCTCCTGTCCCTGCGCGAAAGGGGCTGGAGGGGTTTATGACCTTCACTCACCTGGGTAAAGTTGAACGGTTTCTCTCTGGCGATGTACTCTGCGTATTTGCACATAAAGACGCCGCAGTCGCTTCCGTTCAGCTGCTGAGGGATCTCCTAAGGAATGCAAAGAAGATGGAGGATTTCCCTCTGTCTCAAAAGAAAAGCAACTTGGAAGCAGCGCACATTACCCACACCGACACTGCGCTCACCGCACACTCCTGACCCTACTTGCGTAATCCCGAATACCCACTCCCGCCCATGAGGAACAGACCCAGTTCACTGCTCACCATCCCTCCCCTCTGCCTCCCGGACTCGGACACTACAATCCAAATTCTTGGCAGGCCCAGAAGGGGCAGCAGCCCTCCTCCCTGCGAGGCCTCTCGAGGTTCGCACCGCCTTTTTCTTAAGTGACCTTTCTTAAATCCGGTCTTTAGGGACTGCTTTTTACTATCAACTCCTCGAGAAACATCAGCTCAACCCTTTCTTTGCCACGGGCCAGGATCTGGGCCCCAAAGAAGCACTGACAGTTCCCATTTCAAACCCAAGTGGTGCTCACGTACACGTGGCTCCATGCTGTGAAGAGTCCACTCTGAAACATTCAGCTCCAGCTGTCTTTTTTCCCGGCTTTCTTTTTGCAGGTATTGGCTGGTTAAAACAAAAGGAAAAAAAAAATCCCTTTTCATCTCTGTAATTTAGGCCAACAACAAAATAAAGTGGCTGAAGGATCACAGGAAGACAAACGGCAGGACAGTAAAATGTCAGAGGATCCTCACAGCAGCTGATTTAAGGCTGATTTTGAGGAAAAATCCCAATCTGAAACTTACAAACACGGGGAGAGGCTGTGAGCTAATGGTCAAGAACAAGGCCAATGATTCCATTGCTTCAGAGAGGTCAAAAAGCCCCAAATCACATGTTATCAGAAGACAAAGAGACAAACCAAGCAAGGAACTGTAATGCCATAATTCCACCGTGTGCCTTCATCCCACATACTGGGATCCAACTAACAAAGCCGGTAGACGTGTGCCACGGGGCTATGGTGGATTTGGCTGTGCCTATCACAGGAAGGTGGCAGAATCCAGGCACCCCAGACCCTGGGTGGAGGGGACGCTGTGACACCAGATAAGCAGTCGATGCCAGACAACTCGCAGCAAGCAACGCCAAGATTCCGGGTTGGTTATCTACAAGCCATGTGAAAACTTGCAGTCGCCTTACAGGGACTAAATCTAAAATCCCTCTCCTCATTCACACCATAAAAGCAGTGACGGAGCGGTTACTTACAGCAAAGTCTGACAAATCTTGTCCCCTTTCTGGCCCAGAGAGTCCAAGTACATGATGGTCTTCCTCCTGAGATCTATGACCTGTTATTAAAAGGTGACCATTAGACAAAGCACAACCTTCTGCCGCACACCCCCCAACACCTACATGACTTCTCTTGCCAGTTTTTGCTCCCCGTCCAATTCTAAAGAAAAAGCCCGTGGGACTCACGGCTAGTGTCCAGTGTGCTCGCGAGTTCACAGGCACGAAGAGGATGTCCTGCTTAAAGACATCGACACTCTTGGTCCACCTTCTGACCGACTCGTAGCCCCCAGATGTTAGTTTCGGATAAAAGAAAGTACTAAATGCGTGGACTGCTGGATAGCCTTCCTTCTTCCCTCTTTCCATCACCAGACTCATGTAGAAATTAACGACCTGTACCATAAAGAGGAAACGTGAGGTGTAAAAATAAGACGCTGCCTTCCCCAATGAAAAATACAGCACCATGTCTTTTCTGGCCACCCTTAAGCACGCAGCGCAGAGAACTCCAGCCTCAGCTGTCAGCTTTTGTTCCCAGAATTTCACACGGGGCTACATCGTCAGTTTGATCAAAACACCTGCCCCCCACACCAAAAACCTGGACGAACTCCGGGAAGCTGCGTCATACAAGAAGTAACGGAACTTCCAGAAACGCTCGACCCTTCAATACCTCAAATAAGACTTCTACAGAGGTTTTTAGGCTCTGCCACGGAGGTCGTCAAAGAACGTTGACGGGACTTCTGTACACGGCAGAGGGGTATTTTTCAATAAAGGCTGAGTGAGACTAGCCCTGTGCTGCAGCTGGTTTTACCTCATCGTTTAGCCAGCAAAGGTTCCTGAGCGTGTGGATGTCTTCGCGAGTGACCTTTAGTTTGAAGGCACTGCTCATGATCTCATCTGGCTCACCTTTGCCAAATGCGGCACTGACCTCTCTCTCCATGGCCTGAAAGGAACAATTCAATGGGGAAGGACTTGTGAAACAGAGCATGGAGCACGCTGACCTGGGGGCAGCTTTCCACTGAAACACGGCCTGTAAATTCAGCTCAGGTGACAGAGCAACTGCCTCCGACGGTTTCCTGCCTCAGTGAGCGATAGCGCTTTTGCCTTGCTTGGTTGGTTGCAGCATCCTAACTTTGAACTTCACAGCCCAGGCTTGCTGCCGTTTCTTTTCACCAAGGACGTGGGGATAAAACCCGTAAACTTAGCAAACACGCTCAAGCAGCTGAAAATGGAACACAACTCTGGCAACCCCCTTTCCCAGGTGCTGCCGCGGCCCTCGCAATACCCAGGTTTAAGCCAATCCCAGCGGGGAATGCAAAGAAACCACTACGGATGGTGGTATAAAATACTCTGATCTGCAATAGCATCTCCTTCTTGCTTGAATCTGGGCGAGCAAAATAAGAAAACCACCCGGTTTCCCTTGTACCCAGCATCAACTCTGCAGACTTTGTAAACTCTGCATTTGCCCGCCCTTTCCGAGTCCATCCTCAACAGGCAGGAAAAGGTGGGGGGAGCTCAATTAGACTGCAACTCCAAAGAATAAAAGCAGCCAAAATTCATACAAGCAGGGGAAACTGAACTCCCACTCCCTGGGGAACGGCATCACGGACCAGCACAAGCTGATCTTTCAGGTTCTATCACCACGGTAGGACAAGAGGCACATCCAATATAACTGGATGAGTCGGGTTAGCACTGCTCTGGAGACTGGTGTTCAACCTGGACTCATTTTTTGTCCTGCTAACAGAAGGCCCACAAACCCTCAGGGCAGCACAACTGAAGGAGCGCTGGAGCACACGAAATCCTTCAAACCAGCTTTAGTGCTGACCCTCGCACTGCAAAGTCACAGCCGCAGACACTCGCTAACAGGTTCAATGCAAGTTCTTCAGATTTCAAAAAGCCTCAAGAACCACCGAGAATAAGAGGAGTTCCCTGCAGCTCTGTCACAACCTTCTCTTTTGTCTAACAGACTGTCGGCTGTGGTACCTCTGTGAGCGGAGGAAAGCGTTCCGCTGTTTTTCCCAAGCCTGGCACTTTCTTTCCTTCCACGGTGAGGCTGGCTGACTTTTTGGACCGAACAGGTATAGGATGTCCTTGGAATAACGCATCTTCTGAGATTTCAGCTCCATGCTGCCTCTGTTAGACAAACGGACGTTAAGCTAGCAATCAAGCACAGATTTGTTTGCTTGGGGACAGGACAGAAAACTGGAAGAGTTTTTGTACACACATCCAAACAGCAAACCCCAAAGTGACTTTTTATTGACGACTGCATTCCAACTGTGCACCCATGGAGTGCTGCACTTGGAGGCAAGAGAGGCAGAGAGCTCGTTTGCCTTGGGCTAGCGTTAAGAACCCCAGCAAAGCCTCCACGTGTAGGTATTAAGTTGAGAGTGAGACTACTATGATTTCCATGATTAAAATTTTATTTTTGACCTCAATCCTGACCAGAGATGGAAGTCAGGGATGTACTTCCCATCCCAGCAAACAAGATAAGACTAAAGACACCCCAGTCCAGCTTTGCAGGTCAACTAAGGCTGTGCAGTAAAGATTTTGAGGCTATACCCAACACATGAAAGGGGAAGAATCAAAATGCTATAGTGTAGCGTGCTCCTAATAGTCCAGAAACAAAATTAACGGTAGCGGAAAACACTTTGCCATAGCACTACTCATCAAATAACGCTCCCGCTTTCCCAGGGAAAAACAACCTGGGCAAATACAGATATTGTTGAGTAAGTCATGTGAAGTGGAGAGTGCTGAAGTTTCTGATCACAAATAGCTCTATTTTCCTTGTGAATAACGCAAGCTTACCCCCGCGATGGTTTGTTTCGCTGCTCCTTCCTCTTCCTGAGAGTTTTCTTCTGGTGTGAAGTACCTGCCAGGAGAGGGAGAGAGAGAAGTGAGCTTTGTATCTGTCCTCTCCCACGGAATTCTCAGGAATTCACCTTCTGGACAAGAAAGGCTTTTTCAAGGCTTATTCTGACTACAGCCCCAGTTGCACACATCAACACGTGACAATATCGCCTCAACGTCCAGCACCATTCTTTCTTAGCAGCAGGACTGGGATAGAATGAAGAGCTGGGAGCTTTGCAATTTTTTTTTTTCCCATTTACTTGTACAAGACTCCTTTTCCTTCTCTTTATCAGTTGCATTATTTAGAAAACAGAGAAGCAACCAGCACTTCCTCTATCGAGGGCTTTGTGATCTACTGCTGATAAACACTGCACGCTGGGTGTTCTACTGCAAGGTATAACAGGAACATCTGCAACTAGACTTGCATCCAAACAGAGTGAGCTTCGGGAAACTAAGGCCAGCACACTGAATTCCAAATGGGACAGCGACAGGATGTTTACTTGCCTTCTACAGGCCAGTCAAGAAAGTGACTATCCCCATTTGGAGAGGACTGTCATTCAAACCACACAGACTCTGAAGAGCAAACAACTACACAGACATTGAAGTTGTCCAGATATATGTCCCTGCTTCAAAAACAAGAATTCGCATTGTCACCAAAAGACCCCTTTGAGAGAGGCTGCTGGCCTCTCAAACCCAACCGCACGCTGCTTTTTTCCCCCTCCTAGTCAAACCCCACGCATCCTCTAAGTCCCAAAAACTGCCTCAAGTCCCACCAGGCTTTACAAGCTCTCTAATCCTTATGCTCAGGATGCGAGTTTCCAAGTGAAAGAAATGAAATGTCAGCTCCTTGATGGCTCGGCGGAACGACTCACAAACAAAAACGGATTCTGCACATCCAAGGACAACTTGGGACGGCCACCACTCGCACCCTTACTGGCTTTCTTCCCACAGCAAACACCACACCAGCACAACCCTCTTTGTCACGCAGCACGGCTCTCACATGGCAGCTGTGTTGGAGATGCAACTGGCTTGCGAGCAATTCCGGAGCCGCAAGTTAGCTACTCATTACTACATTAAAAGAGACTCTACCTGATCGTATCACCTCTCTGCGACCACTGCGGGCAGCAAACATCTATACATTCGACACCTGCACAGGAAAGCAGTAGTAAGAAAACAAGAAGTCGACTTTCAGTCACCATCGGATGTACATAGCTCTCCATTTCTGAGTGATAATTAAAAAAAAAAAGAAAAACTTTGAATGCTGACTGTATGGTCAGGAAGTTTGAATTCTGGCAAGCGCTTTGAACATCATCACCCAGTGTATAAGAAATGCCCTATTCCGATTTGAAGTCTACCTACAAAGTGGAACGGATTGGAATCATGGGGATACTCACCGGTCCTTAGTGTTGGACGCGGATAGACCTCTCCTCCGTATTTTGGTTCTTCCAGGTGACTCACAGTCGTCACTGGTTCCTTAGAGGAGGCTTGAACACTTTGGGGCAGGAAAGAACAACAGAGGAGAATCACAATTTTTATATGTGGGGCATTTGTTATCAGTGTATACCAATTCACGGTGGCTTTTGGGGTTTTTCTTTGAAAAGAAAAAAATATTCTTTGCACATCCGACAAATATCTGCATCAACCTGAGGAGGCCACTTTACTCTGCGGGACAAGACAGCGTTCATTTCAACCAGCCTTGACCAATTCTGCTCAATCTATTTGTTAAAGATTATGCTGACAGTGAGAATGGCAATGTCCACAGCATCCACACTGCTGGGACATTTTACTTCAGACCTGCCCTGCTCTGACCTCAGGGACTATATGCTCAGTAGCAGTTGGAGTGCATTAGACACCTTCCCCAGGAACCTTCTCTGGTTTACCTTCCTCTGAAAGGAATCTCTTTCTCATGCTCCAGATCTGCTCCAAAATATGAGCCAAACCACAATAAGCAACGACTGGCAGATTAGACGCCCAAAGCAGAGTCTTGACCCGCTCTCAAATGCAGTGCACTTAAACTCAGTGCACACAAAATTACATGAGAAACTGTTTTCTGTATCATTTTCATGATATGGATTTTCATCTGAAGTGGCGGATTCTGGCGCAGCGTGCTCCTTAATGGGCGGCCTCAGGGGTAAGAAGCTGTCTGGACCAGCTTTGATGCTCTGTTTGCCATTCCGGATTGTGCTGAAAACATCAACGGCAAAAGAAATGGTATCCAGAGAACATTCCAATATGCACCTCCACCACCAACTACTTTGTCAAGCACGTACACCGATGATGATGGAGACAGACACGAGATGTTCATGACTTTCAGATGAAGATACGCTGTTGATTGTGTCCTCAGCCTCCTCTCAAGTTCAACACTTCCTCTTACTGCAGACCTTTAATCTCTACCTAATCTCCTGCGTCAATTAAGTAGCTGGGTTTAAAGAAAAAGTTGCAAATTGGTTCTTCAGGGGGGAAGCAGCTGGAGACCTCCCTTACCATAGGCAGTAAACCTTTTGGGGAAGAAGTCAAAGAAAACAGAAGGATTTTTACCTCAGACGTGGAATTATCTTGTGAGGATGGGATAGTGGTTCCTTCGTCAGGTGAGCATGGGTTCCACACGGCATCTGACCTACGAGGGAAGAGCATAAGGCATCAGGAACTCTAAAAGGAAACTGAAGAGGTTCATGAGTTTACAGTAACGAGCTTCAACAAAGATAAACTGTCATTTTCTCTCTCACATCATCATATTATTTCTGTTATGTCACTTGAGGACATTTTCAGGTTTTCACACCGGCAACTACAGCAAGTTGTGCGCACAAGGTATTGCCAGCCAAAACCTGAAATACAAAAGGCTTCTCGGGATCTACTACCTAAAAGAAGCATTGAAAACAATTTACTTCTGGCAAGCTAACAGTGGACCTATCAGAATGGAAGGACTGCATCCAAGGCAGCTCTGGCACTGAGATGACAAGATAAATGCCCGGCCCCACTCCAGAAGCAATGCAAGGATGCAGGTAAGAAACAGAGGTCACGCTCAAGTCTTCCCAGATGCCGCCTCGTCCTGTGCCTGCAATAATCTGTACAGAACCCCAGGGGTAGGCTTGGACAGTACACAAGGTAGGGTGAAAATGAAACAAGTCGTATAACTTGATGTCAGCCTTACCAATTTGTAGCATTGCTACATCGAGCGATGAAAATCTTGGTCTTTTACTTGAAGGCTCAAAAGAAGTGGACCGAATCTTAAAAGAAAACAAAAAAAAAGTACCAATGTGAGTATAACCTGAATGAGAAACCAAGCAAACACACTTCCTGAGACTTAGTCAGCTCTGCTATGACTTGCGGACCATGACTTGCTGGGTCAGATTGCAGAAGAATGCCAATCTTTGCAGGACCTTTGACAGGTACGCTTTAATTTTTGAATACAGGCTCTCATACGTGCAGTCAGCTCCTAAACATTCCAAAGTGTGATAATTCAGCCCTTGAAAAATATATTTTGTACAAATAAGAGTTAACGACTCTCTCAGGAATGAAGAATTAGAGCCCGACAGTCTCTTAGGCCTCTAATTCCATGGGGTAATAAGAAAAATAGCACTACACCTTTGAACCAAACTAGGGAGTCAAGCAGTAGGTGGCTCATTTTTACAGAGCCAAAGTCCTACAGGAATCCTCTCCTGGGCTGGTGGCTAATGAGCAGAAAGAGGTTTATCCACAGGAAGTACGCAGTTTTTCTTGTAAGGTAGTCTATTTTGATTCCTTAACCACAAACTCGAGAAAGAGAATAACGCAGACTTGAGTAAGGCAAACCCAGCCCACATTAGAGCTGCCTGCTAGAAATGGAAAAGAACCACCTACAGCTGTACAGGCTCAGAGCAGGCTCAACCTCAAGATGCATTAGGGAGAGCCGCTTGCTCTCGCACCTTGCACAGATCCTAATATTTCAAACCCCTCGCTAACCTCTTCCGCACACTCTGTGAATGGAGCATCTTCGCTGACGGAAGCCGCCGGGCGTTTGGTTGCCTTGGTCGGCAACTGCACCACAGCAGAAACTTTCTCTTTCTGTTCAGAGATGGAATAATCTAAAAAACAAATACAGGCCATGTAAGAACATGATAGAAAACCAACAGAGGTACATTGCGAATACAGCCAGGAGGGAGCACACAGCTTTGATTTAAAATACTCTTTCTGCTGACACGCGCGGGCTCACCGCCAGAGACCTGGGCTATCTCCTGCTGGCAGTAAAAGTACTGTGCCCTGCCACAGTCACCGCAGATAACGTCATACAGAGGGCTAAGCCCTACCGTACACCCTCAAGCCATTGGCTATAGGGATAGATAGCCACAAGGAAAGAACAGCTTGAAAAGCCACAGCTTCAGGAACAATGCCAGAGCACAAAAGCCAGACTTTTCCAAGGGACACGAAACCTCAGAAAAATCAGCCCTATTCAATACTTCTGTAATGTGCAATACCTGATATTTTCTTTTTCGCCGGACTCTCGTCACCATCGTCCACAGGTATCCAAACGCTGAGGAAAGAACACACACAACAGTGTTTTGCAGCCCTAGGGAAGCTCCCAATAGGCTGACTTCCCTTCACAGGGCCCAAACTTTCAAAGTTACTTTTCCTATCCCAAAGGTCTCCCCCTCCAAGCGCCCCTGGGATCATCTCAGGCACATACACCTAACTGCAGCCCTCCTCAACACCCCCCAACCTCTCCCAGCCAACGACCGCTCGCAGAGAGCTAATGATCCCGCTGCAGCACATTAGGCCTCTTTTTCTCATTCTGTTAATGCTTCCTAACATTTTACATTTGTTCCTATCGCCAAAAAATTGAGTTTATATGTAATGTTTTCCTCTTTCATCAGGGAAAGCAGCACACCAGAGATTACTACGCCATCTCATTTCGTAAATCACTACACTGAGTTGCAAAGAAAGGTCTAAGGAGGACAGGAAATAAAAGGTGGGAAAGCAACTCGTGCATACACCCACTTCAATCACTTTTTCCTTTGGGAATGGAGCACAAAGATTGCTCCTAGGTGGGTTTTTGCCTCTATTTGCCCTCCCAAATGTCATGACAGACGGCAAGGATTCTTTGAAGAATTCTTTGGTCTTTCTTACACAAAGGAATTTCTTTTAAAATGTTATGCCCCCGAACCCTGATGATAGCATTGCTTCTGGACTATCTTCTCTCTGTATCAGGAGCACAAAGAAGTCCCTAACGGCACCTTTCATACAATGTCAAGAGTATTGGGTATTCCTATGCTATTAAAGTCAGGCAGAAAATATCGGGGGGTAGGCATTAGAGGTAAATATCTTCCCATGAAAATGCATTCTTACTCAGCATATTTGATACTTCAGAAGGCAAAAGTAGAGAAGGCAAAATCTTTGTATCCTCCTGCTCAATTGTTCGCAGGAGCTAACTCCTTCTGAGCTGCTCTCCAGGCTCAAGGCTACGTCCTGAGAGAAGCGCAGTTTCAATACCTGACGGCACTTACGGCAACTGCCTGTGAACAGAAATGCCGCTTTCTCCAGCTTTACCAGAGCACCCGGCACCTGGGAGAGCCTTGTTTTGTCCTTTTTTACTTTACCAGCCACTTGGAGGTTTAGGATCAGTTTGAGGGTGAGAAAAGAGGAATTCTCTCCTGGGAAGTTGTACTAAGCTGCTCCCCGCTCCTTCACCACTCCAAGTCTCCACCCCCTCTTTTTCCCTTTTCAAGCCCCCGCTGTGCAGACGGAAAGCCAACGAGGGGGTGGCTTTGCCCACGGATTTGGGGGGAACATCTGGAAGCCACAGTCATCTCAGCATCACAGGGGAACGACTCTGACTGCGGCCCGGGGCGAGCCCACAGCGGCAGGAGCCACAGCCGCCGCACAGGGCCGGAAGGACGGGGCTGCCGGGCTGGGAGAGGGCGGGGGGGGCACGGGGCTGCCGGGGCCCACCACGAGCCCCACCGCCCCGGAGGGGGGGCTCTGGGCGGGCAGAGGGGCCGAGGCCAGAGCCAGGGGAGCCCCAGAGCAAGACCCCGCCCTGCACCCGAGCCCACAGAGCGACTAACGCCGCTCCCGGCCGAGGCGCCGGGCGGGCTCCCGCCAAGGAGCCCCGGGGGTCCCGCAGGCCCCAGGCGGGGGGGGGAGTGGGCGCCGGGGCGATGCCCGGAGGCGGCCCTGAGGCGGCGGGGCGGCTCGCTGACCTGGGGGGCGGCCTCTTGCGCGGCGGCGGGGCCGGGGGCGGCGAGGAGAGCGCCGAGGGCCCCCCGCAGCCATTAGTGGAGGGGCGGCTGAGGGGGGAGAGAGGGGCGGGGCGGTGGGTGCGCGCAGGCGCGCCGCCGTCTGTGCTCTGCCTGAGGGGGCCGTTAAGGGCCGGCCGGCCCGCTTCTGCCCCTGCCCTGCGGTGGGACCGGGCCGGCGCCGTCCCGCCTCGCCCTCCTGTGTCTGGGGGAGGCGCTGGCCCTTCTCCGGAAGCCCCGAGCCGGGCCCCGGCTGGCAGCTGGGCGCCGGGACGCCGGAGGGTGCCGAGAGGCGGGGAAGAGGCCTGTCTGCCCTCGGGGAGAGGCCCCCCCAGAGGCCGGAGGGGGCCCCCCAGAAGCCCTCCAGAGGCGGAGGGGCCCTCCAGAAGCCTCCCAGAGAGCGGAGAAGCTTTCCGGCGTCCCGCAGGACTGAGGCGAGCGGCACCGCCCGGCGGCGCGGGCTCTCGCGCGCCCCCTCCTGCCTCCTCTGCCCGCGGTGGGTGAGGGAATGCCAGTCCCGGGCTTACCGAGCCCTTTCCTGCGCGCTCGCACGGCGCTTTGCGCCCCTCTGGCGCGGAGCTCCGGTAGCCGCATCCGGCTGCGCCATGGCTGCGGCGCGACTGGAAGGACGCGGACTGCGTTCGGCGTTCCACCATGGTGAGCGGCTGTGACGGAGCGGCGCCCAACCGCCGGCCGCAGGCAGCCCCGCTCGAGCCGCTGCTGCGGGGGCCGGCGAGCGTGTGGTGAGTGCTGAGCTGTGTGCGGGGGGTTGGCTGGCTCTTGGGGCGCTGCCTCGCCCTGCCCTTGCTCCTAAGGGGGCTCTTCAATGCGGTGCTCGCCCGTCGTTAACGGGGGGTGGACATGTGCGGGTGTTGCTGCAGCCCCGTGGCGGAGAGGCTTTTCCAGAGGGGTTTTTAAGTGTAAGAGGAGCAAATGTCCTGAGCAGGAGCTGGTGTCTTGGGCTGTAGCTTCATCTGTGGAGCTGTAGAGTCGTGGGAAGGATGGAGGAGAAGGAACGAGGCTCCTGGTGAAGGGAAGGAAGTGAGGAGGTGCAGTGTCCAGCCCGGCGTCGAGGAGTGTTTGGGCAGGAGGGGACACGTTGGTGTAGGAGCCGTGGAGCAGCCGGTGGCCCGAAGCAGAGGGTGGACACGGGGAGTGTGAGCTCAATGCGAGGAGGAGCACAAAACCTCGGCGTGGTGGGTTTAAATGGAGGGCTGGGAGCGAGAGCGGCGTCCAGCCTGGGCAGGGGAGCTGGGTCTGCTCGTCCTCCATGTGAGCAATGGTGGTTTGCAGGTAGCATCTGGTTGCACTTGCTGGAATGCAGAGCAGGAGAGAGTTGTGTCCTGGTTTTCCCCTACAAAGGCAGGACACAGACGAAAACATGGCAGTGGGGGGGGTGTGGGGGTAACTGGGAGCCCCTGTCTGCCTCCCAGCCCCATCGCGCTGGGTCGGGGCTGCAGCTCACCCCAATGCACCCTCGGGTGCACCCACGCTCTGTGAGGGGGGGTTTCAGGGCCTGAAGGGTTGTCCCCGTGTCCCTGCTGGGCTCACAGTGGTGGCACACTGCTCTGCGTGGGACTGGGAGTGGCCGGGAAGGGTCTGGCACGCTGGGGCTATCGCTGACCCTCGTTTTCTCTCCAACCATAGGGCTCCTCGATGTACCTCTTGGGTGTGTATGGAGCCCCCCCCCGGCCGGTGCCTTCCGCCATCAGCACCCAGTAAGTGCCTGGTACCCCTTTCCAGGAGATCTTCACTTGGGCACCTTGGGAGGGTGAGCAGCTACTACCATGGGATGGTAACATGGGGACAGCCACCTCCCTTGTCCCTTGTCCGTCCGGTCCCCTGACCCTCTCGCTCTTCTGTGCCCCTTCAGCTGCCGGAGCAAGAGTTTGTGAACCTGTTCATCGGGACGCAGGCTGTGGGGGCCATCATCGGGAAGAAGGGGCAGCACATCAAGCAGCTGGTGCGGTTTGCGGGTGCCTCCATCAAGGTGAGGAAGGGGCCGCGGGGCTGGTCCTGTGTTTTGTGCCTCAGTTTCCCCTCCGCACTGCTGAGGGCAGGGAATGGGAGTGTGCGGGTTACAGTGTTGCTCCCCAAATTATCATAGAATGGTTTCAGTTGACAGAGACCTTGAAGACCATCCAGTCCACCCTGCTGCCCTGGTCAGGGACACCTCCCACCCGCCCAGGTTGCTCCAAACCCTGACCAACCTGGCCTTGAACACCTCCAGGAATGGGGCAGCCACAGCTTCTCTTGCCATCTCATGTCGAGCTTCTCATCAATCAGCACCCCCAGGTCCTTCTCCTCAGGGCTGCACTCCATCCATTCTCCGCCCAGCCTGGATTTTTGCTGGGGATTGCCCCGACCCATGTGTAGGACCTTGCACTTGGCCTCCTTGAACTTCATGAGGTTGGCATGTGCCCACCTCTCCAAGCCTGTCATTAGTAGAAGGCCAGGCCTGCAGCACCCCGGTTATCAGCCCAGCTCAGGTGGGAGGGGATGCTCCTGCATGGGGCGGTTGCCCAGCGTTGGGGGGGTACATCCCACCAAGGGAAGGTCTTGCTGAAGTGGGGGCTGCGCTCATGCTCCCTCTCCCTCATCCCTCCCCAGATCGCCCTGGCAGAAGGTCCCGAGGGCAGCGAGCGGATGGTCATCACGGGGCTTCCCGAGGCTCAGTTCAAGGTGCGCTGGGTGGGGGCTATGGGGGGGGCGACAGTAAGGGACAAGTCGAGGGCATCCCTGTGGTCACCACTGTGCTGCCAGCCTGGCTTGGCCTCCCTCAGTGCCGGGGGAGCTCTTTGCTGGGTACAGTGGTTTTGATGCTGCTGGACATGGGGACATCATCAGCTTTGGGGATGGAGAGGCACAGTGGGCGCTGCCTGATGGTTTTCCTTTCTGTCCGTCTCCTCCCCAGGCCCAGGGGTGAATATTTTGGGAAGATGAAAGAGGAAAATGCGAAAGACGTGAAGCTTGAAGCCCACATCAAGGTGCCTTCTTTCGCCACCGGCCATGTTATAGGCAAAGGTGGCAAGATGGTAGGTGGTGGTGCCCCGGGGATGCAGAGTTGGGCATCAGCTGTCACCCCTGCCCACCCCAGGGGGACAAATCCCGAGTGCACAGTGGTTTCGGCAATGTCTTGACCCTCAGCCCCTATGTCCTGGTGGTGGTTCTTGTTGGTCCCAAGGAAGGGGGAGGCACCCAGGGTGCCTGGTGCCGTGGTGACACCGGCAGCAGAGCATTTTGGCTCTTCCACAACAAAATCCTCTTGTGGTTCGCTCCAGGTGAATGAACTGCAAATTTTAACCAGTGTGGAAGTCCTTGTGCCACGAGACCAAACCCTGGACAAGAACGAGGAGGTCATCATTAAAATCATTGGGCACTTCTTTGCCAGTCAAGTACGGTTTGGCCATGGCTTTACCCAATATTCCCCGGCTGCTTCCATCCACCGAGGAAAGGCGCAGTGTGTGCTGAGCCCAGCACCACCCGAGCGTCCTGCCGCTCTTCTTTCAGGTGGTCCCTGTGCCCCCAAGAGGCACTGAAGGTGTTTCAGTAGCTCCCCCCGGCTGTGGGAGTGCTGAAATTGAAGATTGGCTCGATTGAGCTAAAAATGGGTGTTTTGAATGCTGTGCAGAGCGGCACCCAGGGTGTGAATGGACTCCTCGGTGCGGGCAGAGCCACGCGCATCCCACCTGGGTGCATCTTCCATAACCTTGTCTCCTGTCCACTCGAGAGGGATGGTGGCCCCCCAGAAAAATTCAGGTGGTCTTGAGGAGCGATGGAGGAAGCACAAGTTTAAAAAAAAAAAAAAAAAAAAAACAACAAAAAAACCCAAACAAACAAACAAAAAAAACAAAAAAAAAAACCTTGAAATTACTTACAGCTTGTCCAGAGTGACAAGTTGGGAGTGGCGAGATGCTCGGTGGGGGCTTGGGGGTGGGTGGTAGGGGGAGAAACAGTGCCCTGACCCCCACCTCTTGCTTTTCCCCTCTCCTCCCCAAGACTGCACAGCACAAGATGAGGGAAATGCTCCAGCAGGTGAAGCAGCAGGAGCAGAAACACGCTCCGGGAGCCCCGGCCTCGCAGCACAGCAAGGGAGGCTCCCGCAATGATGCCCAGCACTGCCCAATGAATGTAACCCCACTGCCAGACTTTGCCCCCCCTCCCCCACCCCCAGCAGGTCAGGGGAGCAAACCAAAGACCCCCCCAAACACACCTCCCCCCTCCCCCCCCCATTCCACGTGGCACTGTGAGGATGCGCAACCGAGGGGTGTGGGGAAGGCTCTCTCCATCACCTCCTGACGCTATCCCTTTAGTTGGACTAACATAGGCAGAGAGAGAGAAAGAGGGGTTTTATTATTCTTTTTTTAAAATTTTTTTATTTCCTAAAAGCCACCCGGTTTTCATCCCAGGCATGGCCAGAGGAGCTCACCCAGTGTTCAGGGGGGGAGGTTGGGCTGCGTCACGCAGCGCAGCGGCTCATCAGTTTTTAGAATTAATGTAACAATAACGAAACTAACGGCGATTTTTAAGTTTTTTAAGGATTTTAATTCTTTATTTATTTCATTTCAGAGGGGGTGGGGGCGGGAGGGGGATGTTTGTTTTTTAGCACAAGCCGGCTTTTCTAGAGGTTAAAGGAAAGGCCATGCTCGGCTGTAAACCCTTTGGGGAAAGATCCTGGTTGCAAGGAGAGAAGGGGGAAAGAGGGGCAGGGGGGGAAAGCCAGATTTCCAAGAGGTTGTCAGCCCAGGGCTGGGGAAAAAAAAAAAAAAACCACTAGCAAAATAATTTTTTTTTTTTAATTTCAAAAATAAAACGCATACAACCCGCAAAACCCCCGATGACACACACACAACCACACACAGAAACTACCTCAGATTCTCATACCTCAGCACATTGCGCTTGTGTTTCCCTTTTAGAGATTTTGTGTGCCTTACAAAACTGATAGCTGGAGCATTATTTTTGTTTATTTTCTTAATAAAAAAAAAAAATGAATTGGAAAACACGCTCTACTGAGTGCGAGGCGGGAGAAGGAAAGCAATCCCACGGGTGCCAGAGCTCTTCCATAGTCTCCTTCTGCTGGCTGAGAGCCAGGGGCCGTTCCTTCGGAAAAAGCTTGAGAAATGTTTAAAAAGAGAAACAGAAAGAAACATAAAAGAAAAAACGAGGGGAAAGAAGAAAAAAGGGAAAAAGATAAAAAGGGGGAAAAAGAAAAAGGGGAAAAGGAAAAGAAAAAAAAAAAGGGAAAAAAAAACAACAACCCCAAATATAAAAAAAGAAAGGTAGAAAGGAAAAAAAACCCTAACAAAACCAAGCAAGGTAAGTGGTGAAAGCCGTCCGGCAAGAGGAGGGACGAGAGCCAGCGGCACCGGCCCCGGGGGCTGTGACACCACACTGCAAAGTGTTCTGTGAAAAAAAACAACCAAAACCCACCCAACGACAACAACATCAAAAAACAAAGAGAAATCTCTCCAGCTCACACGAGCCTGAGCTCGCTCTCCGTTGCTTTCTCTCCAGTGACTCGGGGGGGGGGGGGGGGGGGGTCGTAGCCGAGCTGAGAGTCGGGGGGTGGTGGTGGTGGGAGTTTGCCCCATGGCTGTGATGGGGGAAGAAGGGGTGGGTGGGGAGTGGGGGATGTGGTGTGGGGTTTTTGAGGGTGGTGTGGGTTTTTTTGCCAGGTGTCGCTTTACCCAGTGGCTCGGGGAGCGTGACGAAACGGGAAAAAGGACTTCACTGAGAGGTTCAAATTAACAATTGATTTGGACTTCACTCACAGGTCCAATACGTCACTATTGCAAATTCTGTGTATGCGATGGCGATTACACTATTGCGGTTCAGAAGCAATTAGCGGGATCCACTATTGCGAGCTACAAATGCCCCCGACAAGTAGCAACGCAAACCACAAGGGCGCTAGATATTAATGCCTTAGAAGAGTGCACCAGTCACAAACTCAATCGCATGCCCTATACCGTACGGATGTTTCTTAGTCACTTACCCTCTCTCTCTCAGGTGAGGTCGCTCCATCCCAGGGAAGTTACCCTGTACAGCGTCCTGGATGGGGGGGCGGATCTCCTAGGGGCCAGCTGTATCCTTGGAGGATTCCCCATTTGTCTCCCCAGACCCTGCGGTTTATATTTCCTGACTCGGTGAGGGTGCAGGATTATGCCTGAGTGGATTACACTGTCTGGGATATTTCCCTCTGGTGGTGCCATAGCGAAGTCTCTGTTGCCAATTTGTGATGTCCAGCACTCAACGTCACGGGAAGAGTGGTGGGATGGGACTCGGGGCATTTTGATTGTTAAGGGCCATTTGGTTTTGGTTGTTCTGTGCCATCTGGAGATAAGCCCGGGCTGAGCTGTTTTGCAGCTCCCCCCAAGTTCTCTCTGCACAGCCAAGGCACGGCGGGGATGGAGCTGAGTGGGATGGCAGCTCCCTGCCTCTCGCCTCTGGTGCTCTGAAACCGGCTTGGCTGGCTGCTCCCACACAGTGTGTTACTGGCTTGCCCAGCAGGTAAAGAACCCAGATTTGGGACGCCACTGGGGTGTCCGTAAGGGGTCCTGGGCTGCCCTTATGGGGTCCTGGGGGGGACTCCTGCAGGCCAGAGGGTGTCTGGGGCAGCCCTTCAAGGATCTGGGGGTCCCCTCTGGTGCCTCTGGGGAGGGTTTTGTGGCTGGAGAGGGCCGAGCTGGTTGCAAGAGGTGCTTCCTCCCTTTCTCCAGCCCACCCAGCTCCCCCGAAACCACCCCCCCCCCCAGGTTGGTGGGTGCCAGCAGTGCCAGCCTGTCCCACTGGGTCAGGCACTGAGGGGGGCACAGCCCCAGCTCGGGATGGGAAGATGAACCACAGCACCAGCGATAGAGACCAACATTTTATTTCTCTCACATTTCCCATGGGGGGCACCCCAGGGTTGCGCGGCTGCACCGCAGCTGGTGCCAGGAGGGACTCCAACGTCCCCCCCACAGCTCACCTGGCTCCGCTCGTGATGCTTTTGATGGGGCTCAGCGCGGTCTCTTCTGTGCTACGGACCAAGCGGCTCCAGGTAGGCGACTGCTGCACCGCACTGTGCCGCAGCATGGGGTGGTGTGGGGAGCTGTGGCATGGGGCTGGGAGCTGCTCCCACTCACCCAGCTCCCGGGGTCCAGGAGACGGACTGGAAGTAGCCAAACCAAAGGACGGGGCTGTGCCCAGGGCTGCTGGCCGCTCACTCCGTCCCCTCCCTCAGCAGCTTCTCGGCTAGCGGATGAAGGATGGGAGCTAGAGTCAACACAGGAGAAGCAGGGAGTGTGGGGGAGACCCCCAGATCCTGCCCCAGACCCTCAGCCCGTGCCCTGCCCTGCCTGTGCTGGGCAGCCCTGACGCCTGCTGAGGAGGGGGTGCTGCCTGTGGGCCCCGACGGAGGAGACAGGGTGCAGCGGGCTCTCTTCACTCTCCTCCTCTGCAGGGCAACCGAGGAGGCAGAGAGGAGGGAGCACCGGGCCCCGCAGGACCCACTGGGCTCCCTGCCAACCATATACCATCTGAGCAGTGATGCCTCTCTCTACCCTCTGCACACCCTAAGCCCCCACGTCCCCCTGCCCTCCTCTGCTGCCTATAGGTCCTATCAGTGGGGACAGCTCCTTCTGGTCCAGGCAACCCCCGGGCTCCTGGGCACCCCGAGGGCCACCGCAAGAGCCCCTGCAGCCTGTGCTCGCTGGACAACTCTGAGGACTGCAGCAGCCTGTTGAGGAGCAGCTCCTCTTCCCAGAGCTCCCTCTACCACTTCCTGGAGGCCTGGCCCAGTGCAGCAACAGAGCCAGTGGTGCTCACACACTCAGGACACCCCCGCTCTCCCATGGCTGCTGATGGAGCAGTGGGGAAACTGGGGCCGGTCCTGGGCCAGGAGCCTCCACAGGAGCTGCCAGCAGGGACCAAGAAAGAGCGGGTTCCCAGGCAGGGGACGGGACTGAGTGTGGAAGCACACGCTGTGGGGCTCTGAGCTGCTGCGTGGTGCCAGGTCTATCCAACGTCAGGCAGTACGTTCCCAGGAGACGTCACCGCTAACAACTCTTCCGAGGAAGTCGGTCCGTTTCTGTAGTCGTAGCCTGCCTGGAGAAAGAGCCCCACGGAGCTAATAGTCTGCTGAGCAGCAAGGGAGCAGAGTCGCTGACTCTCAACCCAGGACTGAAATACAGCAACTCACTCTATTGCCTTCCCCCTTCGCCCGCTGCCTCCCACAGTCTACAAGAAAAGAACCAGGGAGCTCCAAAGGAGGGGACCCCTCCCCCACTCCCCCAAATCTGCCCAACATCCCCAAACCTCCCTCACGACACGGGACTCCTCCCACACACCTCCACTCCCCACACCGACAACCCTCCCCCTCCCCCAACGCTCCAAAAAGCAGCAGTCCTTAGGGCAGACTCCTTAAGCTGACTCCACAGCTACGGCTCCCCGTCGGCTCTGGGGGAGACAAGGGGGCCCCGGGGCTCTCCGTGGGCTTTAAGGGGGTCCCAGGGCTGCCCACGGGCTCCCAGCAATGCCCGTGCCCACCACCCACCCCCGCTTCAGGGGGCCCAGCGCTGACACCCCCCGACCCATCTCGGGGGTACCTGGGGGGGCTCGGCCGTGGGCTGGAGGCGGGCGAAGGGGGCACGGCCGGGCTGACCTGCCGGGGGGGGCTGAGAGCGGAGCCCAGAGCGGAGCCAAGCGCCCGGACAGGCCGGCCCCGGGCACCCTGCGCTGCGGCCGGGGCTGCCGCCACCTGCGGGGAGCGAGCGGGGGGTGAGGGGGCGGCAGCGGGGGACGGGGGAGCCTGAATCGGCCCTGTTCTCCCCGAGGACCCCCCACTCGGCTCTGTCCCCCTCAAAGAGGCCCAGGCCGCCCCCCGAGCCCCCCAGCCCGGTCCCGCCACCCCACAAACCCCCTGAACCTGCCCTGGACACCTCCGCGCCGCCCCCCCCGTCTTACCCGGTACCGACCGCCGCCGCACACCGGAAACGTTCTCCTTCGCGTCCGCCCACCCGCGCATGCGCCGAGGGCCAGACCCGGGCCACGCCCCCCAGCGGGGGGGCGCCGCGCCGAGGAGAAGGAGGTCCCCTCAGCCCCGCGCCACCGCTTCCCTCCGCCCCGGGCGCTGCGAGGCCGAAGAAACCAGCCCAGCCCTCCCCAAAAAGAGGGGGTGTCGTTGTTGGGACGGACACGACACTGGACATCAAGTTGCAGCAATCCAATTTCTTTATTTAACAAGCAGTGCTTTTTTATATTGTTTTACCCGGGTGCTTATCTATGCATATATTCAGCATTCTACTTTTGCCCGATACGCTCTCACATCACACGCTGTTCATGCTCTGGTCAGAGCCAGGATGTTTGCCAACCCTTATCTTTTTACTTAGCTCTTCTCAGGACTCCCCACTCTCTTCAAGGGTCCACGGATATCTGCTCAAGGTCAGTGTTAAACTCGCATTCTGATCCCTCGGACCAGCCGAGGTTTCCCACAGGGGACAAGAGTCCCCTGGTCCATGGTGCTGCACTGCCTCAGCTAAGCAGCGTTGGGTTTTGTTTGCAGTACAAGCTGTGCAAAGTGAGGAAGATCTTCGTGGGCACCAAAGGAATCCCTCATCTGGTCACCCACAATGCCCGCACCATCCGCTATCCAGACCCCCTCTTCAAGGTGAATGATACGGTCCAGACTGACCTGGAGACAGACAAGATCACAGATTTCATCAAGTTTGACACAGGTGGGTCTTGCATCCCATGTGGCAGTTCCCCACTGTGGAGAGCAGTACAGGAGTTAAGTACAAATGCCAAACAGCTTTTCTCTAAAATAGTCTTGGGCAGTCTTGGGAAAGGGGTGGTTTCCCAAGAAACCACCTGGAGCAGGGTTTCCTCCCGTGTAGCCTCCTACATATGCCTATGTTTGGCATAGGGACTTGGAGGGATTCCAAAAGCAAGCAGGCACCAGGTAAAAGCAATGAGCTGGTGGAGGGGTTGCTTGAGTCTTGGGACCAGAGAGAGCTCTTTGGCTCCTCGAAGTGTGCCAGTGTTCCTGTGGGACATGCAGGTGTCCCCAGGTGCTCTGGTGGCCGCTCCGTGGGCCAGTGTGGCCCTGTCGCTGCCCTTCTCCAGTGGTGCTCCTCAAGGAGCCAAGCGGAAGGCCTTCACCACGGCTCCTGGTGCCAGCTCTTCTCACACCTGCATTCCGTGCCAACTTGGGCCATACTGGAGTGATCACCAACCAGGAGAGACACCCCAGGTCATTCGACGTGGTTCACGTGAAGGATGCCAATGGCAATAGCTTTGCTACTAGGCTCTCCAACATCTTCGTTATTGGCAAAGTAAGGCTGCGTGGGCACAAGGCGGGTGGGTGCTCTCCTAGCTCCCCAGGGCTCGGTGCTGGGGCCGGTTCTGTTTAATGTCTTTATCAACGATGTGGAGGAGGGGATCGAGTGCAGCCTCGCTAAGTTTGTAGAGGACACCAAGCTGGGTGAGAATGTTGATCTAGTGGTGGGTAGGAAGGCTCTACAGAGGGATCTGGACAGGCTGGCTGGCTGGGCTGCAGACAATGGTATGAGTTTCAACAAGGCCAAGTGTCAGGTCTTGCACTTGGGTGACAACCCCGTGCAGTGCTACGGGCTTGGGGAAGTGTGGCTGGAAAGCTGCCTGGCAGAAAGGGACCTGGGGGTGTTGGTCAATAGCCATCTTTCTCCTGAGATGGGCCAGGCACAGACAAGCATTGGGGGAAAATTGTCATCTTTTATTGGCCTCAGAAAGCCTCCATAGCCGAGCGGAGGCTGGCAGCACGATGTCCTCAGGGCAGATGAATGTCTGGGGCGCTGTCCATGCACCCATCCTTCGGTTGCCTGGATGCTGTGCAGGCTCAGGGCCAGATGCCACCTCTGGGGACCCGCCTGGCACTGGCAGCAGGACACTACTGTTCTTTCTGTCCCGCTATGCAGGTACAGCGGAAAGCCCTGCGCAGAGCCCTGAGCGCCCTCCTGAAGAAGGAGGGCCGTCGCTGTCGAGCCGGGGTGTGTGGCAGGGCCACGATGCCTGCGGGGAACAGAGAGCTGTAGGTAAGGGGCTGGGCAGGCAAACGGGCAAGCCGCTGCCAGCCCCCTGCCACCGAGGCGGTTCCCCAGGGAGGGGTGGCCACAGCACGGCCAGTCCCCGTGTGTGCAGTGCTGCCGACCTGCCCTGGGTGCCGCTCGCCGGGATGAGCAGCACCCAGCCAGGCCTGCCCTCGGCGCAGGGACCTACCTGGGACATCCTCCGGCACGTCCCTGCAGCCGCAGGAGGGCTGTGCGCTGCCTGGATGCTCGGAGAGCGCCTGCAGGGGAAGAGCAAGAGCAGAGGTAGGGGAGGGAGGGGATGTCAGCGGGAGACCTGGAGGGCACCAGGCATCTCCCTGCTACACACAGCCTGGGCGCTGCGCCTGCCTTTGGCAACTCAGGATGCCCGGTGCTGGCCACGTGCGCCTGGCTCACCTGGTGCTGAGGTTCCTGAGCCACGGGAGAAGCTGCTGCACCTCCCTGGTCGTCTGCAGCTGGGGCGAGAGGGGCTGTGCTGGCCTCTACGTGAGGCTCTGCAGCCAAGAGACGCTCGGTGTCTTGGTGTGCTGCAGGTGTTCTCGCAGCCGTCTCTGCGTCCGCGCTCTGTGCCTGCTCCTGCTGGATCACAAGCACAGCACCAGCCACGGCCTCCCGCACAGTGTGCCAGGCAACGTCCTGCAGAGCCTCCTCATATGCTGTGGGGCTGTGCGGGGCAGGTGCCTGGCTCTCTGCCTCTTCTGCTGGGGCAAAGTGGGGTGCGCCGTCTGCCGGAGCGTTTTGGAGCACTGAAGCAGCCACTTCATCCTCCTGCGCTGCCGGGGAGACAACAGCTGTGCTGTCCTCTCCATGAGCCTCTGTGGTCACCGGACCCTCGGTGCCCTGAGGTACTGCCGGTGTTCTTGCTGCCTGTTCTTGTTGGAATACAAGCACAGCGCTGGCCACAACCTCCCTCACAATGCACCAGGCTGCGTCCTGCAGTGCTGCCTCGTAGCCTGCGGGGTTGTGTGGGGCAGCTGCCCGGCTCTTTGCCTCTGCTGCTGGGGCCTGCTCGCCAAAGGCAGAAGCTGGCTCCTCTGCCTCCTCTTGTGCCACAGGAGCGAGTGGTGCACGCTGCCCCTCTTCCTCATGAGCTCCGGCCAGGCCAGAAGCTGTTGGTTCAATGTCCCTGGGACCATAGCTGGGACTTTGCAGATCCCCAGCTCTGTCTCCAGTCCCCTCTGTGTCCATGCTGCTGGGCCAGCCAGGCCCCTCCTGAGGACTAGAGTGGGCATCCTGGAAGAGCTCCTGGACCAAGGAGTTGTTGACACAGATGCTGGGGATGTTGATGTCTTCCCCCTGGGTCAGCTCTTTGTCACTGTCGTTCTGACACTCCTCCTCGGCCAAGGCCTTTTCCTCTGGGCAGTCCCGCTGACACTGCAGGCTGGCATTCCTGAGCTGGGCCATACTGTGCCCGGTGTGGGCCAGGAAGCTCCTCCCCAGCTCCTCCGGAGCCTGCATCTTGATGGATAGGATGGCGAGATGCTCTGCAGAATCCTGGTGGTTCACCCCCGGTGATCTCTTGTAGAGGTCGCACCTGATCCACATCGCCCACATTGCTGGGTTGTGCTCCGCTGCGTGTCCCCAGCACCCCGGCCTCATATGCTGTCCCCGGGCAGCTGGTGCAGGGCCCCTGAGGGCAGCATCAGTGTCCCCCCCATGCATGGGGATCAGGCGAGAGCTGAGCTGCAGGAGCCTTGCTCCCATTGACACCTGGACCTCGTCTGTTCTTGCTGTTATTGACAGGGCCCTGTTACGTGCCCAGTCCCACGGTGCCACTGCCTGCTGGCTGTGACTCCAGCTCCCGCGGAAAACCTTGCCTGGGACCTCACTGGTGAGGCACGGAGCTGTCCCCTTCACAGCTGGTGTATAGGCCGCAGGGCTCTGCGTGGCAGGCCTGAATCTCCTGACCCTCGCAGGTCTGCCCCGCTCACCGCAGGTGCCCCGAGGAGGTGGGACTGGCTGTCGGTGTCTGATGGCTGCAGTGCTGCTGGCCGTGTCCCATGCCCCGGCAGAAGGTGCAGCGGGTGCTGCTGGCAGAGCAGGCAGCCTGCAGCGGGTGCTGTCAGCTGCTGGTAGCCGAGCTGCGGGTGCGTATCTGGGTGCCGCTGCCCGCCCGGGCAGAGTCTCCAGTTTCTCCACGATGCTGGGCAGTACCATCGGGTTGCAGGGCAGTGCCTCCATGTGTGCCACGCTGTCTGTCTGCAAAAGAAGCTGAGGAGAGAGGCTGTGAGACGGTGGCCCTTGTCCCCCTTGTAACAGCTGGAAGAGCTCCTGTGTCTGGGCTCCCCCGCCAGCCCCCAGGGCAGCGCTCAGCCCCACAGGCAGCTGCCGCCCTGTTCCCACAGCCGGCTGGGAGAGGGCTGGTCCCCGCAGGAGCATCCCCGGCATGCCCAGGCAGCCTGCTGGGCATGGCACAGGGGGTCCAGCTTGCTACAGGGGCCGAGCCCGCCTGTCCTCTCCTGCACCTCCCACCTGCCCGTTGGCAGCTCCCCAGGGTCGGGAAAACATTCAGCCCCGTCTCTCGCAGGTTCCCTACCTGTGCGTGGCGACTCCCAGCGGCCTGCAAGCTCTCTGGGCAGGGCAGCTCTGGCAGCCTGACCCTGTGGAGGGACGAGGCCGGGCTCTGCCTGCCCTGCGGCGCTGGCGTTGGTGGCCTCTGGCCCACCTGCGGGCAGAAGAAGGAGAAGGCATGGGATGGAGGTGGCTGCCTTGGCACAGTGGCCCCCAGAGTGCCATCCAGCTCGGCCTCGGCACGAAGGCAGCTCGGTGTGGCCCCGTCCCACCAGCAGCCTCTCCCTCCTGCCCTATCCCTCACCTGACGCCTCTTCCGCAGGCTCAGCAGCCCCTTGTTGGGCTGAGATGGTGTGTTCGCCTCTCTGTCCATGGGCATCTTCGGCGTCCTGTGCCGTAGAGCTGCCGTGGGCACCCAGGGGAGATGCTGCCTCCTGAGGCAGGTGCTCTCCTGGGAGTGGGCACCCCAGGGCTCTGGCCCCTTATATACCCCACGGTCACTGTGGCCACCCGTGTCACAATGGCTGCTGGGCATGATGCGGTGCCCCCATCACAAAACGCTGGCAGTCGCCATGGTGATGCCCATGCCCATGACCGGCTGGGACCAGCTTGGACTGGTTGTGCCATGGCTCCGAGGTGGCCATGCCCGGCATGGGTCAGCCCCTGCTCTCCCCTCAGAGAGGCCCTGGGAGGCCCGAGCCAACGCCTCCTGCACAGCCCGGTGCCAGCGGCCTCTGCAGAGCTCAGACCTGGGTGCCTTCAGCAGCTCGGAGTGCCACCGCCCTGGGCCTTATCCCCCGGCATTGCTCCTGTCCGGCTCCTGGAGGTGTGCCAGCGTTCCTGCGGGACATGTAAATTGAGCCCGGTGGTGAACTGGTTGAGCCTGGTGATGAACTGGATTTTCCTCTCCCTGAACTTACTGGCCTGTCTGGATCTACTGGCTCTCCATGACAGCAACCATCAGACAGGCACCAGGAGCATGTTCGGTGTCTGCGCAGCTGTCGCACTGCTGGCTGTTGGCCGCCTCTTTGCCCTCAGCTGCCACAATGCTGAGCTCTGCACTGCCGGACAAGCTGATGCCGACACCACACGTGAGCTGTGATGGGGTCCTGCAATGGGTGTCACCCCCCTGAGGGATCGGGAAAGGGTCATGGGGACACCCTGACCCGCTGCTACAGGATGAGTGGCCCCCCCTGGGTGGCTGGTGACCCCCAAAGCATCCTTGTCCCCAGTGCCTCTGTGGTGGCAGGGGGGGTTGGAAGCATGTGGGGAGGTGTATTCTCCCTATTTAAAAAAAAAAAAAAAGGTGTTTCTGCAGATCCCCACCCTTCCTCTGCATGTTTTTTTGGGGGGGGGAACCTACTCCAGATCTGCCCCCTGCCCAGCACGGGGCTCTGTGCACGTGCGAGTTGCACGGTGGAACCGTGTTGTCCCGCGCAGTGGTGCCGGAGTCAGGCTCACATGAGTGTTCCTGGTACACGGGGCGCCTCTGTGCACACCCGCCGTTGTGTTGCACAATCGCCCCTGGTGCAGGGTGGGGGTTCCGTGAGCACCAATGCTTCTGTTGCACAATGGTCCCTGGTGCACGGGGGAGTTTCTGCGTCCACAGACACCGCACAAACACGCGTCGGCACTATGCTCCGCCCGTTCTGCTCCCGAGCCCTAGCGGCTCTGCCCCGGGCAGCGCGGTACAGCGGGGACGGCGTGAGGCGTCGTGCGGATGCGCACCCCAAGGGAATGGCACGGGGACTACAACTCCCGCGTGCCCCGCGCCGCCAGCCGGCCGAAACCGCACTCGAGGCTGCGAGTGGGGCTCTGTGTGTGTCAGAGTGGGCGATGGTGTCATTTGGGGCAGCCCAAGGTCACCGGGGGTGGGGGGTGGGGGGCAGTGCTGCGGTGGAGGAGCAGGGGAGTGGGGGATGGGGAGGGTCACGCGGGGGTCGCTCCAAAAGAGGTGGGTCACAGCCCCCAAATGTCTGGAAGTTCATGGGGGGATTAAATACCATTAAAACCTGTGAATGTGGGTGTGAGGCACTGAAATGGAGAAAAAGCCTTTATTTTAATCTATGTTGATAAATGAGCATTCATTTATGTATATCGAAGGAGTTCAAAATAAAAACCTACTCTAAAAAAAAATATCTACTCTATTATATAGGAGAAAGGTTAACAAAACTGCCACCTTAGACTTCCGGAGGGCAAATTTTAATCTGTTCAGAAGACTGCTAGACAGAATCCCTTGGGAGGATGCCCTGATGGATACAGGAGTCCAGGAAGGATGGACATACTTCAAGAAAGAAGTCTTAAAGGCACAGGAGCAGGCTGTTCCCATGTGCCGAAAAACAAGTAGGCGGGTGTCCTGGTTTGAGAGACACAGGACTAATTTCTCTTCTAACACTTGGGAAAAGTGCACTTTCAGAAGACTCCAGTGTCTGAATTTGTGAAAATATTGACTTTACAGCCAGCTATGGTGTGTGGGTCTCAAGGTCTCAGTGTTTTCGAGCTAGCCAGGTGCAGGGATGAGGAGGAGCGAGACCCGGGCACTTGACCCAAGCTGGCCAACAGGATTATTTCATACCATCAACGTCACACTCATTATAAATTAGAAAGTTTGCTGCAAAGTTCGCTCTCTCCCTTGATGGCTGCCATCCTGAGAACTTCGTGCCCTGGTGCCGGAGCCCTGAGGCCTTCCCTTCCTCCTGAAGCCGTAGCGCTCGCAGTGTCCCACATTTGCTGTCCACTGCTGGGAGTGCACAGCTTCCTACTGATAGAATTGGCGGAGTATAATCTTTGCATATTCTGTATTGGTGTCGGGATCAATATCAGCTCTTCAGTGCTGTTAATGTTAATTATCTAATCTTATTCTATTAAATCTGTTTATACTTCAGCTCTCGGGTTTTCTTGTTTTTCCCAATTTCCCTTTCCCAGGTGGGGAGGGGTCATCGGGTGATAGAATGATTGTCTAAATGACAACAAATTGTTATGGGTCTCTCAAACCATAACACTCCTGAAGACACCATTGCAAACTGAAATTAACATCACCGTGCACCAGTTATTCTTTATGTTGTCTCTATTTTTTCAGTCTTTCCCTGTCTGTTTTGTGCTGGGGTTGTGTCTTTCTGATGGCCAGAAATGGCCTTGTCATTACAATTCTCAGAGAAGGACTGGCAGTGTAACGTGCTCTTGTTGTTGTTTCCCCAGCATCATCTTTTTGCCACTCCAGCATCTTTTTGGTGGAAAGAACTGACCTGGAAGCACTGATTGTTGTGGAAAGGTAAACTTGTAGCGTGACTGTTTGGTGGTATTGTTTCTTGTGTAACTCTGCTTTTCACATGGCTTGTCTCAGCTAGTGAATGCTTTAAGTGAAATGCTACTTTGTTTATGTTTCCAAATTGATGTACTGAAGGTGTTGGGTTGGAATGTGTTTTTCTGCACAACCTAGAGTTTTGGGGAAAAGAGCAACAAGCTTTAAGATTTTGATCCTTGCGTGTCACAAAGTGGCAATGTGACTTTGAAAAACTGTTCTATGGGATTCTAATAAAAGAAGCAGCAACTTGGAACTTGGTGTTATTTTAATCAGTCTTTAATCAGTCTTACCCCGGCAGAAAACACTCATTCCCTCCAAGAAGCAGCAGAGGTTTCTAGTATGAGCCGGGCCTCTGCTTCCCAGCAGGAAAAGGTCAAGATTGGTGAAGATACGGCGGCCTTGTGGAAGGAAAGGGAAAGGTACTGGAAGCAGAGGAGCCGCAGCAAGGCAGCGGGGCTGCGTCTGGGGGCCTCTTCCCGCTCTTGCCCTCGGCATCCCGTCGGGGCGGGAAGAGGCGGACGCCTCCAGCGGCGCCTGTGCTGTCGGCACCGGTGACTCGGGGCCCGATGCTCCTGGCTGCCGCCGTCAGTGCCACCGGCCCCGAGCTCGCTGGCGGGAGCAGTCGGGGCGGGAAAAGGCTTCTGCGTTGCTCCTCTTGCGCAGACGTGGCTGTGCTACTTACCCGCCCCGACGGGGGCTCCCCCGGCCGGGGGCTGCCCCTCCTGCCGCTACCTGTGCCGCTGCGCTGCGCTGCGGGGGCTGCTCTGGGCGGCCCCTCGGGCTCCTTTCGCTCCGCATCGGGCAACCTGCGGCGCTCGGTGACTCCCGGGCGCAGCCCCACAGGGCTCTGCCCGCCCCGCGGTGGCCCCACCGCCCTCCCAGCGGGGGAGAGGGCGGGTACGGACGGGACGGTGTGTGCGGCACAGAGCCCGTGCGGCGGGGCCCGGGGCAGGCAGGAGGGGGGGATGGCCGCCGGGACAGAGCCGGCCCCAGCCCAGCCCAGCCCCGGGGCTGCCCCGACGCCCGGACAGCGGGGACCCGAGGGACACCGAGCGGCTGCCCCGGACTGGCCGGGACCTCGGGGCAGCGCAGGAGGGGAGCGCCCCGCGGCCGCCTCCCGGGGCGGCTCGGCCCCTCCGCCCGCCGCTCCTCTGCCCGCCCTGCGCCAGCCCGGCCCCGCCGCCGCGCTCGGGGACGGCCCTGACCGGCCGAGAGGGGCCGCGAGATGACGAGCCGATCCGAGCGGGGCCGAGTGTTGCCGAGCGGAGCCGAGCGGCAGCCGGTACCTCTCGCCACAGCCGCTGGCGAGACCTGGGCGTTGCCCGGGCAACGGCGGGAGGCTCAAACGCGCCGCAGCGGAGGGAGCGGCCGGTGGCCGAGGGAGCCGCTCCGGGGCCGGCCCGCTCCGCGGCGGAGAGCAGCGCAGCGTGAGGGGGGAGCAGGGGGACGGTGCGCTCGGCCTGGCGGCAGAGCCGGGGGGGAAGGAGAAAGGCTGAGGAGCAGCCGGGAGCGTGAGCGAGAGAGAGAGGGGCCGCTGGAGCCACGCTCTGCCCTCCCGGAGACGGGAACAGAGGACCCGATCTGCCGGGCAGACCCTCCTCTTGGGGAAGTCTGCTGCCCCCCGGGCCCGGGTTAAGGACGTCACTAGGAAACTTCCCGGCCTGGTACGGCCCTCGGACTATTGCCCAGCGCTGCTCTTCCCTGTGGGTGGCCACGAAGCCACAATGCGTAGTCCGAGGGCGATCCGGAGAGACTTCAGGGCCTTGGGATGGGTGGTAAGGGAATCTGGAGCGCCGGCTATTTTTCCTCTCTCCTTCCAGTTATGCGCAGCGACACTGGAAGGAACAGACAGACCTGGTCTCTTAATACATGGTTCCGTGGCTGCTGTCACCACCACAATTTTGTTGGGTGGTTTTTTTTTTTTTGGTTGGTTGTTGTTTTTTATTTATTTATTTATTTTTTCACAAATAGGGTGGCCTCCATGGTGCCAGGCCTGCTGGGGTCAGATGGGATTGAGCTTTCTGAAAGGGGGAAGAGGGTCTTTGCTCAGGAGCCAGTGGGGCTCATTGGCAGAGCTTTAAACTAGACTTGAAGGGGTCAGGGATAGGATCAGGCTTGCCCGTGACAAGCTGCGGGAACGTGCTAAGGTCAGGGGGACGGGGCGCCAGCGAGGACCCTCAGCCTGTTGGTCTGAGACGTGCTGGGTGCAGCAGACTCGGAGTCTTATGGAGATGAGCCAGGGGCTTCTGACGGAACAGAAGCCAACAGGGAAACATCAGTGAAATCACAGTGTCATAGAATCATTTGGGTTGGAAGGGACCTTTAGAGGTTGTTGAGTCCAACCCCCTGCAATAAGCAGGGATGGGGCATCTGGGAAGATTATGGTTTTTGATGATGAGGGTGGGGAGACACTGGCCCAGGTTGCCCAAAGAGGTGGGAGATGGCCCATACCTGGAAACATTCCAGGTCAGGTTGGATGGGGCTCTGAGCAAACAGATCCAATTGAAGATGACCCAGATCATTCTATGATTAAGTACCGCTTGGAAGAAACATACAAAGGAAAACTGAGTTAGAATCAAGTTAGGCTGATTCACACGGGGACTGGAGACACAAAGAGTAAGGAAGACCCTCCCATTGAGTCACGAGGTTCAGAGTGGATCCCCTTGCTTTCTAAACTCCTTATGGAGCCCCGGTCTCAGACTTGGAGAACAGCTTATGTCTAACGGAATTATCTATACAATGTTTGCAATAATATTGAGTAGCTGCATGGATTAGTAATGTCTCATTAGTACTAATTCAGCACGCTCTCAGTCACTTACTGAGGATCTGCCGCAGCTAAGGCATCTCTCCGCCTTGGGTGAGGAAGGCTCTCAGTCTCAGGTAAGGAATCTCTAACCTTGAGAGTCGCCCCTGCCCACGGGGAGAGTCGCCTGGCGTGCAGTCCAGCTGCCATTCAGGGAGAGGTCAAATTGGGCTCCTCCTGACGGTGATATTTATCGAGGGGAGTAGTTGGCTGCTAGGCGATAGCACAGACAAGAGAGATGTCTTTTGTTTAGCTCGGGTATCTCGTTCTGTACTTTGGTTATCTTGCATTTTTAGGGTTTGAAACCACCTTTAGTTCTTAAAGCAAGCAAACAAATAAACTTCTCCTGTACAACAGAATTTTACATTGTGTAACAGTTCTTTGGTTCCTTTTCCTTTCAGAATTCCTCCAAAGAAAAGGAGTGTGACTTTAGTCCAGCATCCCTCAGCGTGGGCTGTAGCCAAGTGAGATTCAGTAAGTAAAGAATTCCTGGATTGTTTCATTCAGTTCGGTCATATTAGACTGCTTGCCCTCACTATCCCTTGGCAGCACTTTCACAGCCCGACCAACACTGGGGCTCTGCGCTTTCCTTGCACCATAACGCTCCCAACACTCTCTCCCACACTTGCCAGAGCCCCGCTCCAAAATGGAAAACATCCAGCGACTGCTCCTACACAAAAGGAGCAAGGATGGAAAGCTGTTCCTGCCTTCACCATCCCGTAGCAGCGCTTTGACAGGCAGCTAATGGCAGCGTGGGCTGAGGCTGAGGTCCCCAGCAGCACGGGTGGCCCAGAGGAGAGAGGTGTCTGTTGCGGATGGAGCGATGCACTTCACTCGTAGAGAGAAGCAGCGACACGTTTATTGATACAAAACAGGGATTTAACAAAGTTTGAGAGTAAATGCGACAGTGCTTTAGCAGGATTCGATGGCAAGGTACACTTGGCTATTTCCTGCATGGAGGACAGGGTCAGGCAGAACTGCCAGGGAGACCCTCCTGTTGGGCTGAGGTTCGGAAAGGAGCCCCTTGCTTTCTAACCTCCTTCTCAGAGAGGAGTCTGGGTGCGGCTGGATCCAATCCTGGTCCCAGACTGGGTCAACGGTTTATGTCTAAGGGATTATATATGTGCAATCAATCCTTTCTATCACTTAGCTAAGATTTCACAGTTTCGCGTGCTATTAGTCACTGACCGAGGATCTGTTGCGGCAAAGAATCTGTGAAGCTCGAGGAGTAACCTTGAGAGGCGTCCCCGCTCATGGGGAGATCCTGGCGTGCAGGGGAGCTCAAAGGGCTCTTGGGCTGTTCACTATTGATGTGGGTGAGATGATTGACCTATAGTCATATCTGCATATTGGCCACAGTACCAGCACTGCTCAAGTTAGCCCTTGGCTACTGTGGTGTTATGTGTTTCCCCGAAACCACATCGAGCCGGGGACAGCCATCACATGTACACGTGCCCATTGTGACCACCACGGGTGTTAGTGCTTGGGCAGGGTCACGGGAGATAAAGGTCAGGTTGGAAGGCGGGGAGGGGGAGCACACCATCACAGTGTCAAGGAAGCGATGTTGGTGCAATGCCGTTCCCTCCTCGACATATCTTTTCCAGCCACGTGTGCCTGCAGCTGTGGGATTCTCATACAGAACGCAAACCCTAACCTAACCCTAATGGGAGGGTTGGATGGATCCAGGAACAGAGACCTATTGGCAAAACAGAAGGAAGCTTCCGTGGAGGAGTCTTGGTAGCTACCTGTGATAGCAGGTACCTCAACTAGAGATCAAAAGTCTCTGGGAGATGCCTGGAAGGAGCCATGGGTTTATTGCGGGGTAAAAAGCTTTGCCTAAAAGAGAAAAAACATGATAGGTAACTTCCAATGGGAAAAAACCATCACAGGTATCTCCCTTTGGAGAGTCTGGAGGTCCTACCAGGGATCTGAGGTCCCTCAAATACATGACAAAAGACAACACCAGAAGCCTGGGAGAAGACTTGGTTGCAACCCAGAGGATGGAGCATTGTAGAAGGAGAAAAATAATCTCGGGTATCTTCCCTGGAGGAGTCTGGGGTTGCTACCCGGGATTACAGGGCCCCAAATCACAGGAAAAATGTCTGCGGGAGACGCCTGGGAGGAATCTCAGGTGCATCCCAGAGGATGGAGCATTGCCCAAGGATAAAAATCATTGCGGGTATCTTCCCGGGAGGAGTCTGGGGTTGCTACCCGGGATCACAGGACCCTAAAACACCAGAAGAAAGACTTGCGGACATACCGGCGAGGAGTCTCGGGTGTATCCCAGATGACAGAGCATTTTCCAAGGAGAAAAACGATCTCGGGTATCTTCCCTGGAGGAGTCTGGGGTTGCTACCCGGGATCACAGGGCCCTAAAGCATTGGAGAAAAACCTGCGGGAGACGCCTGGGAGGAGTTCTGAGCAGACCCCGCAGGATGGACCACTGTGAAGAGAGAAAAAACATCTTGGGTATCTTCCCTGGAGGAGTCTGGGGTTGCTACCCAGGATTACAGGGACCCAAACCACAGGAAAAACATCTGCGGGAGTCGCCTGGGAGGAATCTCAGATGCATCCCAAAAGATGGAGCATTGTCCAAGGAGAAAAATCATCTCGGGTATCGTCCCTGGAGGAGTCTGGGGTTGCTACCTGGGATGACAGAACCCTAAACCGCGAGAAAAATGACTCAGGGATATAGCTGCGACAAGTCTCGGATGCATCCCAGAGGATGGAGATTTGTCCAAGGAGAAAAATCATCTTGGGTATCTTCCTGAAGGAGTCTGGGGTTGCTACCCGGGATTAAAGGGACTCAAACCACAGGAAAAATGTCTGCGGGAGACGCCTGGGAGGAATCTCAGATGCATCCCAGAAGATGGAGCATTGTCCAAGGAGAAAAATCATCTCGGGTATCGTCCCTGGAGGAGTCTGGGGTTGCTACCCGGGATCACAGGGCCCTAAACCACTGGAATAAAGACTCAGGGACATACCTGCAAGGAGTCTCGGATGCTTCCCAGAGGATGGAGCATTGTCCAAGGAGAAAAATTATCTCGGGTATCTTCCCTGGAGGAGTCTGGGGTTGCTACCCGGGATTACAGGGACCCAAACCACAGGAAAAACATCTGCGGGAATCGCCTGGGAGGAATCTCAGATGCATCCCAAAAGATGGAGCATTGTCCAAGGAGAAAAATCATCTCGGGTATCTTCCCTGCAGGAGTCTGGGGTTGCTACCTGGGATGACAGAACCCTAACCCGCGAGAAAAAAGACTCAGGGACATAGCTGCGACAAGTCTCGGATGCATCCCAGAGGATGGAGCTTTGTCCAAGGAGAAAAATCATCTCGGTTGTCTTCCCTGGAGGAGTCTGGGGTTGCTACCCGGGATTACAGGGACCCAAACCACAGGAAAAACGTCTGCGGGAGACGCCTGGGAGGAGTTCTGGGTAGATCCCGCAGGATGGACCAATGTCAAGAGAGAAAAATCATCTTGGGTGTCTTCCCTGGAGGAGTCTGGGGTTGCTACCCGGGATTACAGGGACACAAACCACCGGAAAAATGTCTGCGGGAGACGCCTGGGAGAAATCTCAGATGCATCCCAGAGGATGGAGCATTGTCCAAGGAGAAACAGTATCTCGGGTATCTTCCCTGGAGGACTCTGGTGTTGCTACCAGGGATTACAGGGCCCCAAACCACAGGAAAAACATCTGCGGGAGTCGCCTGGGAGGAATCTCAGATGCATCCCAGAAGATGGAGCATTGTCCAAGGAGAAAAATCATCTCGGGTATCTTCCCTGGAGGAGTCTGGGGTTGCTACCTGGGATGACAGAACCCTAAACCGCGAGAAAAAAGACTCAGGGACATAGCTGCGACAAGTCTCGGATACATCCCAGAGGATGGAGCTTTGTCCAAGGAGAAAAATCATCTAGGGTATCTTCCCTGGAGGAGTCTGGGGTTGCTACCCGGGATCACAGGGCCCTAAACCACCGGAATAAAGACTCAGAGACATACCTGCAAGGAGTCTCGGATGCTTCCCAGAGGATGGAGCGTTGTCCAAGGAGAAAAATGTTCTCGGGTATCTTCCTGGAGGAGTCTGGGGTTGCTACCCGGGATTACATGGACCTAAAGCACTGGAGAAAACTCTGCGGGAGACGCCTGGGAGGAGGTCTGGATAGATCCCGCAGGATGGAGCACTGTCAAGAGAGAAAAATCATCTTGAGTGTCTTCCCTGGAGGAGTCTGGCGTTGCTACCTGGGATGACAGAACCCTAAACCGCGAGAAAAAAGACTCAGGGACATAGCTGCGACAAGTCTCGGATGCATCCCAGAAGATGGAGATTTGTCCAAGGAGAAAAATCATCTCCGGTATCTTCCCTGGAGGAGTCTGGGGTTGCTACGCGGGATTACAGGGAACCAAACCACAGGAAAAATGCCTACGGGAGACGCCTGGGAGGAATCTAAGATGCATCCCAGAAGATGGAGCATTGTCCAAGGAGAAAAATCATCTCGGGTATCTTCCCTGGAGGAGTCTGGGGTTGCTACCCGGGATCACAGGGCCCTAAACCACCGGAATAAAGACTCAGGGACACACCTGCAAGGAGTCTTTTTTGATTCCCAGAGGATGGAGCATTGTCCAAGGAGAAAAATCATCTCGGGTATCTTCCTGGAGGAGTCTGGGGTTGCTACCCATGATTAAAGGGACTCAAACCACAGGAAAAATGTCTGCGGGAGACGCCTGCGAGGAATCTCAGATGCATCCCAGAAGATAGAGCATTGTCCAAGGAGAAAAATCATCTCGGGTAACTTCCCTGGAGGAGTCTGGGGTTGCTACCTGGGATTAAAGGGACTCGAACCACCGGAAAAATGTCTGCGGGAGACGCCTGGGAGGAATCTCAGATGCATCCCAGAAGATGGAGCATTGTCCAAGGAGAAAAATCATCTCGGGTATCTTCTCTGGAGGAGTCTGGGGTTGCTACCTGGGATGACAGAACCCTAAACCGCGAGAAAAAAGACTCAGGGACATAGCTACGACAACTCTCGGATGCATCCCAGAGGATGGAGATTTGTCCAAGTAGAAAAATCATCTCGGGTGTCTTCCCTGGAGGAGTCTGGGGTTGCTACCCGGGATTACAGGGACCCAAACCACCGGAAAAATGTCTGCGGGAGATGACTGGGAGGAATCTCAGATGCATTCCAGAAGATGGAGCACTGTACAAGGAGAAAAATCATCTCGGGTATCTTCCCTGGAGGAGTCTGGGGTTGCTACCCGGGATCACAGGGCCCTAAAGCACTGGAGAAAACTCTGCGGGAGATACCTGGGAGGAGTTCTGGGTAGATCCTGCAGGATGGACCGATGTCAAGAGAGAAAAATCATCTTGGGTGTCTTCCCTGGAGGAGTCTGGGGTTGCTACCTGGGATGACAGAACCTAAACCGCGAGAAAAAAGACTCGGGGACATAGCTGCGACAAGTCTCGGATGCATCCCAGAGGATGGAGCTTTGTCCAAGGAGAAAAATCATCTCGGGTATCTTCCCTGGAGGAGTCTGGGGTTGCTACCTGGGATGACAGAACCCTAAACCGCGAGAAAAAAGACTCAGGGACATAGCTGCGACAAGTCTCGGATACATCCCAGAGGATGGAGATTTGTCCAAGTAGAAAAATCATCTCGGGTGCCTTCCCTGGGGGGAGTCTGGGGTTGCTACCCGGGATCACAGGGCCCTAAACCACCGGAATAAAGACTCAGGGACATACCTGCAAGGAGTCTCGGATGCTTCCCAGAGGATGGAGCATTGTCCAAGGAGAAAAATGTTCTCGGGTATCTTCCTGGAGGAGTCTGGGGTTGCTACCCGGGATTACATGGACCTAAAGCACTGGAGAAAACTCTGCGGGAGACGCCTGGGAGGAGGTCTGGGTAGATCCCGCAGGATGGAGCACTGTCAAGAGAGAAAAATCATCTTGAGTGTCTTCCCTGGAGGAGTCTGGCGTTGCTACCTGGGATGACAGAACCCTAAACCGCGAGAAAAAAGACTCAGGGACATAGCTGCGACAAGTCTCGGATGCATCCCAGAAGATGGAGATTTGTCCAAGGAGAAAAATCATCTCCGGTATCTTCCCTGGAGGAGTCTGGGGTTGCTACGCGGGATTACAGGGAACCAAACCACAGGAAAAATGCCTACGGGAGACGCCTGGGAGGAATCTAAGATGCATCCCAGAAGATGGAGCATTGTCCAAGGAGAAAAATCATCTCGGGTATCTTCCCTGGAGGAGTCTAGGGTTGCTACCCGGGATCACAGGGCCCTAAACCACCGGAATAAAGACTCAGGGACACACCTGCAAGGAGTCTTTTTTGATTCCCAGAGGATGGAGCATTGTCCAAGGAGAAAAATCATCTCGGGTATCTTCCTGGAGGAGTCTGGGGTTGCTACCCATGATTAAAGGGACTCAAACCACAGGAAAAATGTCTGCGGGAGACGCCTGCGAGGAATCTCAGATGCATCCCAGAAGATGGAGCATTGTCCAAGGAGAAAAATCATCTCGGGTATCTTCCCTGGAGGAGTCTGGGGTTGCTACCTGGGATGACAGAACCCTAAACCGCGAGAAAAAAGACTCAGGGACATAGCTACGACAACTCTCGGATGCATCCCAGAGGATGGAGATTTGTCCAAGTAGAAAAATCATCTCGGGTGTCTTCCCTGGAGGAGTCTGGGGTTGCTACCCGGGATTACAGGGACCCAAACCACCGGAAAAATGTCTGCGGGAGATGACTGGGAGGAATCTCAGATGCATCCCAGAAGATGGAGCACTGTCCAAGGAGAAAAATCATCTCGGGTATCTTCCCTGGAGGAGTCTGGGGTTGCTACCTGGGATGACAGAACCCTAAACTGCGAGAAAAAAGACTCATGGACATAGCTGCGACAAGTCTCGGATGCATCCCAGAGGATGGAGCTTTGTCCAAGGAGAAAAATCATCTCGGGTATCTTCCTGGAGGAGTCTGGGGTTGCTACCCGGGATTAAAGGGAATCAAACCACAGGAAAAACATCTGTGGGAGACGCCTGGGAGGAATCTCAGATGCATCCCAGAAGATGGAGCATTGTCCAAGGAGAAAAATCATCTCGGGTATCTTCCCTGGAGGAGTCTGGGGTTGCTACCTGGGATGACAGAACCCTAAAACGCGAGAAAAAAGACTCATGGACATAGCTGCGACAAGTCTCGGATGCATCCCAGAGGATGGATCTTTGTCCAAGGAGAAAAATCATCTCGGGTGTCTTCCCTGGAGGAGTCTGGGGTTTCTACCCGGGATTACAGGGACCCAAACCACCGGAAAAATGTCTGCGGGAGACACCTGGGAGGAATGTCAGATGCATCCAAGAAGATGGAGCATTGTCCAAGGAGAAAAATCATCTCGGGTATCTTCCCTGGAGGAGTCTGGGGTTGCTACCCTGTATCACTGGGCCCTAAAGCACTGGAGACAACTCTGCGGGAGACGCCTGGGAGGAGTTCTGGGTAGATCCCACAGGATGGACCACTGTAAAGAGAGAAAAATCATCTTGGGTGTCTTCCCTGGAGGAGTGTGGGGTTGCTACCTGGGATGACAGAACCCTAAACCGCGAGAAAAATGACTCAGGGACATATCTACGACAAGTCTCGGATGCATCCCAGAGGATGGAGATTTGTCCAAGGAGAAAAATCATCTCGGGTGTCTTCCCTGGAGGAGTCTGGGGTTGCTACCCGGGATTACAGGGACCCAAACCACAGGAAAAACATCTGCGGGAGACGCCTGGGAGGAGTTCTGGGTAGATCCCGCAGGATGGACCACTGTCAAGAGAGAAAAATCATCTTGGGTGTCTTCCCTGGAGGAGTCTGGGGTTGCTACCCGGGATCACAGGGCCCTAAAGCACTGGAGAAAACTCTGCGGGAGATAGCTGGGAGGAGTTTTGGGTAGATCCTGCAGGATGGACCAATGTCAAGAGAGAAAAATCATCTTGGGTGTTTCCCCTGGAGGAGTCTGGGGTTGCTACCTGGGATGACAGAACCCTAAACCGCGAGAAAAAAGACTCAGGGACATAGCTACGACAACTCTCGGATGCATCCCAGAGGATGGAGATTTGTCCAAGTAGAAAAATCATCTCGGGTGTCTTCCCTGGAGGAGTCTGGGGTTGCTACCCGGGATTACAGGGACCCAAACCACCGGAAAAATGTCTGCGGGAGATGACTGGGAGGAATCTCAGATGCATCCCAGAAGATGGAGCACTGTCCAAGGAGAAAAATCATCTCGGGTATCTTCCCTGGAGGAGTCTGGGGTTGCTACCTGGGATGACAGAACCCTAAACTGCGAGAAAAAAGACTCATGGACATAGCTGCGACAAGTCTCGGATGCATCCCAGAGGATGGAGCTTTGTCCAAGGAGAAAAATCATCTCGGGTATCTTCCTGGAGGAGTCTGGGGTTGCTACCCGGGATTAAAGGGAATCAAACCACAGGAAAAACATCTGTGGGAGACGCCTGGGAGGAATCTCAGATGCATCCCAGAAGATGGAGCATTGTCCAAGGAGAAAAATCATCTCGGGTATCTTCCCTGGAGGAGTCTGGGGTTGCTACCTGGGATGACAGAACCCTAAAACGCGAGAAAAAAGACTCATGGACATAGCTGCGACAAGTCTCGGATGCATCCCAGAGGATGGATCTTTGTCCAAGGAGAAAAATCATCTCGGGTGTCTTCCCTGGAGGAGTCTGGGGTTTCTACCCGGGATTACAGGGACCCAAACCACCAGAAAAATGTCTGCGGGAGACACCTGGGAGGAATGTCAGATGCATCCAAGAAGATGGAGCATTGTCCAAGGAGAAAAATCATCTCGGGTATCTTCCCTGGAGGAGTCTGGGGTTGCTACCCTGTATCACTGGGCCCTAAAGCACTGGAGACAACTCTGCGGGAGACGCCTGGGAGGAGTTCTGGGTAGATCCCACAGGATGGACCACTGTAAAGAGAGAAAAATCATCTTGGGTGTCTTCCCTGGAGGAGTGTGGGGTTGCTACCTGGGATGACAGAACCCTAAACCGCGAGAAAAATGACTCAGGGACATATCTACGACAAGTCTCGGATGCATCCCAGAGGATGGAGATTTGTCCAAGGAGAAAAATCATCTCGGGTGTCTTCCCTGGAGGAGTCTGGGGTTGCTACCCGGGATTACAGGGACCCAAACCACAGGAAAAACATCTGCGGGAGACGCCTGGGAGGAGTTCTGGGTAGATCCCGCAGGATGGACCACTGTCAAGAGAGAAAAATCATCTTGGGTGTCTTCCCTGGAGGAGTCTGGGGTTGCTACCCGGGATCACAGGGCCCTAAAGCACTGGAGAAAACTCTGCGGGAGATAGCTGGGAGGAGTTTTGGGTAGATCCTGCAGGATGGACCAATGTCAAGAGAGAAAAATCATCTTGGGTGTTTCCCCTGGAGGAGTCTGGGGTTGCTACCTGGGATGACAGAACCCTAAACCGCGAGAAAAAAGACTCAGGGACATAGCTACGACAACTCTCGGATGCATCCCAGAGGATGGAGATTTGTCCAAGTAGAAAAATCATCTCGGGTGTCTTCCCTGGAGGAGTCTGGGGTTGCTACCCGGGATTACAGGGACCCAAACCACCGGAAAAATGTCTGCGGGAGATGACTGGGAGGAATCTCAGATGCATCCCAGAAGATGGAGCACTGTCCAAGGAGAAAAATCATCTCGGGTATCTTCCCTGGAGGAGTCTGGGGTTGCTACCTGGGATGACAGAACCCTAAAACGCGAGAAAAAAGACTCATGGACATAGCTGCGACAAGTCTCGGATGCATCCCAGAGGATGGAGCTTTGTCCAAGGAGAAAAATCATCTCGGGTGTCTTCCCTGGAGGAGTCTGGGGTTTCTACCCGGGATTACAGGGACCCAAACCACCGGAAAAATGTCTGCGGGAGACACCTGGGAGGAATGTCAGATGCATCCAAGAAGATGGAGCATTGTCCAAGGAGAAAAATCATCTCGGGTATCTTCCCTGGAGGAGTCTGGGGTTGCTACCCTGTATCACTGGGCCCTAAAGCACTGGAGACAACTCTGCGGGAGACGCCTGGGAGGAGTTCTGGGTAGATCCCACAGGATGGACCACTGTAAAGAGAGAAAAATCATCTTGGGTGTCTTCCCTGGAGGAGTGTGGGGTTGCTACCTGGGATGACAGAACCCTAAACCGCGAGAAAAATGACTCAGGGACATATCTACGACAAGTCTCGGATGCATCCCAGAGGATGGAGCTTTGTCCAAGGAGAAAAATCATCTCGGGTATCTTCCCTGGAGGAGTCTGGGGTTGCTACCCGGGATTACAGGGACCCAAACCACCGGAAAAATGTCTGCGGGAGACGCCTGGGAGGAGTTCTGTGTAGATCCCGCAGGATGGACCACTGTCAAGAGAGAAAAATCATCTTGGGTGTCTTCCCTGGAGGAGACTGGGGTTGCTACCTGGGATGACAGAACCCTAAACCGCGAGAAAAAAGACTCAGGGACATAGCTGCGACAAGTCTCGGATGCATCCCAGAGGATGGAGCTTTGTCCAAGGAGATAAATCATCTCGGGTATCTTCCTGGAGGAGTCTGGGGTTGCTACCCGGGATTAAAGGGACTCAAACCACCGGAAAAATGTCTGCGGGAGACGCCTGGGAGGAATCTCAGATGCATCCCAGAAGATGGAGCATTGTCCAAGGAGAAAAATCATCTCGGGTATCTTCCCTGTAGGAGTCTGGGGTTGCTACCTGGGATAACAGAACCCTAAACCGCGAGAAAAAAGACTCAGGGACATAGCTGCGACAAGTCTCGGATGCATCCCAGAGGATGGATCTTTGTCCAAGGAGAAAAATCATCTCGGGTGTCTTCCCTGGAGGAGTCTGGGGTTGCTACCTGGGATGACAGAACCCTAAACCGCGAGAAAAAAGACTCAGGGACATAGCTGCGACAAGTCTCGGATGCATCCCAGTGGATGGATCTTTGTCCAAGGAGAAAAATCATCTCGGGTGTCTTCCCTGGAGGAGTCTGGGGTTGCTACCCGGGATTACAGGGACCCAAACAAATGGAAAAATGTCTGCGGGAGACGCCTGGGAGGAATCTCAGATGCATCCAAGAAGATGGAGCATTGTCCAAGGAGAAAAATCATCTCGGGTATCTTCCCTGGAGGAGTCTGGGGTTGCTACCTGGGATGACAGAACCCTAAACCGCGAGAAAAAGCACTCAGGGACATAGCTGCGACAAGTCTCGGATGCATCCCAGAGGATGGAGCTTTGTCCAAGGAGAAAAATCATCTCGGATATCTTCCCTGGAGGAGTCTGAGGTTGCTACCCTGTATCACTGGGCCCTAAAGCACTGGAGAAAACTCTGCGGGAGAGGCCTGGGAGGAGTTCTGGGTAGATCCCGCAGGATGGACCACTGTCAAGAGAGAAAAATCATCTTGGGTGTCTTCCCTGGAGGAGTCTGGGGTTGCTACCTGGGATGACAGAACCCTAAACCGCGAGAAAAATGACTCAGGGACATAGCTACGACAAGTCTAGGATGCATCCCAGAGGATGGAGCATTGTCCAAGTAGAAAAATCATCTCGGGTGTCTTCCCTGGAGGAGTCTGGTGTTGCTACCCGGGATTACAGGGACCCAAACCACCGGAAAAATATCTGCGGGAGACGCCTGGGAGGAATCTCAGATGCATCCCAGAAGATGGAGCATTGTCCAAGGAGAAAAATCATCTCGGGTGTCTTCCCTGGAGGAGTCTGGGGTTTCTACCCGGGATTACAGGGACCCAAACCACCGGAAAAATGTCTGCGGGAGACACCTGGGAGGAATGTCAGATGCATCCAAGAAGATGGAGCATTGTCCAAGGAGAAAAATCATCTCGGGTATCTTCCCTGGAGGAGTCTGGGGTTGCTACCCTGTATCACTGGGCCCTAAAGCACTGGAGACAACTCTGCGGGAGACGCCTGGGAGGAGTTCTGGGTAGATCCCACAGGATGGACCACTGTAAAGAGAGAAAAATCATCTTGGGTGTCTTCCCTGGAGGAGTGTGGGGTTGCTACCTGGGATGACAGAACCCTAAACCGCGAGAAAAATGACTCAGGGACATATCTACGACAAGTCTCGGATGCATCCCAGAGGATGGAGATTTGTCCAAGGAGAAAAATCATCTCGGGTGTCTTCCCTGGAGGAGTCTGGGGTTGCTACCCGGGATTACAGGGACCCAAACCACAGGAAAAACATCTGCGGGAGACGCCTGGGAGGAGTTCTGGGTAGATCCCGCAGGATGGACCACTGTCAAGAGAGAAAAATCATCTTGGGTGTCTTCCCTGGAGGAGTCTGGGGTTGCTACCCGGGATCACAGGGCCCTAAAGCACTGGAGAAAACTCTGCGGGAGATAGCTGGGAGGAGTTTTGGGTAGATCCTGCAGGATGGACCAATGTCAAGAGAGAAAAATCATCTTGGGTGTTTCCCCTGGAGGAGTCTGGGGTTGCTACCTGGGATGACAGAACCCTAAACCGCGAGAAAAAAGACTCAGGGACATAGCTACGACAACTCTCGGATGCATCCCAGAGGATGGAGATTTGTCCAAGTAGAAAAATCATCTCGGGTGTCTTCCCTGGAGGAGTCTGGGGTTGCTACCCGGGATTACAGGGACCCAAACCACCGGAAAAATGTCTGCGGGAGATGACTGGGAGGAATCTCAGATGCATCCCAGAAGATGGAGCACTGTCCAAGGAGAAAAATCATCTCGGGTATCTTCCCTGGAGGAGTCTGGGGTTGCTACCTGGGATGACAGAACCCTAAAACGCGAGAAAAAAGACTCATGGACATAGCTGCGACAAGTCTCGGATGCATCCCAGAGGATGGAGCTTTGTCCAAGGAGAAAAATCATCTCGGGTGTCTTCCCTGGAGGAGTCTGGGGTTTCTACCCGGGATTACAGGGACCCAAACCACCGGAAAAATGTCTGCGGGAGACACCTGGGAGGAATGTCAGATGCATCCAAGAAGATGGAGCATTGTCCAAGGAGAAAAATCATCTCGGGTATCTTCCCTGGAGGAGTCTGGGGTTGCTACCCTGTATCACTGGGCCCTAAAGCACTGGAGACAACTCTGCGGGAGACGCCTGGGAGGAGTTCTGGGTAGATCCCACAGGATGGACCACTGTAAAGAGAGAAAAATCATCTTGGGTGTCTTCCCTGGAGGAGTGTGGGGTTGCTACCTGGGATGACAGAACCCTAAACCGCGAGAAAAATGACTCAGGGACATATCTACGACAAGTCTCGGATGCATCCCAGAGGATGGAGCTTTGTCCAAGGAGAAAAATCATCTCGGGTATCTTCCCTGGAGGAGTCTGGGGTTGCTACCCGGGATTACAGGGACCCAAACCACCGGAAAAATGTCTGCGGGAGACGCCTGGGAGGAGTTCTGTGTAGATCCCGCAGGATGGACCACTGTCAAGAGAGAAAAATCATCTTGGGTGTCTTCCCTGGAGGAGACTGGGGTTGCTACCTGGGATGACAGAACCCTAAACCGCGAGAAAAAAGACTCAGGGACATAGCTGCGACAAGTCTCGGATGCATCCCAGAGGATGGAGCTTTGTCCAAGGAGATAAATCATCTCGGGTATCTTCCTGGAGGAGTCTGGGGTTGCTACCCGGGATTAAAGGGACTCAAACCACCGGAAAAATGTCTGCGGGAGACGCCTGGGAGGAATCTCAGATGCATCCCAGAAGATGGAGCATTGTCCAAGGAGAAAAATCATCTCGGGTATCTTCCCTGTAGGAGTCTGGGGTTGCTACCTGGGATAACAGAACCCTAAACCGCGAGAAAAAAGACTCAGGGACATAGCTGCGACAAGTCTCGGATGCATCCCAGAGGATGGATCTTTGTCCAAGGAGAAAAATCATCTCGGGTGTCTTCCCTGGAGGAGTCTGGGGTTGCTACCTGGGATGACAGAACCCTAAACCGCGAGAAAAAAGACTCAGGGACATAGCTGCGACAAGTCTCGGATGCATCCCAGTGGATGGATCTTTGTCCAAGGAGAAAAATCATCTCGGGTGTCTTCCCTGGAGGAGTCTGGGGTTGCTACCCGGGATTACAGGGACCCAAACAAATGGAAAAATGTCTGCGGGAGACGCCTGGGAGGAATCTCAGATGCATCCAAGAAGATGGAGCATTGTCCAAGGAGAAAAATCATCTCGGGTATCTTCCCTGGAGGAGTCTGGGGTTGCTACCTGGGATGACAGAACCCTAAACCGCGAGAAAAAGCACTCAGGGACATAGCTGCGACAAGTCTCGGATGCATCCCAGAGGATGGAGCTTTGTCCAAGGAGAAAAATCATCTCGGATATCTTCCCTGGAGGAGTCTGAGGTTGCTACCCTGTATCACTGGGCCCTAAAGCACTGGAGAAAACTCTGCGGGAGAGGCCTGGGAGGAGTTCTGGGTAGATCCCGCAGGATGGACCACTGTCAAGAGAGAAAAATCATCTTGGGTGTCTTCCCTGGAGGAGTCTGGGGTTGCTACCTGGGATGACAGAACCCTAAACCGCGAGAAAAATGACTCAGGGACATAGCTACGACAAGTCTAGGATGCATCCCAGAGGATGGAGCATTGTCCAAGTAGAAAAATCATCTCGGGTGTCTTCCCTGGAGGAGTCTGGTGTTGCTACCCGGGATTACAGGGACCCAAACCACCGGAAAAATATCTGCGGGAGACGCCTGGGAGGAATCTCAGATGCATCCCAGAAGATGGAGCATTGTCCAAGGAGAAAAATCACCTCGGGTATCTTCCCTGCAGGAGTCTGGGGTTGCTACCTGGGATGACAGAACCCTAAACCGCGAGAAAAAAGACTCAGGGACATAGCTGAGACAAGTCTCGGATGCATCCCAGAGGATGGAGCTTTGTCCAAGAGAGAAAAATCATCTCGGGTATCTTCCCTGGAGGAGTCTGGGGTTGCTACCCAGTATCACTGGGCCCTAAAGCACTGGAGAAAACTCTGCGGGAGATACCTGGGAGGAGTTCTGAGTAGATCCCGCAGGATGGACCACTGTCAAGAGAGAAAAATCATCTTGGGTGTCTTCCCTGGAGGAGTCTGGTGTGGCTACCCGGGATTACAGGGACCCAAACCACAGGAAAAATGTCTACGGGAGACGCCTGGGAGGAGTCTCGGATGCATCCCAGAGGATGGAGATTTGTCCAAGGAGAAAAATCATCTCGGGTATCTTCCCTGGAGGAGTCTGGGGTTGCTACCCGGGATTACAGGGACCCAAACCACCAGAAAAATGTCTGCGGGAGACGCCTGGGAGGAATCTCAGATGCATCCCAGAAGATGGAGCATTGTCCAAGGAGAAAAATCATCTCGGGTGTCTTCCCTGGAGGAGTCTGGAGTTGCTACCCGGGATCACAGGGCCCTAAACAACCGGAATAAAGACTCAGGGACATACCTGCAAGGAGTCTCGGATGCTTCCCAGAGGATGGAGCATTGTCCAAGGAGAAAAATCATCTCGGGTGTCTTCCCTGGAGGAGTCTGGGGTTGCTACCCGGGATTACAGGGACCCAAACCACAGGAAAAATGTCTGCGGGAGACGCCTGGGAGGAATCTCAGATGCATCCCAGAAGATGGAGCTTTGTCCAAGGAGAAAAATAATCTCGGGTATCTTACCTGGAGGAGTCTGGGGTTGCTACCCAGTATCACTGGGCCCTAAAGCACTGGAGAAAACTCTGCGGGAGAGGCCTGGGAGGAGTTCTGGGTAGATCCCGCAGGATGGACCACTGTCAAGAGAGAAAAATCATCTTGGGTGTCTTCCCTGGAGGAGTCTGGTGTGGCTACCCGGGATTACAGTGAACCAAACCACAGAAAAAATGTCTACGGGAGACGCCTGGGAGGAGTCTCGGATGCATCCCAGAGGATGGAGATTTGTCCAAGGAGAAAAATCATCTCGGGTATCTTCCCTGGAGGAGTCTGGGGTTGATACCCGGGATCACAGGGCCCTAAAGCCCTGAAGAAAACTATGCAGGAGACGCCCGGGAGTAGTTCTGGGTAGGTCCCGCAGGATGGACCACTGTCAAGACAGAAAAATTATCTTGGGTGTCTTCCGTGAAGGAGTCTGGGGTTGCTACCCGGGATCACAGGGCCCTAAAGCACTGGAGAAAACTCTGCGGGAGATACCTGGGAGGAGTTCTGGGTAGATCCCACAGGATGGACCAATGTCAAGAGAGAAAAATCATCTTGGGTGTCTTCCCTGGAGGAGTCTGGGGTTGCTACCTGGAATGACAGAACACTAAACCGCAAGAAACAAGACTCAGGGACATAGCTGCGACAAGTCTCGGATGCATCAGAGAGGATGGAGCTTTGTCCAAGGAGAAAAATCATCTCGGGTGTCTTCCCTGGAGGAGTCTGGGGTTGCTACCCGGGATTACAGGGACCCAAACCACCGGAAAAATGTCTGCGGGAGACGCCTGGGAGGAAATCTCAGATGCATCCCAGAAGATGGAGCATTGTCCAAGGAGAAAAATCATCTCGGGTATCTTCCCTGGAGGAGTCTGGGGTTGCTACCCGGGATCACAGGGCCCTAAACCACCGGAATAAAGACTCAGGGACATACCTGCAAGGAGTCTCGGATGCTTCCCAGAGGATGGAGCATTGTCCAAGGAGAAAAATCATCTCGGCTGTCTTCCCTGGAGGAGTCTGGGGTTGCTACCCGGGATCACAGGGACCCAAACCACAGGAAAAACATGTGCGGGAGACGCCTGGGAGGAGTTCTGGGTAGATCCCGCAGGATGGACCAATGTCAAGAGAGAAAAATCATCTTGGGTGTCTTCCCTGGAGGAGTCTGGGGTTGCTACCCGGGATTAAAGGGACTCAAACCACCGGAAAAATGCCTACGGGAGACGCCTGGGAGGAATCTAAGATGCATCCCAGAAGATGGAGCATTGTCCAAGGAGAAAAATCATCTCGGGTATCTTCCCTGGAGGAGTCTGGGGTTGCAACCCAGTATCACTGGGCCCTAAAGCACTGGAGAAAACTCTGCGGGAGACGCCTGGGAGGAGTTCTGGGTAGATCCCACAGGATGGACCACTGTAAAGAGAGAAAAATCATCTTGGGTGTCTTCCCTGGAGGAGTGTGGGGTTGCTACCTGGGATGACAGAACCCTAAACCGCGAGAAAAATGACTCAGGGACATAGCTGCGACAAGTCTCGGATGCATCCCAGAGGATGGAGATTTGTCCAAGGAGAAAAATCATCTCGGGTGTCTTCCCTGGAGGAGTCTGGGGTTGCTACCCGGGATTACAGGGACCCAAACCACAGGAAAAACATCTGCGGGAGACGCCTGGGAGGAGTTCTGGGTAGATCCCGCAGGATGGACCACTGTCAAGAGAGAAAAATCATCTTGGGTGTCTTCCCTGGAGGAGTCTGGGGTTGCTACCCGGGATCACAGGGCCCTAAAGCACTGGAGAAAACTCTGCGGGAGATAGCTGGGAGGAGTTTTGGGTAGATCCTGCAGGATGGACCAATGTCAAGAGAGAAAAATCATCTTGGGTGTTTCCCCTGGAGGAGTCTGGGGTTGCTACCTGGGATGACAGAACCCTAAACCGCGAGAAAAAAGACTCAGGGACATAGCTACGACAACTCTCGGATGCATCCCAGAGGATGGAGATTTGTCCAAGTAGAAAAATCATCTCGGGTGTCTTCCCTGGAGGAGTCTGGGGTTGCTACCCGGGATTACAGGGACCCAAACCACCGGAAAAATGTCTGCGGGAGATGACTGGGAGGAATCTCAGATGCATCCCAGAAGATGGAGCACTGTCCAAGGAGAAAAATCATCTCGGGTATCTTCCCTGGAGGAGTCTGGGGTTGCTACCTGGGATGACAGAACCCTAAACTGCGAGAAAAAAGACTCATGGACATAGCTGCGACAAGTCTCGGATGCATCCCAGAGGATGGAGCTTTGTCCAAGGAGAAAAATCATCTCGGGTATCTTCCTGGAGGAGTCTGGGGTTGCTACCCGGGATTAAAGGGAATCAAACCACAGGAAAAACATCTGTGGGAGACGCCTGGGAGGAATCTCAGATGCATCCCAGAAGATGGAGCATTGTCCAAGGAGAAAAATCATCTCGGGTATCTTCCCTGGAGGAGTCTGGGGTTGCTACCTGGGATGACAGAACCCTAAAACGCGAGAAAAAAGACTCATGGACATAGCTGCGACAAGTCTCGGATGCATCCCAGAGGATGGATCTTTGTCCAAGGAGAAAAATCATCTCGGGTGTCTTCCCTGGAGGAGTCTGGGGTTTCTACCCGGGATTACAGGGACCCAAACCACCGGAAAAATGTCTGCGGGAGACACCTGGGAGGAATGTCAGATGCATCCAAGAAGATGGAGCATTGTCCAAGGAGAAAAATCATCTCGGGTATCTTCCCTGGAGGAGTCTGGGGTTGCTACCCTGTATCACTGGGCCCTAAAGCACTGGAGACAACTCTGCGGGAGACGCCTGGGAGGAGTTCTGGGTAGATCCCACAGGATGGACCACTGTAAAGAGAGAAAAATCATCTTGGGTGTCTTCCCTGGAGGAGTGTGGGGTTGCTACCTGGGATGACAGAACCCTAAACCGCGAGAAAAATGACTCAGGGACATATCTACGACAAGTCTCGGATGCATCCCAGAGGATGGAGATTTGTCCAAGGAGAAAAATCATCTCGGGTGTCTTCCCTGGAGGAGTCTGGGGTTGCTACCCGGGATTACAGGGACCCAAACCACAGGAAAAACATCTGCGGGAGACGCCTGGGAGGAGTTCTGGGTAGATCCCGCAGGATGGACCACTGTCAAGAGAGAAAAATCATCTTGGGTGTCTTCCCTGGAGGAGTCTGGGGTTGCTACCCGGGATCACAGGGCCCTAAAGCACTGGAGAAAACTCTGCGGGAGATAGCTGGGAGGAGTTTTGGGTAGATCCTGCAGGATGGACCAATGTCAAGAGAGAAAAATCATCTTGGGTGTTTCCCCTGGAGGAGTCTGGGGTTGCTACCTGGGATGACAGAACCCTAAACCGCGAGAAAAAAGACTCAGGGACATAGCTACGACAACTCTCGGATGCATCCCAGAGGATGGAGATTTGTCCAAGTAGAAAAATCATCTCGGGTGTCTTCCCTGGAGGAGTCTGGGGTTGCTACCCGGGATTACAGGGACCCAAACCACCGGAAAAATGTCTGCGGGAGATGACTGGGAGGAATCTCAGATGCATCCCAGAAGATGGAGCACTGTCCAAGGAGAAAAATCATCTCGGGTATCTTCCCTGGAGGAGTCTGGGGTTGCTACCTGGGATGACAGAACCCTAAAACGCGAGAAAAAAGACTCATGGACATAGCTGCGACAAGTCTCGGATGCATCCCAGAGGATGGAGCTTTGTCCAAGGAGAAAAATCATCTCGGGTGTCTTCCCTGGAGGAGTCTGGGGTTTCTACCCGGGATTACAGGGACCCAAACCACCGGAAAAATGTCTGCGGGAGACACCTGGGAGGAATGTCAGATGCATCCAAGAAGATGGAGCATTGTCCAAGGAGAAAAATCATCTCGGGTATCTTCCCTGGAGGAGTCTGGGGTTGCTACCCTGTATCACTGGGCCCTAAAGCACTGGAGACAACTCTGCGGGAGACGCCTGGGAGGAGTTCTGGGTAGATCCCACAGGATGGACCACTGTAAAGAGAGAAAAATCATCTTGGGTGTCTTCCCTGGAGGAGTGTGGGGTTGCTACCTGGGATGACAGAACCCTAAACCGCGAGAAAAATGACTCAGGGACATATCTACGACAAGTCTCGGATGCATCCCAGAGGATGGAGCTTTGTCCAAGGAGAAAAATCATCTCGGGTATCTTCCCTGGAGGAGTCTGGGGTTGCTACCCGGGATTACAGGGACCCAAACCACCGGAAAAATGTCTGCGGGAGACGCCTGGGAGGAGTTCTGTGTAGATCCCGCAGGATGGACCACTGTCAAGAGAGAAAAATCATCTTGGGTGTCTTCCCTGGAGGAGACTGGGGTTGCTACCTGGGATGACAGAACCCTAAACCGCGAGAAAAAAGACTCAGGGACATAGCTGCGACAAGTCTCGGATGCATCCCAGAGGATGGAGCTTTGTCCAAGGAGATAAATCATCTCGGGTATCTTCCTGGAGGAGTCTGGGGTTGCTACCCGGGATTAAAGGGACTCAAACCACCGGAAAAATGTCTGCGGGAGACGCCTGGGAGGAATCTCAGATGCATCCCAGAAGATGGAGCATTGTCCAAGGAGAAAAATCATCTCGGGTATCTTCCCTGTAGGAGTCTGGGGTTGCTACCTGGGATAACAGAACCCTAAACCGCGAGAAAAAAGACTCAGGGACATAGCTGCGACAAGTCTCGGATGCATCCCAGAGGATGGATCTTTGTCCAAGGAGAAAAATCATCTCGGGTGTCTTCCCTGGAGGAGTCTGGGGTTGCTACCTGGGATGACAGAACCCTAAACCGCGAGAAAAAAGACTCAGGGACATAGCTGCGACAAGTCTCGGATGCATCCCAGTGGATGGATCTTTGTCCAAGGAGAAAAATCATCTCGGGTGTCTTCCCTGGAGGAGTCTGGGGTTGCTACCCGGGATTACAGGGACCCAAACAAATGGAAAAATGTCTGCGGGAGACGCCTGGGAGGAATCTCAGATGCATCCAAGAAGATGGAGCATTGTCCAAGGAGAAAAATCATCTCGGGTATCTTCCCTGGAGGAGTCTGGGGTTGCTACCTGGGATGACAGAACCCTAAACCGCGAGAAAAAGCACTCAGGGACATAGCTGCGACAAGTCTCGGATGCATCCCAGAGGATGGAGCTTTGTCCAAGGAGAAAAATCATCTCGGATATCTTCCCTGGAGGAGTCTGAGGTTGCTACCCTGTATCACTGGGCCCTAAAGCACTGGAGAAAACTCTGCGGGAGAGGCCTGGGAGGAGTTCTGGGTAGATCCCGCAGGATGGACCACTGTCAAGAGAGAAAAATCATCTTGGGTGTCTTCCCTGGAGGAGTCTGGGGTTGCTACCTGGGATGACAGAACCCTAAACCGCGAGAAAAATGACTCAGGGACATAGCTACGACAAGTCTAGGATGCATCCCAGAGGATGGAGCATTGTCCAAGTAGAAAAATCATCTCGGGTGTCTTCCCTGGAGGAGTCTGGTGTTGCTACCCGGGATTACAGGGACCCAAACCACCGGAAAAATATCTGCGGGAGACGCCTGGGAGGAATCTCAGATGCATCCCAGAAGATGGAGCATTGTCCAAGGAGAAAAATCACCTCGGGTATCTTCCCTGCAGGAGTCTGGGGTTGCTACCTGGGATGACAGAACCCTAAACCGCGAGAAAAAAGACTCAGGGACATAGCTGAGACAAGTCTCGGATGCATCCCAGAGGATGGAGCTTTGTCCAAGAGAGAAAAATCATCTCGGGTATCTTCCCTGGAGGAGTCTGGGGTTGCTACCCAGTATCACTGGGCCCTAAAGCACTGGAGAAAACTCTGCGGGAGATACCTGGGAGGAGTTCTGAGTAGATCCCGCAGGATGGACCACTGTCAAGAGAGAAAAATCATCTTGGGTGTCTTCCCTGGAGGAGTCTGGTGTGGCTACCCGGGATTACAGGGACCCAAACCACAGGAAAAATGTCTACGGGAGACGCCTGGGAGGAGTCTCGGATGCATCCCAGAGGATGGAGATTTGTCCAAGGAGAAAAATCATCTCGGGTATCTTCCCTGGAGGAGTCTGGGGTTGCTACCCGGGATTACAGGGACCCAAACCACCAGAAAAATGTCTGCGGGAGACGCCTGGGAGGAATCTCAGATGCATCCCAGAAGATGGAGCATTGTCCAAGGAGAAAAATCATCTCGGGTGTCTTCCCTGGAGGAGTCTGGAGTTGCTACCCGGGATCACAGGGCCCTAAACAACCGGAATAAAGACTCAGGGACATACCTGCAAGGAGTCTCGGATGCTTCCCAGAGGATGGAGCATTGTCCAAGGAGAAAAATCATCTCGGGTGTCTTCCCTGGAGGAGTCTGGGGTTGCTACCCGGGATTACAGGGACCCAAACCACAGGAAAAATGTCTGCGGGAGACGCCTGGGAGGAATCTCAGATGCATCCCAGAAGATGGAGCTTTGTCCAAGGAGAAAAATAATCTCGGGTATCTTACCTGGAGGAGTCTGGGGTTGCTACCCAGTATCACTGGGCCCTAAAGCACTGGAGAAAACTCTGCGGGAGAGGCCTGGGAGGAGTTCTGGGTAGATCCCGCAGGATGGACCACTGTCAAGAGAGAAAAATCATCTTGGGTGTCTTCCCTGGAGGAGTCTGGTGTGGCTACCCGGGATTACAGTGAACCAAACCACAGAAAAAATGTCTACGGGAGACGCCTGGGAGGAGTCTCGGATGCATCCCAGAGGATGGAGATTTGTCCAAGGAGAAAAATCATCTCGGGTATCTTCCCTGGAGGAGTCTGGGGTTGATACCCGGGATCACAGGGCCCTAAAGCCCTGAAGAAAACTATGCAGGAGACGCCCGGGAGTAGTTCTGGGTAGGTCCCGCAGGATGGACCACTGTCAAGACAGAAAAATTATCTTGGGTGTCTTCCGTGAAGGAGTCTGGGGTTGCTACCCGGGATCACAGGGCCCTAAAGCACTGGAGAAAACTCTGCGGGAGATACCTGGGAGGAGTTCTGGGTAGATCCCACAGGATGGACCAATGTCAAGAGAGAAAAATCATCTTGGGTGTCTTCCCTGGAGGAGTCTGGGGTTGCTACCTGGAATGACAGAACACTAAACCGCAAGAAACAAGACTCAGGGACATAGCTGCGACAAGTCTCGGATGCATCAGAGAGGATGGAGCTTTGTCCAAGGAGAAAAATCATCTCGGGTGTCTTCCCTGGAGGAGTCTGGGGTTGCTACCCGGGATTACAGGGACCCAAACCACCGGAAAAATGTCTGCGGGAGACGCCTGGGAGGAAATCTCAGATGCATCCCAGAAGATGGAGCATTGTCCAAGGAGAAAAATCATCTCGGGTATCTTCCCTGGAGGAGTCTGGGGTTGCTACCCGGGATCACAGGGCCCTAAACCACCGGAATAAAGACTCAGGGACATACCTGCAAGGAGTCTCGGATGCTTCCCAGAGGATGGAGCATTGTCCAAGGAGAAAAATCATCTCGGCTGTCTTCCCTGGAGGAGTCTGGGGTTGCTACCCGGGATCACAGGGACCCAAACCACAGGAAAAACATGTGCGGGAGACGCCTGGGAGGAGTTCTGGGTAGATCCCGCAGGATGGACCAATGTCAAGAGAGAAAAATCATCTTGGGTGTCTTCCCTGGAGGAGTCTGGGGTTGCTACCCGGGATTACAGGGACCCAAACCAGAGGAAAAATGTCTACGGGAGACGCCTGGGAGGAGTCTCGGATGCATCCCAGAGGATGGAGATTTGTCCAAGGAGAAAAATCATCTCGGGTATCTTCCCTGGAGGAGTCTGGGGTTGCTACCCGGGACCACAGGGCCCTATAGCCCTGAAGAAAACTATGCAGGAGACGCCCGGGAGGAGTTCTGGGTAGGTCCCGCAGGATGGACCACTGTCAAGATAGAAAAATCATCTTGGGTGTCTTCCGTGAAGGAGTGTGGGGTTGCTACCCGGGATCACAGGGCCCTAAAGCACTGGAGAAAACTCTGCGGGAGAGGCCTGGGAGGAGTTCTGGGTAGATCCCACAGGATGGACCAATGTCAAGAGAGAAAAATCATCTCGGGTATCTTCCTGGAGGAGTCTGGGGTTGCTACCCGGGATTAGAGGAACTCAAACCACAGGAAAAATATCTTCGGGAGACGCCTGGGAGGAATCTCAGATGAATCCCAGAAGATGGAGCAGTGTCCAAGGAGAAAAATCATCTCGGGTATCTTCCCTGGAGGAGTCTGGGGTTGCTACCTGGGATGACAGAACCCTAAACCGCGAGAAAAAAGACTCAGGGACATAGCTGCGACAAGTGTCGGATGGATCCCAGAGGATGGAGCTTTGTCCAAGGAGAAAAATCATCTCGGGTGTCTTCCCTGGAGGAGTCTGGGGTTGCTACCTGGGATTACAGGGACCCAAACCACAGGAAAAATGTCTGCGGGAGACGCCTGGGAGGAATCTCAGATGCATCCCAGAAGATGGAGCATTGTCCAAGGAGAAAAATCATCCCGGGTATCTTCCCTGGAGGAGTCTGGGGTTGCTACCCGGGATCAAAGGGCCCTAAACCATCGGAATAAAGACTGAGGGACATACCTGCAAGGAGTCTCGGATGCTTCCCAGAGGATGGAGCATTGTCCAAGGAGAAAAATCATCTCGGGTGTCTTCCCTGGAGGAGTCTGGGGTTGCTACCCGGGATTACAGGGACCCAAACAACAGGAAAAACATCTGCGGGAGACGCCTGGGAGGAGTTCTGGGTAGAGCCCGCAGGATGGACCAATGTCAAGAGAGAAAAATCATCTTGGGTGTCTTCCCTGGAGGAGTCTGGGGTTGCTACCCGGGATCACAGGGCCCTAAAGCCCTGGAGAAAACTCTGCGGGAGATACCTGGGAGGAGTTCTGGGTAGATCCTGCAGGATGGACCGATGTCAAGAGAGAAAAATCATCTTGGGTGTCTTCCCTGGAGGAGTCTGGGGTTGCTACCTGGGATGACAGAACCCTAAACCGCGAGAAAAAGGACTCAGGGACATAGCTGCGACAAGTCTCGGATGCATCCCAGAGGATGGAGCTTTGTCCAAGGAGAAAAATCATCTAGGGTATCTTCCCTGGAGGAGTCTGGGGTTGATACCCGGGATCACAGGTCCCTAAAGCTCTCGAGAAAACTCTGCGGGAGATACCTGGGAGGAGTTCTGGGTAGATCCTGCAGGATGGACTGATGTCAAGAGAGAAAAATCATCTTGGGTGTCTTCCCTGGAGGGGTCTGGGGTTGCTACCTGGGATGACAGAACCCTAAACCGCGAGAAAAAAGACTCAGGGACACAGCTGAGACAAGTCTCGGATGCATCCCAGAGGATGGAGCTTTGTCCAAGGAGAAAAATCATCTCGGTTGTCTTCCCTGGAGGAGTCTGGCGTTGCTACCCGGGATTACAGGGACCCAAACCACCGGAAAAATGTCTGCGGGAGACGCCTGGGAGGAATCTCAGGTGCATCCCAGAGGATGGAGCTTTGTCCAAGGAGAAAAATCATCTCGGGTGTCTTCCCTGGAGGAGTCTGGGGTTGCTACCCGGGATCACAGGGCCCCAAAACACCGGAATAAACACTCAGGGACATACCTGCAAGGAGTCTCGGATGCTTCCCAGAGGATAGAGCATTGTCCAAGGAGAAAAATCATCTCGGGTGTCTTCCCTGGAGGAGTCTGGGGTTGCTACCCGGGATTACAGGGACCCAAACCACAGAAAAAAATCTGCGGGAGTCGCCTGGGAGGAATCTCAGATGCATCCCAGAAGATGGAGCATTGTCCAAGGAGAAAAATCATCTCGGGTATCTTCCCTGGAGGAGTATGGGGTTGCTACCTGGGATGACAGAACCCTAAACCGCGAGAAAAAGGACTCAGGGACATAGCTGCGACAAGTCTCGGATGCATCCCAAAGGATGGAGCTTTGTCCAAGGAGAAAAATCATCTCGGATGTCTTCCCTGGAGGAGTCTGGGGTTGCTATCTGGGATTACAGGGACCCAAACCACCGGAAAAATGTCTGCGGGAGACGCCTGGGAGGAATCTCAGATGCATCCCAGAAGATGGAGCATTGTCCAAGGAGAAAAATCATCTCGGGTGTCTTCCCTGGAGGAGTCTGGCGTTGCTACCCGGGATTACAGGGACCCAAACCACAGGAAAAATGTCTACGGGAGACGCCTGGGTGGAGTCTCGGATGCATCCCAGAGGATGGAGATTTCTCCAAGGAGAAAAGTCATCTCGGGTATCTTCCCTGGAGGAGTCTGGGGTTGCTACCCGGGATTAAAGGGACCCAAACCACCGGAAAAATGTCTGCGGGAGACGCCTGGGAGGAATCTCACATGCATCCCAGAAGATGGAGCATTGTCCAAGGAGAAAAATCATCTCGGGTATCTTCCCTGGAGGAGTCTGGGGTTGCTACCCGGGATCACAGGGCCCTAAACCACCGGAATAAAGACTCAGGGACATACCTGCAAGGAGTCTCGGATGCTTCCCAGAGGATGGAGCATTGTCCAAGGAGAAAAATCATCTCGGCTGTCTTCCCTGGAGGAGTCTGGGGTTGCTACCCGGGATTACAGGGACCCAAACCACCGGAAAAACATCAGCGGGAGACGCCTGGGAGGAATCTCAGATGCATCCCAGAAGATGGAGCATTGTCCAAGGAGAAAAATCATCTCGGGTATCTACCCTGGAGGAGTCTGGGGTTGCTACCTGGGATGACAGAACCCTAAACCGCGAGAAAAAAGACTCAGGGACATAGCTGCGACAAGTCTCGGATGCATCCCAGAGGATGGAGCTTTGTCCAAGGAGAAAAATCATCTCGGGTGTCTTCCCTGGAGGAGTCTGGGCTTGCTACCCAGAATTACAGGGACCCAAACCACAGGAACAATGTCTGTGGGAGACGCCTGGGAGGAATCTCAGATGCATCCCAGAAGATGGAGCATTGTCCAAGGAGAAAAATCATCTCGGATATCTTCCCTGGAGGAGTCTGGGGTTGCTACCCAGTATCACTGGGCCCTAAACCACCGGAATAAAGACTCAGGGACATACCTGCAAGGAGTCTCGGATGCTTCCCAGAGGATGGAGCATTGTCCAAGGAGAAAAATCATCTCGGGTATCTTCCCTGGAGGAGTCTGGGGTTGCTACCCGGGATTACATGGACCTAAAGCACTGGAGAAAACTCTGCGGGAGACGCCTGGGAGGAGTTCTGGGTAGATCCCGCAGGATGGACCACTGTCAAGAGAGAAAAATCATCTCGGGTGTCTTCCCTGGAGGAGTCTGGGGTTGCTACCCGGGATCACAGGGCCCTAAACCACCGGAATAAAGACTCAGGGACATACCTGCAAGGAGTCTCGGATGCTTCCCAGAGGATGGAGCATTGTCCAAGGAGAAAAATCATCTCGGGTATCTTCCCTGGAGGAGTCTGGGGTTGCTAGCCGGGACCACAGGGCCCTAAAGCCCTGAAGAAAACTATGCAGGAGACGCCCGGGAGGAGTTCTGGGTAGATCCCGCAAAATTGGACCACTGTCAAGAGAGAAAAATCATCTTGGGTGTCTTCCGTGAAGGAGTCTGGGGTTGCTACCCGGGATCACAGGGCCCTAAAGCACTGGAGAAAACTCTGCGGGAGAGGCCTGGGAGGAGTTCTGGGTAGATCCCACAGGATGGACCACTGTCAAGAGAGAAAAATCATCTTGGGTGTCTTCCCTGCAGGAGTCTGGGGTTGCTACCTGGGATGACAGAACCCTATACCGCGAGAAAAAAGACTCAGGGACATAGCTGCGACAAGTCTCGGATGCATCCCAGAGGATGGAGCTTTGTCCAAGGAGAAAAATCATCTCGGGTGTCTTCCCTGAAGGAGTCTGGGGTTGCTACCCGGGATTACAGGGACCCAAACCACCGGAAAAATGTCTGCGGGAGACGCCTGGGAGGAATCTCAGATGCATCCCAGAAGATGGAGCATTGTCCAAGGAGAAAAATCATCTCGGGTATCTTCCCTGGAGGAGTCTGGGTTTGCTACCCGGGATCACAGGGCCCTAAACCACCGGAATAAAGACTCAGGGACATACCTGCAAGGAGTCTCGGATGCTTCCCAGAGGATGGAGCATTGTCCAAGGAGAAAAATTATCTCGGGTATCTTCCCTGGAAGAGTCTGGGGTTGCTACCCGGGATTACAGGGACCCAAACCACATGAAAAACATCTGCGGGAGACGCCTGGGAGGAGTTCTGGGTAGATCCCGCAGGATGGACCAATGTCAAGAGAGAAAAATCATCTTGGGTGTCTTCCCTGGAGGAGTCTGGGGTTGCTACCCCGGGATCACAGGACCCTAAAGCAGTGGAGAAAACTCTTCGGGAGATACCTGGGAGGAGTTCTGGGTAGATCCTGCAGGATGGACCGATGTCAACAGAGAAAAATCATCTTGGGTGTCTTCCGTGAAGGAGTCTGGGGTTGCTACCCGGGATCACAGGGCCCTAAAGCACTGGAGAAAACTCTGCGGGAGAGGCCTGGGAGGAGTTCTGGGTAGATCCCACAGGATGGACCACTGTCAAGAGAGAAAAATCATCTTGGGTGTCTTCCCTGCAGGAGTCTGGGGTTGCTACCTGGGATGACAGAACCCTATACCGCGAGAAAAAAGACTCAGGGACATAGCTGCGACAAGTCTCGGATGCATCCCAGAGGATGGAGCTTTGTCCAAGGAGAAAAATCATCTCGGGTGTCTTCCCTGAAGGAGTCTGGGGTTGCTACCCGGGATTACAGGGACCCAAACCACCGGAAAAATGTCTGCGGGAGACGCCTGGGAGGAATCTCAGATGCATCCCAGAAGATGGAGCATTGTCCAAGGAGAAAAATCATCTCGGGTATCTTCCCTGGAGGAGTCTGGGTTTGCTACCCGGGATCACAGGGCCCTAAACCACCGGAATAAAGACTCAGGGACATACCTGCAAGGAGTCTCGGATGCTTCCCAGAGGATGGAGCATTGTCCAAGGAGAAAAATTATCTCGGGTATCTTCCCTGGAAGAGTCTGGGGTTGCTACCCGGGATTACAGGGACCCAAACCACATGAAAAACATCTGCGGGAGACGCCTGGGAGGAGTTCTGGGTAGATCCCGCAGGATGGACCAATGTCAAGAGAGAAAAATCATCTTGGGTGTCTTCCCTGGAGGAGTCTGGGGTTGCTACCCCGGGATCACAGGACCCTAAAGCAGTGGAGAAAACTCTTCGGGAGATACCTGGGAGGAGTTCTGGGTAGATCCTGCAGGATGGACCGATGTCAACAGAGAAAAATCATCTTGGGTGTCTTCCCTGGAGGAGTCTGGGGTTGCTACCTGGGATGACAGAATCCTAAACCGCGAGAAAAAAGACTCAGGGACATAGCTGCGACAAGTCTCGGATGCATCCCAGAGGATGGAGCTTTGTCCAAGGAGAAAAATCATCTCGGGTATCTTCCCTGGAGGAGTCTGTTGTTGCTACCCGGGATTAAAGGGACTCAAACCACCGGAAAAATGTCTGCGGGAGACGCCTGGGAGGAGTCTCGGATGCATCCCAGAGGATGGAGCATTGCCCAAGGAGAAAAATCATCTCGGGTATCTTCCCTGGAGGAGTCTGGGGTTGCTAGCCGGGATCACAGGGCCCTAAACCACCGGAATAAAGACTCAGGGACATACCTGCAAGGAGTCTCGGATGCTTCCCAGAGGATGGAGCATTGTCCAAGGAGAAAAATCATCTTGGGTATCTTCCTGGAGGAGTCTGGGGTTGCTACCCGGGATTACATGGACCCAAACCACAGGAAAAACATCTGCGGGAGACGCCTGGGAGGAGTTCTGGGTAGATCCCGCAGGATGGACCACTGTCAAGAGAGAAAAATCATCTCGGGTGTCTTCCCTGGAGGAGTCTGGGGTTGCTACCCGGGATCACAGGGCCCTAAACCACCGGAATAAAGACTCAGGGACATACCTGCAAGGAGTCTCGGATGCTTCCCAGAGGATGGAGCATTGTCCAAGGAGAAAAATCATCTCGGGTGTCTTCCCTGGAGGAGTCTGGGGTTGCTACCCGGGATTACAGGGACCCAAACCACAGGAACAATGTCTGTGGGAGACGCCTGGGAGGAATCTCAGATGCATCCCAGAAGATGGAGCATTGTCCAAGGAGAAAAATCATCTCGGGTATCTTGCCTGGAGGAGTCTGGGGTTGCTACCCGGGATTACAGGGACCCAAACCACAGGAAAAACATCTGCGGGAGACGCCTGGGAGGAGTTCTGGGTAGATCCCGCAGGATGGGCCAATGTCAAGACAGAAAAATCATCTTGGGTGTCTTCCCTGGAGGAGTCTGGGCTTGCTACCCGGGATCACAGGGCCCTAAAGCACTGGAGAAAACTCTTCGGGAGATACCTGGGAGGAGTTCTGGGTAGATCCTGCAGGATGGACCGATGTCAACAGAGAAAAATCATCTTGGGTGTCTTCCCTGGAGGAGTCTGGGGTTGCTACCTGGGATGACAGAATCCTAAACCGCGAGAAAAAAGACTCAGGGACATAGCTGCGACAAGTCTCGGATGCATCCCAGAGGATGGAGCTTTGTCCAAGGAGAAAAATCATCTCGGGTATCTTCCCTGGAGGAGTCTGGGGTTGCTACCCGGGATTAAAGGGACTCAAACCACCGGAAAAATGTCTGTGGGAGACGCCTGGGAGGAATCTCAGATGCATCCCAGAAGATGGAGCATTGTCCAAGGAGAAAAATCATCTCGGGTATCTTCCCTGGAGGAGTCTGGGGTTGCTACCTGGGATGACAGAACCCTAAACCGCGAGAAAAAAGACTCAGGGACATAGCTGCGACAAGTCTCGGATGCATCCCAGAGGATGGAGCTTTGTCCAAGGAGAAAAATCATCTCGGGTGTCTTCCCTGGAGGAGTCTGGGGTTGCTACCCGGGATTACAGGGACCCAAACCACAGGAAAAACATCAGCGGGAGACGCCTGGGAGGAGGTCTGGGTAGATCCCGCAGGATGGACCAATGTCAAGAGAGAAAAATCATCTTGGGTGTCTTCCCTGGAGGAGTCTGGGGTTGCTACCCGGGATCACAGGGCCCTAAAGCCCTGGAGAAAACTCTGCGGGAGATACCTGGGAGGAGTTCTGGGTAGATCCTGCAGGATGGACCACTGTCAAGAGAGAAAAATCATATTGGGTGTCTTCCCTGGAGGAGTCTGGGGTTGCTACCTGGGATGACAGAACCCTAAACCGTGAGAAAAAAGACTCAGGGACATAGCTGCGACAAGTCTCGGATGCATCCCAGAGGATGGAGCTTTGTCCAAGGAGAAAAATCATCTCGGATGTCTTCCCTGGAGGAGTCTGGCGTTGCTACCCGGGATTACAGGGACCCAAACCACAGGAAAAATGTCTACGGGAGACGCCTGGGAGGAGTCTCGGATGCATCCCAGAGGATGGAGCTTTGTCCAAGGAGAAAAGTCATCTCGGGTATCTTCCCTGGAGGAGTCTGGGCTTGCTACCCGGGATTAAAGGGACCCAAACCACCGGAAAAATGTCTGCGGGAGACGCCTGGGAGGAATCTCAGATGCATCCCAGAAGATGGAGCATTGTCCAAGGAGAAAAATCATCTCGGCTATCTTCCCTGGAGGAGTCTGGGGTTGCTACCCGGGATTACATGGACCCAAACCACTGGAATAAAGACTCAGGGACATACCTGCAAGGAGTCTCGGATGCTTCCCAGAGGATGGAGCATTGTCCAAAGAGAAAAATCATCTCGGGTATCTTCCCTGGAGGAGTCTGGGGTTGCTACCCGGGATCACAGGGCCCCAAAACACTGGAATAAACACTCAGGGACATACCTGAAGGAGTCTAGGATGCTTCCCAGAGGATGGAGCTTTGTCCAAAGAGAAAAATCATCTTGGGTATCTTCCCTGGAGGAGTCTGGAGTTGCTACCCAGGATTACAGGGACCCAAACCACCAGAAAAATGTCTGCGGGAGATGCCTGGGAGGAATCTCAGATGCATCCCAGAAGATGGAGCATTGTCCAAGGAGAAAAATCATCTCGGGTATCTTCCCTGGAGGAGTCTGGGGTTGCTACCCGGGATCACAGGGTCCTAAAGCACTGGAGAAAACTCTGCGGGAGACGCCTGGGAGGAGTCAGGGCTACATCCCAGAGTATGGAGCATTTTCTAAAGAGAAAAATCATCTCGGGTATCTTCCCTGGAGGAGTCTGGGGTTGCTACCTGGGATCACAGGGCCCTAAACCCCAGGAAGAAAACACTCAGAAACAGAGCTTGGAGGAGTCTCAGGTGCATCCCGCAGGATAGACAATAGTCCAAGGAGGAAAATCATCTTGGGTATCTTCCCTGGAGGAGTCTGGGGTTGCTAGCCAGGATCACAGGGTCCTAAAGCATTGGAGAAAACTTGCGGGAGACGCCTGGGAGGAGTTCTGGGTAGATCTTGCAGGATGGAGTACTGTCAAGAGAGAAAAATCATATTGGGTGTCTTCCCTTGAGGAGTCTGGGGTTGCTACCTGGGATGACAGGGCCCTAAACAACCGGAAAAAACTCTCAGACACATAATTGCGAGGAGTCTCGGATGCATCCCAGAGGAAGGAGCATTTTCCAAGGAGAAAAATCATGTGGGGTATCTTTCCTGGAGGAGTCTGGGGTTGCTACCCGGGATGACAGGTCACCAAAACACTGGAAAAAAAGACTCAGGGTCTTACCTGGGTGGGGTGTCGGGTGCATCCCAGAGAATGGAGCATTGTACAAGGAGAAAAATCATCTCGGGTATCTTCCCTGGAGGAGTCTGGGGTTACTTCCTGGGAGCTCAGGTCCCTAAAGCAGTGATCAAATGGCTCCAGGAATTGCCTGGGAGGAGTCTTGGGTGGACCCTGGAAGATACATTTTCATAGTAAAAGAGTGTTTTGGTAGAGAATACCATGTCAGGTTTCCATGCTGGGATGGCCCTGAGGTGCCCCCAGTGGAAGCAGAGGAGGGGTTGGGCAGTGCACGTGTCCCCTGGAGCCACCGCTGCCCTGGAGGCCACGCAAAAGGTCTTGCTCGAGTGCTCAGGGAACAGCCGATCGCCAGTTTTGGGGTTAGGAAGGAATTTTTCCCCCGGGGCACACTGGCACGGGCCCCCGGGGGTTTTTCACCTTCCTCTGCAGCCCCGAGCACGGCCCCTTGCCAGGGCTCCTCGGGGCCAGTTGTGGCCAGCGGTTCCCTGTCCTGGCAGGAGCGGGAGTCCAGCGGTGCCCTCCATCCCTCCGCCTCTCCTCCCTGTGCCAGCTTGGCAGGGGCACCTCCGGGACCTCCCTGCACGAGCCCCCCGGGGGTCTTCTGCCCTGGGCCGGGCACGGCCTGCTTGCACAGGCTGCAGGCGCCATGCTGCCTCAGGACGGAGCGGGCAATCGAAGCGGAGCCTCCGTCTCCTCTGCCAGAGCCGCCGGCTGTGCCTCGTCTGTCCCGGCCGCAGCCCGAGAGCGTCTCCACCGGCCCGGGCCCGACCCTGTGCCCCGGGGGAGCCCCGCAGCCTCTGCCCCGCCGCCAGCCCGCCTCTCCCCGGGCCCGTCCCCGTCCCCGTCCCCGTCCCCGCCGGCACCGGGGGGAGCGCCGCCAGCGGCCGCAGCCCGGCCCCTCTCCGCACCCCCGCTGCCCGCCGACGGCCGCCCCGCCAGACCCCCGGCAGCAGCGGGCAGGGGCGGGGCCGCGCCCGGGGGACGCCCGACGGCTGCGCCGCTGCCCGCTCCCGCGGGGACCCGCTCCCGGGCCCGCCGGCCCCGCGCTTCTGCCCTCGGGCCCCGCCGCGGCCTCCGCAGCCTCCGCGGAGCGAGGCCCACACGCCCCCTGCCCGCAGCCCCCGCACGCACCCACCGGGACCCCCGGCCCCCTCCGCGCCCACACCTGCCCCGCCGCTCCGCCGGGGCTCCCGCCGCACGGCCCGGCCCGGGCCCGCAGGGCCGCAGCCCACTCGAGCCGAGCCCAGCCCAGCCCAGCCCAGCCCAGCCCAGCCCGGCCCGGCCCAGACGAGCCGAGCCCAGCCCAGCCGATCCAGCCAGCCGTGCGGGCAGAGCCGGGCCGAGCCGGGCGGGGGGAGCAGGCGGCAGGCGCGGCCGGAGCGAGGCAGTGCCGCCTCCCCGGGACTCCCTCCCGCCTCTGCCGGGGATGGGGGGCGGGTGGCCGAGCAGCGCAGCGTCCCCGCAGGGCCCTCCCTGCCCTCTGCACCTGCGGGAGCAGACAAGTCCCCCCCAGGAGAGGCACTCGACGCTGTTCCATCCTTCCCCCGCTCTCTGCCCCCCTGCCCGTCCCCAGCGTCTTCCCGTCCTTTGGGACCTGCTCCTTGCTGCCCAGCCAGCTCCTCTGGGAAGCCCCTTCCCGGGCACTCTTGGGCCAGCAGGCAGTGCCAACGGCGGCCCTGGCAAGGGCCTGTGGCCCAACGCCTGTGGCAACCCAGCCCCGTCCTGCTGGGGAGGGCGAGGATGGGGCTGTGCTTGTGGCCGGGCGGGAGCAGTGTGGGTTGGGGGGATGCTGCCATGCCCCCAGGGATGCCATGCCCGTGGGGGTTGCCATGCCCACTGGGGTGCTGTGCCTGGGGGATTGCCACGTCTGTGGAGATTCTACGCCTGCAGGGACGTAGGTGCTGTACCCATGGGGATGCCGTGCCCCTGGAGATGCTGTGACCATGGTGGTGCTGTTCCCGTTGGGATGCTGTGCGCGCAGCATGCTGGCACTGTGCGAGGTCTGCTGGTCCCTGCTGCAGGACTGGGTGATCAGTGTGACCATCGGCTGGAACTGCAACCTGGACCTATCCGACAGCGAGTGCCGCCCTCGCTACTCCTTCCACCACCTCCACCCCAAAAGGACTTCGGCTTCCCCTTGGCTACAGCTACAGGTGATGGCCCTGTCCCTGCCCTGGCCCCGCTGCCCCGCATCCTTCATCCAGCCCTGCCCCACCATCCCCACAGCGCCCATTGGTCTGAGGATGCTCTGTGGTGGGGGGGCATCACCCTGGGGTGCTCCAGCCTCAGGCCAGCCCATCCCGTCCCTGCCCGGGTACCGCCGGAGCTGCAAAGGGCCATGGTGGCAGGCTGGGGTAACACTCGCTCTGCCCGAGACCATCCAAGTCCCCCCAGCTCTCAGTGACATGCTGCCCCCAGAAGGAGTTGCACCCCTGCCTGGGTGGGACATGTCCTACAGCCACGTGTCACTGCTGCCAGCCCCAGGCCTGTCAAGAAACCCCCGTGCTCAGCATCCCTGCCTGGGGCTGCTCCCTGCGGGCAGAAGGGAGGGGACGGGGACGGGGACGGGGGACAGGGACGGGGACGGGGGGATGGGGTAATGGGGGCGTCCCCATCCTTGAGCCCTGCAGTGCTGACGTGTGGAAACAAACTCCACAACTCACGCCGAGTTATAAAGCAGCTATGTCTATTGCAGCGCTGGGTGCAAGGGGGATCGCTCCTCCAAACTTGCACACCGTAAAGGGTTAGTTATACAGCTTATAGACATGCCATATATACACATTCACAAGGGTTTCGGAGAAGTGATTAACATGCTCATGACTTTTCCGGGAACTCATTACCATAAGCTACTACCCACCCCGGTATGCGCATTATAGTCTCCCGGTGGTCCTTCAGAATCCTCTGGGAGTCGTTGACTCCTTTTCAATCACTGTATTGTTTTGGTCAACTGTCCTTATCTGGTTGCCAAAGCCGCTGCTCTATGGCTCCAGATGGCTCTGCTCTCTGCCACTTCCAAGGTAGAGCTGCCCCAGGGTCACCATTCAGGAGCCTCTCAGCTACGGCTCTCGCTATGCATTTTGCTATGTTGCAATGTCTCACTGGATGTTGTTTCCCCGTAGCGGGGCCATGGTGGGGACAGGCACATCCCCCAGCGCTCGTGGGGAGCTGGAGGGTCCTGGGGCTGCTTGCCCTGCTGCAGGCATGTGGGAAGAGCGCGGGGTCCCCCCCGCCCCCTCCGGGCACCGTCCCTGCCCACAGGCTGCCTGCAGAACCTGACACAGGCAGGCACCTTGGTTCGGGCGGCATTGCCCCCCCTCGGTGCTACTGCAAGAGGAGGTCGCCCCTGACGGCACCTTGGCGTTGTCCCGAGAGCCCCCGGGGAGCACAGGAGGGGCTCTGCCCGCAGCCCCGGGGACCCTTTTCCCCCGGAGGGGGGCAGGAGCAGGAGCCGCCTGTCCGACGCTGGCAGCCCCTTCCCCTAGAGCTGCAGGGGGACAGCCGGGGGGGCTGCAGGGGTCAGACACGGACGGGTCCGTGGTCCTTCCTGCCCAGCAAGGTCACAGCTCCACCCCCTCAGCTGCATGCACCCCCCCACGGCCACAGCTCCTGCTTCCCCCCTCCCCAAATCTACACCTGCCTTCTACAAGCCAGTTCTTTACAGAAATTCAACATTAAAACCGCACCTGGGGGCCAGCACAGCCCTGCGGAGCACAGCTCCAGCCCTCGGTGCCCCCAGACCCCCGTGCCCGGCAGCGGGGGGCAGGACAGCCCCACGTTCCAGCTCTTCTCCCGCAGCTCCTCCGCGTTCGGCTCCCCTTCCCCCTCCTCTTCTGCCCCCGCCACCTCCTCCTCCCACACTCCTCTCTTGCCGCTGTCCTTCTGGAGGGAGACAGGGACGGCGCAGCAGTTCCTCCTGCCCGGCCAACACCTCCCTGCTCAGCTCAACCCCCCCCGCTGCTGCCGGGGTACGGAGCGCTTCCCAGCTCTGACCTCCCCGTAGCGGACGCGAGAGTCCAACTTCCCTCGGTACCTCCATAACCGGCTGGATCCATCCAGAGCAGGAACTCCCCGCAGCGGGAGCAGGAGATGGTCAGAGAGCGGAAGATCCCCTCGGAGTGGGTGCGGGAGGGCAGAGACTGCAGTCCCCCCCCGCGTTGGCATCGTCCCGAGTTCAGAGCCTTCTCTGGGGGACACTGTGGGGAGGAGGCGGTGCTGGCAAAGAGGGGGGGTTCCCTTCTCCCCTCCCACCACTGAGGGAGCGATGGGCCGTACCCATCCGAGCCCAGCCGAGCGGAACTGACCGGAGCCGACCCCATCCGAGCCTATCCGAACGCAGCCGAACCGAGCCCAGCCCACCAGAGCCGACCCCATCCGAGCGGAGCCGACCCCATCCGAGCGGAGCCGACCCCATCCGAGCGGAGCCGAGCCCCGCCGGTGCCCGCGGGCGCGGTGCGGCTCCTCCCGCCGCGGGTGACGGCGCGCAGGAACCGGCCCCGCGGCACCGGGCGCTGCAGCTGCTCGTCCCGCTGCGCTCCGGCGGGGCGGCGCGGGCTCGGGGAGCTCCTGCCCAGGGCGGGGGCGGGCGGGCGGAGCGGGGCGCTGCCGGGGCCGGGGGGCGGCCCGCGGGGGAGGGGGCGTGTGGCGATGGGAACGCGCGGACTGCGATATGCAGGATCGAAACCGGAATCCGCTGTATTAAGCAAGCGTGCTCTTTACATACTTTTCTACCAAGGCAGTAATTGCCTACTTTACTTGTTTACACCATCGCGTACTCCAAAAGATCACGTTCCCACCGAAAAGGGAATCTCTCTTCCCTGTGAGCAGCACCTCCTTATCTCGGGAGGAGCTTCACACAACTTCGTCGTCTGCCAGAACAGTGCTGCAGCTGCTTATTCCTCCCGATTAGTTCTACCCCACTTAACCCTTCTTTTGCCTCAGTCCCCACATCTCCCCCTTTTTTGTTTTTCAATTAGAAACGCCGAGTTTATCATCTTCTGCAGGGCCCTTTGCAGACAAGAGTATAAACATGGAACAATTCATGCTATAAAAAAAATTATGATCAATATCATTAATCCTGTCTTAATGATTGCAGCTATCCATCCTGTAATTCCCCAACCAGATAACAAATCGTTCAACCAATTCCATTCATTGTCTACTTGCAACTTTCTGACCCCCTCCTTTAACATTTGAATGCTTTTATGCACAGATTCTGAATGATCTGACAGATTCACGCGACACACTTGTGAAAGACCGAAGTAACCGCTGGGCTATAGCCAGCCCACACAAAAACCAACTTCCTCGTACTTTCACCGCTGCAGCAAAAGTTGTCGCCAACATCTCTATGTTGTGAGAGTTAGAACCGATTCTTTGACATGCCTCAATCATTTGGACTATCATCGGATTTTGTAACGAACGCAAAATACACTGACATTCATAATTAGCATTTCCCACAACAAGCTGCGTTAACAAGGACTCTTTCGCAGCAGCATTCGCTGCTTGCAAGGGCTGCCACTTGGCAAGCAGATTTCCACGTTGACTCAAATAATACCATTTGCATAGGAGTAAGTATTAAACGTGTAATTTGCCAAATATCATAGGGTGTTAACTCATTCCCCCAAAATATTCCTTGTAGCAAACTTTGAGTATATTTTGCATAAGAGTTTCTCTCAAGTCTTTAATTACTTCATAAGGAAAAGGCGAGTGCTCATTAGGCTGATCCGTTCGTCATCAGACGGGACACGCTATTGCATTTCCACATGCTGCATCTCCACTGTCCAGTGCCTTTTGCTTTATTTGCCTCCATTTTTCAAGTGGATCATATCAAAAAGGGACATCTTCATTAAAGTCTGCTAACATAGTACCTTCCCCTGTGAAACTTGCAGTATTAGACTTCTTCGTAGGTGATTCATAAAATCCTGGCAAATCAGAGGAGGCTGTCGCTTAAGTTTTGAAGCATCTGCATTAGATTTTGTTGGATCAGGGCAATCTCGTAACTCTGAACTTTCTTTAACCACGAACTCAGTCTGAGATGCCCGATCTCCTGGACTCTCCTGCAGTTAATGCTGTTTTAGCAGTTTCCGCTATGGAATCACGGAATCACGGAGTTTTCAGAGTTGGAAGCGACCTCTAGAGATCATCTAGTCCAACTCCCCTGCCAAAGCAGGATTGCCCAGAGCACATTACTCAGGACTGCATCCAGGTGGGTCTTGAAAATCTCCAGAGAAGGGGACTCCACAACCTCCCTGGGCAGCCTGTTCCAGTGCTCTGTCACCCTCACCGTAAAGAAGTGTTTCCCTGTATTTGAACGGAACTTCCTGTGTTCTAACTTGTGCCCGTTACCCCTCGTCCTGTCACTGGGAACCATTGAAAAGAGCCTGGCTCCATCCTCCTTCAACCCACCCTTTAGATACTTGTACGCCATAATAAGGTCTCCCCTCAGCCTTCTCTTCTCCAGGCTAAAGAGTCCCAGCTCTCTCAGCCTTTCCTCATAAGGCAGATGCTCCAATCCCTTCATCATCTTCATTGCCCTTCACTGGACTCGCTCCAGCAGTTCCCTGTCCCTCTTGAACTGGGGAGCCCAAAACTGGACACAGTATTCCGGTTGTGGCCTCACCAGTGCAGAGTAGAGGGGGAGAATGACCTCCTTTGACCTACTGGCCACACTCTTCCCTATGCAGCCCAGGATTCCATTGGCCTTTTTGGCAACAAGGGCACATTGCTGGGCCATGGATAATTTACTCTCTACCATGACCCCCAAATCCTTCTCCTCTGAGCTCCTTCCCAGCAGGTCCACCCCTAACCTATACTGGTGCTTTGCATTCTTCCTCCCCAGGTGCAGGACCTTGCACTTGCTTTTGTTGAACCTCATTAGGTTCTTCTCTGCCCAGCTCTCCAGCCTGTCCAGGTCACGCTGGATGGCAGCACGGCCCTCTGGGGTGTCAGCCACCCCACCCAGTTTGGTATCATCAGCAAACTTGCTGAGGATACACTCTGTCCCCTCATCCAGGTCATTAATGAATATATTAAACAAAATTGGACCCAGTATTGACCCCTGGGGGACACCACTGGTTACAGGCCTCCAACTAGACTCTGTGCCGCTGATCACAACCCTCTGAGTTCTGTCCCGCAGCCAACTCTCAATCCACCTCACTGTCACCTCATCTAGCCCATACTTCCTCAGCTTCCTAATGAGGATGTTATGGGAGACAGTGCCAAAAGCCTTGCTAAAGTCAAGGTAGATGACATCTGCGACTCTCCCCTCATTCAGCCAACCAGTTATAACATCATAGAAAGCTATCAGATTGGCCAAGCATGATTTACCCTTGGTAAATCCATGTTGACCACTTCCAATAACTTGCTGTTCCTCAACGTGTTTGGAGATGACATCCGGAATGAGTCGCTCCATTACCTTCCCAGGGACAGAGGTGAGACTAACTGGTCTATAGTTCCCTGGGTCCTCCTTCTTGCCTTTTTTGAAGATCGGAGTGATGTCAGCCTTCCTCCAGTCCTCAGGCACCTCTCCTGTTCTCCATGACCTTTCAAAGACGATGGAGAGTGGTCCAGCAATAACATCTGCCAGCTCTCTCAGCACTCGCGGGGTGCATGCCATCAGGGCCCATGCACTTATGAATGTCCAGCTTGGCCAAGTGGTCTCTGACCCGGTCCTCCTCAACTGAGGGAATATCTTCCTCTCTCCAGACCTTCTTCTTTGCCTTCAGAGTATGGGATTCGTGAGGGACAGCTTTAGCAGTGAAGACCGAAGAAAAGAAGGCATTGAGTAACTCTGCCTTCTCTGTGTCTTCCACCACTAGGGCACCTGTCTCATTCGCCAGTGGGCCTACATTTTCCCTAGTCTTCCTTTTTCTATTGATATACTCAAAGAATCTCTTCTTATTGTCTTTAACTGCAGTGGCCAAGCTGAGTTCTGAAGTTCACTTGTGCTGTTGTCTGAAGTTTACTTGTGCTGTTTTCTTCTCCTGGCAACGCCAGCAGCAGAGCCGTCGGAGGAGAAGGGTGAGTGCCAGGCTGGTGGTGCGGAGGGGCGTGTGAGTGTGATGTGCGCGGTGGCCCCGGAGGGCACTGAGAAGGGTCGGTTGGTCTGGCTGTGCGGGAGGATGCTCTGCCCGCGGCGACCGCACGAGCAAGCGCGGCCTTGGGGAAGCGTCTGGTTGAGTGTTTGTTGTCGTATTGGAGAAGAGCTGGGCAGGTGTCCCAAAGGGCAGCATTTGGTGGGACCCCCTTCAGCCCAAAACTTTGTGGGACCTTATTGAAGCCACCCTGGTGAGGCCTCTGCTCCTTCCACCCAAGTACTTTACGTTTCACACCGTGGAGTGGTCATTTCTGACTGCATCCTCAGCAGGACCTGGGGCCGGTGGCAGTAGCTTCAACTGTGGAGCTCGAGAGACCTGGCAAGGATGGAGGAGAAGGAATGAGGCTCCTGGTGAAGGGAGGGAAGTGAGGAGGTGCGGTGTCCACGCTGGCCTTGAGGACTGGCTGAGCAGGAGAGGACATGTTGGTGTAGGAGCCATGGAGCAGCCCGTGGCCAGAAGCAGAGGGTGGACACGGGGAGCGTGGGCTCAATGTGAGAGGGAGCACAACCTCGGCACAGCGGGTTTAACTAGAGGGCTGGGAGCGAGAGCGGCGTCCAGCATGGGCAGGGGAGCTGGGTCTGCTCCTTCTCCACGTGAGAAATGGTGGTTTGCAGGTAGCATCTGGTTGCACTTGCTGGAACGCAGAGCAGGAGAGAGTTGTGTCTACTGCCAGGGGAGATTTCTGATGGATTTGAGACATGGAAGAGTTGACGAGGCTTTGGGTTGGGTTGACTTGGGTTGGAGTGCTGGCACGCACCCCTTGCTGCTTTCCCCCCTGTCCCCAGCCCAGGTCTTGGGGGAACATCTTCCTCAGCCTTGGCTTTCTCTTCTCTTGGACCTGGAAAAGTGAAACGGTGGTTGAAATCAGAGCCAAACCAGACATGGTGCTCGGTTCTCGCCAACCCCCTACTTTCTGCGCAGGGGACCGATGGTGGTCACAGCACGGTTTCAGCTTTGCGGGGTTTTGGCTGCTCTGAAAGGCCGTTGGGGCTGGTTTTCCCCTACGAAGGCAGGACACAGGCAGAAACATGGCAGCGGGGAGGAACTGGGGGTACCTGGGTGTCCCCATCCGCATCCCAGCCCCGTCGTGCTGGGTCAGGGCCGCAGCTCACCCCAATGCACCCTCGGGTGCCCCCGTGCTCTGTGAGGGGGGGTTTCAGGGCCTGAAGGGTTGTCCCCGTGTCCCTGCCGGGCTCATGGTGGTGGCACGCTGCTCTGCGTCGGGCTGGGGGTGGCGGGGAAAGGTCTGGCACACTGGGGCCGTCACTGACCCTCGTTTTCTCTCCCACCATAGAGCTCCTGGGCGTACCTCTCGGGTCTGTACGGAGCCACCTGGCCGGCGCCTGCTCCAGGCTGAACAACCCCAACGCTCAGCCTGTCCTCCCAGCAGAGGGGCTCCAGCCCTCACAGCATCTCCATGGCCTCCTCTGGCCCCGCTCCAGCAGGTCCATGTCTTTCCTATGTTGGGGGCTCCAGAGCTGGACGCAGTACTCCAGGTGGGGTCTCACCAGAACGCAGCAGAGGGGCAGAACCACATCCCTTGCCCTGCTGGCCCACTTCTTCTGATGCAGGCTGGGATATGGATGGCTTTCTGGGCTGCGATCATGTGTTGCCGGCTCATGTTGAGCTTCTCATCAATCAGCACCCCCAGGTCCTTCTCCTCAGGGCTGCGCTCCGTCCATTCTCCACCCAGCCTGGATTTGGGCTTGGGATTGCCCCGACCCACGTGCAGAACCTTGCACTGGGCCTCATTGACCTTCATGAGGTTGGCATGTGTCCACCTCTCCGGCCTGTCATTAGTAGAAGGCCAGGCCTGCAGCACCCCGGTTATCAGCCCGGCTCGGGTGGGAGGGGATGCTCCTGCATGGGGGGGTTGCCCTGCACTGGGGGGGAAATGCCACAGAGGGAAGGTTTCGCCAAAGTGGGGGCTGCGCTCAATCTCCCTCTCCCCCATCCCTCCCCAGATCGCCCCGGCAGAAGGTCCCGAGGGCAGTGAGCAGTGAGCGGATGGTCATCATCACAGGGCCGCCCGAGGCTCAGTTCAAGGTGCTCTGGGTGGGGGCTATGGGGGGGGACACACAGTAAGGGACAAGTCACGGGCGTCCCTGTGGTCACCACTGTGCTGCCAGCCTGGCTTGGCCTCCCTCAGCGCCAGGGGATGCTCTTTGCTGGGTACAGTGGTTTTGATGCTGCTGGACGTGGGGACATTATCAGCTTTGGGGATGGAGAGGCACAGCGGGCGCTGCCTGATGGTTTTCCTTCCTGTCCGTCTCCTCCCCAGGCCCAGGGGTGAATATTTGGGAAGCTGAAAGAAGCAAACTTCTTTAACGCGAAAGAAGTGAAGCTTGAAGCCCACATCAAGGTGCCTTCCTTCGCTGCCGGCCGCGTGATAGGCAAAGGTGGCAAAACGGTAGGTGGTGGTGCCCCGGGGACGCAGAGTTGGGCATCACCCATCACCCCTGCCCACCCCAGGGGGACAAATCCCGGGTGCACAGTGGTTTCAGCGACGTCTTAACCCTCAGCCCCCATGTTCTGGTGGTGGTTCTTGTTGGTCCCAAGGAAGGGGGAGACACACAGGGTGCCTGGTGCTGTCGTGACACCGGTAGTGGAGGTTTTTGACTCTTTCACAACAGAAGCCTCTTGTGGTTCGCTCCAGGTGAACGAACTGCAAAACTTAACCAGTGCGGAAGTCATTGTGCCATGAGACCAAACCCCAGACGAGAACGAGGAGGTCATCGTTAAAATCATTGGGCATTTCTTTGCCAGTCAGGTACGGTTTGGCCGCGGCTTTACCTGATCTTCCCCGGCCGCTTTCATCCACCGAGGAAAGGTGTGGGGCTTGCTGAGCCCATCACCACCCGAGCAACCTGCTGCTCTCCTTTTGGGAGGCCCCTGTGTCCCCAAGAGGCACTGAAGGTGTTTCGGTAGCTCCCCCCGGCTGTGCGAGTGCTGAAATTGAAGATTGGCTTGATTGAGCTAAAAATGGGTGTTTTGGATGCTGTGCAGAGCAGCACCCAGGGTGTGAATGGACTCCCCGGTGCGGGCAAATCCATGCGCATCCCACCTGGGTGCATCTACCATAACCTTGTCTCCTGTCCACTTCGGCGGGATGGCGACCCCCCAAAAAATTCAGGCTCTCTCGAGGAGTGAAGCACAAGTTAAAAAAAAAACAAAACAAACAACCTGAAATTAATTACAGCTTGTCCAGAGTGACAAGTTGGGAGTGGCGAGATGCTCGGTGGCGGCTCGGGGGTGGGTGGTGGGGGGACAAGCGGTGCCCTGACCCCCACCTCTTGCTTTTCCCCTCTCCTCCCCAAGACTGCACAGCACAAGATGAGGGAAATGCTCCAGCAGGTGAAGCAGCAGGAGCAGAAACACACTCCGGGAGCCCCGGCCTCGCAGCACAGCAAGGGAGGCTCCCGCCGTGCCGCCCAGCACCGCCCGATGAATGTAACCCCGCTGCCGGACATCCCCCCCCCTCCCCCACCCCCAGCAGGTCAGGGGAGCAAACCAAAGACCCCCCCAAACACACAGCCCCCCATTCCCCGCGGCGCTGCGAGGATGCACAGCCGAGGGGTACGGGGAGGGCTCTCTCCATCCCACAGCCTCCCCCTTCCTCCTCCCTCGCCTCCCGACGCTATCCCTTTCGTTGGACTAACGTGGGCAGGTTTGGGTACCTCAGCACCTCACGCTTGTGTCTCCCTTTTAGAGATTTTGTGTGCCTTGGAAACCTGAGAGTTGGAGGGTTTTTTTTATTAATTTTCTAATAAAAAAAGAAACGAGTTGGACAAAACGATGGGGATAGGTAGCACTGTGGTCATTCTCTCCGGGGCGTTGTGGAGGAAGGCTGCCAGTCTTCCTCCCAGTGTACTTTTCCCCGTTGGCTCCAGACTGCTGCTGGGGCTGAGCTCTGAGCCGCCAGAGCGGTTCTCAGCAGACGGTCACTCGGCGCAGACAATGAGGCCCTGAATAGCCCTTCCTGTGCTCTTGATGGCTCCGGACGGCTCTGCTCCTCTGCTGCTTCTAAGGTGGGGCTGCCCCAGTGCCCTCACTCAGGAGCCCTTTGTCTGTGCAGGTCTCACTTGTGACAGGGGGTGGGGGTGTTGCCAAACTAACTGCTGTGTTGCGATGTGTGAGTGGGTGTTCCTGCCCGTGTCAGTGCCAGAGCTCTTCCGTAGGCTCCTTCTGCCAGCGGAGAGCCAGGGGCCGCTCCTTCGGGAGAGAGCTTGTTTAAAAAGAGGAAAAAAAAAAAGGGAGGGGGGGGGATGAAAAAAAAAAGTGGGAAAAGAAAAAAGGGGAAAAAAGAGAAAAAAAACGGGGGGGGGAAAGGGGAAACAAAAAAGGGGGGAAAAGCAAAAAAAAGGGAAAAAAAGGGGGGAAAAAGAGAAAAAAAGGGGAAAAAAGTGAAAAAAGAAGAAATAAGGGGAAAAAAGGAAGGGGAAGCGAAAAACAAAAGGAAGAAAGAAGAAAAAATGAAAAAGAAAAAAAACCCCACATATTAAAAAAGAAAGGTAGAAAGGAAAAAAAAAAACAAACGAACCAAGGAAGGAAAGTGGGAACAGCCGCCGGGCAGGAGGAGGGACAGGAGCCGGGGGAGGGGGGAGGTGGCGGTGCCAGCGCCGGCCCCGGGGGCTGCGACACCACGTTTTTGTCCTCTACTGCAAAGTGTTCTGTGAAAAACAACCAACCAAATCCCACCCACCGACAACATCAAAACCCAAAGAGAAATCTCTCCAGCTCACACGAGCCTGAGCTCGCTCTCCGTTGCTCTCTTTCCAGTGTCTCGGGGAGGTGTTGGCATCAGGAAGCCTGCACTAAAGCGGGGTGGGGGCCTCGCCGCAGTTGGTTAGCAGAGCCAAAGTGGTTATTAATGGTTATTAACGGCACAGTAATTAGGCCCGTGTAATGGGGAAGCTCAGATGCCCCCTAAGCACCCCCCGGTGCTTCTCTAGCCAGGTGAGCGCTGGGCGTCCCCCCCGCAGGAGAGGAGCGCACCTCCGGGGTGGGTGGAAGGGCGTCACCCAACGGGGAGAGGACCAAGATGGGGCTTGGGTGTCCCTTGGGGTGGCCGGGTAGGGCTGCTGGGGGCTGCCATGATGAGGGACACCCCCATGCCTTTCTCCATGGCTCCCAGAGCTCTGCTCCCTCCCTCCCTCCCACCCATCCAGTGCCACCGGAGAGGTGGTGTCCCCCCTCCCGGGGTGGGCAGGGGCTGTGCCACCCCATCTAACACCTCAACGCACCAAAGCACCTCACTGGGGGAGGGACTCTGCGCCTGGTAGCCCTGTGCTCCCCAGCACTGTAAGGATGGGGCTGAGCCCCCACCACGGCCACCCTGTGCAAACCAAAGACCCCCACACAGAACCCCTCCTCCCATTCCCCGCGGCACTGCGAGGATGCACAGCTGAGGGGTACGGGGAGGGCTCTCTCCATCCCACAGCCTCCCCCTTTCTCCTCCCTCGCCTCCCGACGCTATCCCTTTAGTTGGACTAACAGAGGCAGAGAGAGAGAGAGAGAAAGAGAGGTTTTATTCTTCTTCTTTTTTTTTTTTATTTTTTTATTTCCTAAAAGCCACCCGGTTTTCATCCCAGGCATGGCCAGAGGAGCTCGCCCAGGGTAGAGGGGGGGAGGTTGGGCTGCGGCACACAGCGCATCGGCTCATCAGCTTTTAGAATTAATGTAACAATAAGGAAACTAACAGCTATTTTTAAGTTTTGTAAGGATTTAATTTTATTTATTTATTTATTTCATTTCAGAGGGGGTGGGGGCGGGAGGGGGATGTTTGTTTTTTAGCACAAGCCGGCTTTTCTAGAGGTTAAAGGAAAGGCCGTGCTCGGCTGTAAACCCTTTGCGGAAAGATCCCGGTTGCAAGGAGAGAAGGGGGGAAAGAGGGGCAGGGGGGGGAAAACAGATTTCCAAGAGGTTGTCAGCCCAGGGCTGGGGGGAAAAAAAAACAACACTAGCAAAAATATTAATTTTTTTTTTAGTTTCAAAAGTAACACACACACAACCCACAACCCCAAATGACACACACACATCCACACACAAAAACTACCTCAGGTTTTCATACCTCAGCACATTGCGCTTCTGTTCCTTTTAGAGATTTTGTGTGCCTTACAAAACTGATAGCTGGAGCATTATTTTTGTTTATTTTCTTAATAAAAAAAAAAAGTTGGAAAACACGCTCTACTGAGTGCGAGGCGGGAGAAGGAAAGCAATCCCACGGGTGCCAGAGCTCTTCCATAGTCTCCTTCTGCTGGCTGAGAGCCAGGGGCCGTTCCTTCGGAGAAAGCTTGAGAGATGCTTAAAGAGAGAAAAAGAAAAAAACAAAAGAAAAAAAGGGGGGGGGGGGGGAAAGAGGGGAAAGAAGAACAAAGAGAAAAAGAGATAAAAGGGGGGGAAGAAAAAAGGGGGAAAAAGAAAAAAAGGGAAAAGGAAAAAAGGGGGGGGGGAGAAAAAAAGAGGAAAAGGAAACAAAACCCCCAAATATATAAAAAAAAGAAAGGTAGAAAGGAAAAAAAAAACACAACCAAACCAAGCAAGGAAAGGGGTGAAAGCCACCGGGCAAGAGGAGGGACGAGAGCCGTGGGTGAGGTGGCGGTGCCAGCGCCGGCCCGGGGGGCTGTGACAGCACACTGCAAAGTGTTCTGTGAAAAAAACCAACCAAACCCCACCCAACGACAACATCAAGAAACAAAGAGAAATCTCTCCAGCTCACAAGAGCCTGAGCTCGCTCTCCCTTGCTCTCTTTCCAGTATCTCGGGGGGGGGGGGTCACGGCCGAGCTGAGATTGGGGGGTGGTGGTGGTGGGAGTTTGCCCCATGGCTGTGATGAGGGGAGAAGGGGTGGGTGGGGAGTGGGGGATGTGGTGTGGGGTTTTTTTGGGGTGGTGTGGGTTTTTTTTCCAGGTGTCGCTTTACCCAGTGGCTCGGGGAGTGTGACGAAACGGGAAAAAGGGCTTCACTGAGAGGTTCAAATTAACAATTTCTTTGGACTTCGCTCACAGGTCCAATACATCACTATTGCAAGTTCTGTGTGTGCGATAGCCATTACACTACTGCGGTTTAAAAGAAATTAGCGGGATCCACTATTGCGAGCTACAAATGCCCCCGACAAGTAGCAACGCAAACCACAAGGGCGCTAGATATTAATGCCTTAGAAGAGTGCACCAGTCACAAACTCAATCGCATGCCCTATACCGTACGGATGTTTCTTAGTCACTTACCCTCTCTCTCTCAGGTGAGGTCGCTCCATCCCGGGGAAGTTACCCTGTACAGCGTCCTGGATGGGTGGGACGGATCTCCTAGGGGCCAGCTGTATCCTTGGAGGATTCCCCATTTGTCTCCCCAGACCCTGCGGTTTATATTTCCTGACTCGGTGAGGGTGCAGGATTATGCCCGAGTGGATTACACTGTCTGGGATATTTCCCTCTGGTGGGGCGATAGCGAAGTCTCTGTTGCCAATTTGTGATGTCCGGTGCTCAATGTCACGGGAAGAGTGGTGGGATGGGATGGGCAGCTCCCTGCCTCTCACCTCTTGTGCTCTGAAACCGGCTTGGCTGGCTGCTCCCACACAGTGTGTTACTGGCTTGCCCAGCAGGTAAAGAACCCAGATTTGAGACGCCACTGGGGTGTCCGTAAGGCGTCCTGGGCTGCTCTTATGGGGTCCTGGGGGGGACTCTTGCAGGGCAGAGGGAGTCTGGGGCAGCCCTTCAAGGATCTGGGGGTCCCCTCTGGTGCCTCTGGGGAGGCTTTTGTGGCTGGAGAGGGCCGAGCTGGTTTCAAGAGGTGCTTCCTCCCTTTCTCCAGCCCACCCAGCTCCCCCGACACTACCACCCCCCCCAGGTTGGTGGGTGCCAGCAGTGCCAGCCTGTCCCACTGGGTCGGGCACTGAGGGGGGCACAGCCCCAGCCGCGGGATGGGAGGAGGAACCACAGCACCAGGGATAGAGACCAACATTTTATTTCTCTCACATTTCCCATGGGGGGCACCCCAGGGTTGCGCGGCTGCACCGCAGCTGGTGCCAGGAGGGACTCAACGTCCCCCCCACAGCTCACCTGGCTCCGCTCGTGATGCTTTTGATGGGGCTCAGCGCGGTCTCTTCTGTGCTACGGACCAAGCGGCTCCAGGTAGGCGACTGCTGCACCGCACTGTGCCACAGCGTGGGGTGGGGGGCTGCGGCGCGGGGCTGGGAGCTGCTCCTGTCTCACCCAGCTCCTGGGGTCCTGCAGAGGGACTGGAAGAAGCCAAAGCAAGGGATGACGGACGCAAGAGCCCACCCGCAGGAGCAGAGCAGTGAGTGGCCCCAGCACCGAGCACCGGGCAAACAGCCCACACCCCACGGCAGCCCTGAGCCGGGGCTGTGCCGAGGGCTGCCGGCCGCTCACTCCGTCCCCTCCCTCAGCAGCTTCTCGGCTAGCAGATGAAGGATGGGACCTCAAGTCAACACAGGAGAAGCAGGGAGTGTGGGGGAGACCCCCAGATCCTGCCCCAGACCCTCAGCCCTGCCTGTGCTGGGCAGCCCTGCCCGCCTGCTGAGGAGGGGGTGCTGCCCGCGGGCCCCAACAGAGGAGACAGGGTATAGCGGGCTCTCTTCTCTCTCCTCCCCTGCAGGGCAACCGAGGAGGCAGTGAGGAGGGAGCACCGGGCCCCACAGGACCCACTGGGCTCCCTGCCAACCATATACCATCTGAGCAGTGATGCCTCTCTCTACCCCCTAACCCCCCCAAGCCCCCACGTCCCCCTGCCTTCCTCTGCCGCCTATAGGTCCTATCAGTGGGAACAGCTCCTTCTGGTCCAGGCACCCCCGGGGCTCCTGGGCCCCCCGAGGGCCACCACAAGCGCCCCTGCAGCCTGTGCTCGCTGGCCAACTCGGAGGACTGCAGCAGCCTGTTGAGGAGCAGCTCCTCTTCCCAGAGCTCCCTCTACCACTTCCTGGAGCCCTGGCCCAGTGCAGCAACAGAGCCAGTGGTGCTCACACACTCAGGACAACCCCGCTCTCCCATGGCTGCTGGTGGGGCAGTGGGGAAACCGGGGCCGGTCCTCGGCCAAGAGCCTCCACAGGAGCTGCCAGCAGGGTCTGAGAAAGAGTGGGTTCCCAGGTAGGGAACGGAACTGAGTGTGGAAGCATACGCTGTGGGGCTCTGAGCTGCTGCGTGGTGCCAGGTCTATCCAACGTCAGGCAGTACATTCCCAGGAGACGTCACTGCTAACAACTCTTCCGAGGAAGTGGGGCCGTTTCTGTAGTCGTAGCCTGCCTGGAGAAACAGCCCCACGGAGCTAATAGTCTGCTGAGCAGCAAGGGAGCAGAGTCGCTGACTCTCAACCAAGGACTGAAATACAGCAACTCACTCTATTGCCTTCCCCCTTCGCCCGCTGCCTCCCACAGTTTAGAAGAAACCAACCAGGGAGCTCCAAGTGAGGGGACCCCTCCCCCACTCCCCCAAATCTGCCCAACATCCACAAAGCTCCCCAAAGACACGAGACTCCTCCCACACACCTCCACTCCCCACACCGACAACCCTCCCCCTCCCCCAACGCTCCAAAAAGCAGCAGTCCTTAGGGCAGACTCCTTAAGCTGACTCCACAGCTACAGCTCCCCGTCGGCTCCGGGGGAGACAAGGGGGCCCCGGGGGTCTCCGTGAGCTTTAAGGGGGTCCCAGGGCTGCCCACGGGCTCCCAGCAATGCCCGTGCCCACCACCCACCCCCGCTTCAGGGGGCCCAGCGCTGACACCCCCCGACCCATCTCGGGGGTACCTGGGGGGGCTCGGCCGTGGGCTGGAGGCGGGCGAAGGGGGCACGGCCGGGCTGACCTGCCGGGGGGGGCCGAGAGCGGAGCCCAGAGCGGAGCCAAGCGCCCGGCCAGGCCGGCCCCGGGCACCCTGCGCTGCGGCCGGGGCTGCCGCCACCTGCGGGGAGCGAGCGGGGGGTGAGGGGGGGGCAGCGGGGGCCTGAATCGGCCCTGTTTCCCCCGGGGACCCCCCACTCGGCTCTGCCCCCCCCCCCAAAAAGGCCCAGACCGCCCCCCGCGCCCCCCAGCCCGGTCCCGCCACCCCACAAATCCCCCGAACTGGCCCTGGACACCGCCGCCGCCGCCGCCGCCGCCCCGCCCGCGCACGGTCCCGCTTGCGCTTCCGGTCCCCTCGGCCCCGGTCCTCCCGTCTCCCCCGGTACCGACCATCGCAGCTCCCGACCGCCGCCGCACACCGGAAATGCTCCCCCTCTCCTCCGCCCACCCGCGCATGCGCCGAAGGGAAACCCGGGCCACGCCCCCCAGCGCTTCTCTCCGCCCCGGGCAGTGCGAGGCCGAAACCAGCCCAGCCCTCTCCCAAATGCGCCGGGACCCCCGAAACCAGCCCAGCCTTCCCCAAAATGAGCCGGACAGCCGTCTGCAGAGCTCCGCCAGTCCCCCCGACGGACATCACGGGGATGGGGGGAAAGAAAACAACCAGAAAGGTACTGAAAATAACGTGGAGACGGTGCTTAGAGATCCTTCCGAGAGGCAAAACCCGGCCTTTGTTCTCATTTTTGAACACGGGGTTTCGCAGTGCTTCGCGGTCAGTGGTTATCCACGGGCATCAGCTATCCCGGGAAGCGAACGTTCCCATCCCGTGTGGCAAAAATCCACTCGCATGAATAATTTAGACAGAACCAGCCCACAAAAGGACAAGAGGCACCTTTGGTCACCCTTTGCTTGAAGCTTTGTGAAAACTGTATAGTCAGATTGGCCCTGTCCTGCAGTTTCTTTCCCAGAGTTTTGCCCCAAACCCACGCTTCTAGCCCCGCTCCCCAAGCCCTCCCTCAGGGCCCACCACCTTTCCCCAGCCCAGCCTGTCCTTAAAGCTTTTCTTTCCACACACAGCCCTTTCCACTCACCTCCCTCCGGGGCCTCCTCTCTCACAGGCACCTCACAGCCCTGCAAACCTCCCTCTCACGAAAAGCCATTTCCCCCCTCGCTTCCCCCCTCACGCAACACCTATTCCCCTCACACACTCGCTCCCACCCCCCCCCCCACCATCCTCTCTTCCTCTCTCCTCCCCCTCCCCCATCTTTCGCCCCCCCTTCCCCTCTCCTCCCATTCAAAATGGCCCTTCCCTCCCCCTCTCGCCTTTTCCTGCCTCAGCCCCCGCCCCCCGCTCAGGTGACACCGCACACAGCCGCCATGAGGCGCGGCGGGGAGGGCCGGGGCTGTGAGAGGCGATGGCGGGGAGGGAATTTTCCTCTTTTTTCCTCTTCTTTTCATCTCCTCAGGCTTCGGGCAGCCCCGCGTGGGCGGCTGGAGATCCCCCCCTCCCCTTCCAGGAGTGGCCCCGGCCCTGGGGCGGCCCCCGCCTCCCTCCTCCCCACAGGCTCTCCTCAGGGGGAGCCCCCAAATCTGTCCCCTGGGTGGCCCCACAGCCTCCTGTGTGTCCGGGAATGGGGTTTCCCTCAGGGAGAGCCCCCAAATCCATCCCCAGGGTGGTCCCACAGCTGCCTGTGTGGCCAGGAACAGCGTTTCCCCTATGGATGGAGCCCTCTCCTTCCCCCAACCCCACTCCTGGGCAGCCTTTTCCTCCCTCCCACCTTCTCCCCACAGCTCTTCCAGGGCTGGGAAAACACTCCTGCCCTTTCTCTTCCTGCGGGTTTTGAGAAGAAGAGCCCCCCATCTCCCCAGCCCACACGTGGGGTCTGGGCAGCTCCACGCCTTGTGTGTGAACTGGGAATTGGGATATTTCAGTTTTCTTCTGCGATCAGGCCTGGTTGTGAAAGGGCCAGTTGTAGTGGTTAGGCTTTGGTGGGTGTGAGAAACGCGCTCACTGTATTGAATTTTAGTCCGGGGCAAATTCGGTGGAGCAAAGAATATTTATTGCAGCGCTGGGAGTTACACAGGGGATTTCTCCTCCTGTGTCTCATTTTTCCCTTTACAACCGCTTGTTTTTATTTCATATTCCTTATAATTATTCATGTTTCTTCTTGGAACATAGTTTGCATAGTCAATGAGTTTTTGGAACGCGACCCACCCCCAAATACATAATCGATGAGTTCTGGGAATGCAACATGCCCCCAAATACATAGTCAATGAGTTCTGGGAATGCAACATGCCCCCTTCCCAGGCGGCATGCTTCCTCTGGGGTCTTCCTGATAGTCCATGGAGGGAGGGCCAAAGTCTTTATCACCATGTCCTTCTTGTGGCTTCTTCACTCCTTACACTTCTGTGGTTGTCTTAGCTAGAGACACCACCCTTTGTTTTGCAATGGTTCGGTGCCTCCAACTGTTGGTTTCGTCTGATACCCTATCTAACACTATCCCCTTTCCCAAGCGCATAGCAAGCACATAACTATCTTTAGCTGAAGCCATAGCGAGCACACATCTATCAAACGCATAGCAAGCATATACCCATCTTTAGCTGAAGCCATAGCGAACACACATCCATTTTAGCTGAAGCAAAATTCTTTTGCTAAATTACTTATTACAGTGGGTGAGTAAGAGCAAATCTTATTGAACTTTTCCTTTTTTCAGATTTTGTGTAGGGGGCTCGTTGTCCTCACGCCCTCGAGTTCTGCTCCAGGTCAAGCGAAGCCCCATGGAACTGGCCCTAAGGGCGGCAGCGGCCATGGACCAGCGCCCATGCGGCATCAAGAAAGTGGTTTATTTCAAGGTGAATCTCCCTGTTTTTCTTGAGAAGCAGGGGGCTGGTTTGTAGCGAGGCTTAAAACCCCGCATTGTGCCTAAACATGGGGCTGATTTCAACCTCAGGGGCTGCGACTATGTCCAGCTCTGACTCACAGCCCTGGCAGCACCGTCAGCGTGCCGGGCTCGGCGTTCTCTTTTATTTTGAAGGGTTTCTTACGGATCGGCAGCAGCTGGGGATATTTAGCAGCTGTGTATTGGTGGTGGAATCCGTGTGGTGAAAAGATCTTTGGGGTAAAGAGGTGACTAGTTGTATTTTTTTTTTGCACCTTGAGAATGTTTCTTGTTGCCTTGTACCTGTAAAAAGACGTTCAAATCGTTAAGGCTGAAGAAGATGGTAACAATCATAACCCCTCTGTTTCACAGGAATTTCACTTCTGTCCTATTTTCATAAAATTACCTCCTAGACAGGAATATGTTTTGTGGATGGTTTGTTTTTTTTTCTTTTATGAGAGTCCTTTCAGCCTGCTCTCCAGGTGGAAATGGGCAATGCAAAGGCATTACAATGATAGATTTGCTAAATATGTTGCCAAGGTCTCTATTACTGGCTTTCCCGGAAGCGGGGAAAAGATGTCCTGTTCAATTCTATTTTGCATTTGAAAGTCTCTGTGAAATGGATTAAGCAGAGAGGGCTTCTTTTTGTGGGTCTGCCCTTGGAAGGAGAGCGCCTTTAGGAAAAGGCTTTTCTGGAGGGGACAGAGAACTTAATTGCTGATGGCTATAAAAGCGCGCGCTCTTTGGGTGGCCTGAAAACAAAACACATGAAAATCCATGACTGAAACATGAGACTTTCTCCTCATGATTGGGGCTGGTGTTTTTACTGATTCGCCAATTAGTAACGGCTCGTTCCTTACGCGTGGTCCTTACTTGTAGTTGGGACCCTTGAATTGTTTCCCAAAGCCTAATCCAGCGGGAAGTGCTGGGGTTGTCAGGTTGCTGCAGATCAAATACCAGGTCAAATCGCTGCAGATCAAATAAAAGAGAGCGGTTTGTAGTTGTCTCATTCCCTCTGTCTTTTCCCAAGAAAGAGGGGTGGAAAAATGGTAAAATTTGTTACGTTGAAGGTCGGTGATAATCCAAAACTGCAGAGCGAGCTGGGTGCCCATGGAAGGGGAACCACACTCTCAAGTGGAAATACTTGGGGTCTTGTTGCCTGTGGGAGGGAAAGGGACGTCAAGAGTCAACCTAAAGGAACTTCTCACCTTCACAGATCGGGCTCTGGAGGTGACGGTTAATTGAGGGGAGTTGTGGAAGCGTGCTTTACTGAGCAACATGCTGCTGCTGGCCCGAGACTAAATGTCTCCAAAGTTTGGGGTTGGTTTAAGTGCTTTTTGGTTATTAGCTGGATGTCACTCTTAGAAGCACCTCTTGTCCTGTCTGGAGGGGTTTGCTGCTGCCTCCTGCATTGGGCCAAGGGGACCGGCAGCCCTCAGGGCAGGGTATTTCTCAAGTGCAGAGGTTAAACCCGGTGCGTGCTGCTTAAAAACTGCTCTGGGTGTTAGTGCAGCAGTCACGGTGAGAAATGTGTTGGCTTAGGGGAGCCTGAGATTTGCATTCCTCTTACCTGCGTGGGATTTTGGGGAGCCTGGGTGGTACAATCCCCTTCCTGCTCCCAGATTCCTGTCGCTGGCCCGTCAGCGGGGTGTTAGCAGAGCTGATGCCCGCAGCGGCTGAGTGTCGGCATGATCCCGGCATTGCCGGAGCTCTGGAGCCAAGGAATGGGAGCGTGGCCCATTTCCATCACAGCTTGTGAGGGAAATAGTGCGGTTTGATATAGCCGGGGTGCGTAAATGGGGATTCCTCTTCGCATGTGTGTTACTGGGAGTGTTTCTTAATGCCTTCGAAGCTTTATGAGATTGGTTAATGAGCGTTGCTTTGCCGTGCAAGTGCAAAGTGTTATTTTCATGGAGAAACCAGCTCAGATGTTCCGTTTATTTTTCTTTTTTTAAAGGCAGAATGCCTATTTTAAAGCTTTCCTTGCAGGCAGAATAACATCTGTTTTTGAGGATTGTTTCTTTCCCTGCAGGGTGGAAAAATCTACAGCCTCACTAAGGCCGCAGAGGAAGAAAACTTGTCAGTTTCCTAGAGCAAACTGCAGTTTGGAGAGGGGGGTGGTTTGCCAGAGTGCCTTTTAGCCCCTCGTCGGGCACATTTCTTTTCCCTGGGGGCTGAGGTTTAACATTGGAGGACAAACCTTATGAGGAACGACTGAGGGATCTGGGGTTGTTTAGCCTGGAGAAGAGGAGGCTGAGGGGAGACCTTATCACCCTCTACAACTACCTGAAAGGAGGTTTTAGAGAGATGGGAGCCGACCTCTTCTCCCTGGCGACAAGTGATAGGACAAGAGGAAATGGGTTCAAGTTATGTCAGGGCCGGTTTAGATTAGATGTTAGGAAGCATTTTTTCACTGAAAGGGTTATTAAACATTGGAATAAGCTGCCCAGAGAGGTGGTGGATTCACCATCCCTGGAGGTGTTTAAGAAAAGGGTAGATGAGCTGCTTAGGGACATGGTTTAGGAGTGGTGGTGTTTTTATCAGGGTAGGTTAATGGTTGGACTTGATGATCTTAAAGGTCCCTTCCAACCTCACTGATTCTATGGCCTTTTCATTTGCCTAGCTTTTGGTTGTATGAATTAATGCGTGTTTCAATGAGAACCAGAAGACCTAATTTCTGAGTCGCCATCTTAAAAATTGTGCAGGGACGGAAGTGGGACAGGGAGGTGACCGGAGTGAAACGCTGAAGGCTGTTAAGGCTGGAATAAGGAATGGCGGGGCTTGTTCTGGTCACCCAATATGACAATAAAAGGCCACAAGTTCCTCGTGGAGGTAAAGAACCGACAATCTGGGAGGGCGTTCAGGGTCTTGCCTGGCCGAAGGGTTTCCAGGGGAATATGGGGGTCACTCTCCATCTCATTCCTGGTGAGCTGCCTGCCTGTTAAGACCATTATTGTATTATAATCATGGAGACAGGGCCTGAGTTTAGGTTTAGGAAACCATTAGCTAATTTTGTGGTTAATTCTTTTTTTTTTAGAGTGACTCTGTGACTCGGTTCTCTCTGCTGAAGATGAGACACGTCCTGCCCTCTGCTTTGGCAATGGCCGCTTTCCTTGGGCGCAGGGACCGCACACCCCTCTGGTCCTTTCTCTGTAAGTAAATCGTGGCTGTGCCGCCTTCCTGCCCGGCCTGGGGAGCTTGTCCTTTACTGAGTGAGAAAGCAAGTTTTTCCCTGGAAGAAATAAAGAGATTTAAAAATCTCTGTCCTTCTGTGTAGCAGTGCCATGCCAATGCAGCCTCGGGAGAGGCACCTTTCCTCCAGCGCTGGAACCATGGCAGGGAAGGGACCTGCTGTCTTGTTCAGATGGATGAATTTCATCGTTCTTTGGCAAGAAACGAATGTGGTGACAATCATTACGTGGTCCAGCCGGCCTTGGTGGTCAGCCCCCTCCTCCCTTTCCCTGTGGGAAGTCTCCAAGGATCTCCCGGGCTATAGGAACAGGCAGGCAGTAAGGATGCTGCGCTGGGAAGCTTTGACTGCCTTTGCTATCTTCCTCCTGCAAATGGAGAGATGAATCCTCAGCACTTTGGAGCTCACCTTCCCCAAACGCTGAGTTCGCTATTTCTTATCCACAAACGATGTGTTATTCTGTGCAGGAAACGGGATTTTTCAGAAATTCCAGCACGGTATGGGAAGAAAACACTCCTGGCATTTTTAATGCAGGTTATTCCTTTTTGGTGTCGCAATTAAAAAGCGACATCTGTAACTTTGAAACAAATATTTATACGTATTTGTCAATGGGTGCAATTCACGTAGTCACTGGAAGGAGAATGGATCTTAACCGCATCTCTTATTTCAGGCTGTATCGTGATAACGCCAGGGATTGATGTCCCGCTGGGGATTTTTCTTCAGTTCCCATCTTTTGCCGCTAATTGAGCAGCAGAGATTTCCCAGCTAGACAGGCAGTGAGCTCTACTGAGTGAATGCAAGCGCGGATCTAATGTTGACGGTGATTAAACTATATTGTTAAAAGACTCGTGCCTTGCAAAGAAAGTCTGGAAAAGTGAAAAAGGATGTGCCTTTCTCCTTTGGGATTGCTTTTGTGGCAGAGGGGATGGAAACAGCCCACCGGGCTTTTGCTCCGCTCCTGGCTTTGGATTGGAAAAAGCCCTGAATGGCTCAATCCCTGCGGGGCCGACTGTAACCCAGGTGAGGGGCAGCTGTGCCAGGAGATCCGGAGGGTCCATCTCCACACCTTCCGTGTCCAGTGAGAGATTTCCCCGAAAGGAGGGACATTCTGGGAGAATGGGGAGCGGTGTTCAATGATGAGGGTGGCGAAGAAGGCTAAAGGATGGTCTCAATGATTTTTACCGTGAGCGGGTTTTTTCATATATCTTTCGGGCAGAATGGACGGGGACTTTGTGTTTTGGCCAATGAAGGTTAACTCTAAAATCCGCATTGGGCCGTGAGTTCCGGCCCAGCGATCAGAATAACCGCAAACCCTGGGGAAAGGGGGCTGAGGAGTGGGTGTGTGGTTGGTTCGGCGCCGGGGCTCTGCCAGCCCTCACTGTTGCCGTTGACCTTCTCCCTGTGGCTCGGCCACTTCTCCCACTGCCCCACAGCACTGCGGAGGGTAATGGAGGGTTATTTTTGGCTGGAGTATACCCCTGTGCTGGCCAGAAATGGCCAGTGCTAGCCCAGGCTGGGCTTGCCACTCAGGCTGACCTCATGATGCCGGTTGCCGGCCTCCTGCCTTCTACACAACATTCCGACGGTGGTCTTGGCCCACCGTCGCAGCTCTTCTGCTGCTGGCTGTGGCTCTTGGAGTGAACTTTGCGAGTTTGCTCAGGCTTTTGAGGAAGGAAGCGGCAATTTTCTTGCCCGATGGGGCGCAAAAGGGCTCACGTGGTGGAACGGTAATGCTGTTGGTGGCGAGAAGGGGCTGTGGGAGTTGTTAGAGGGCAGTTGGTGACGCTGTGCTGGGAAATAACTGCCGTACCTGACACATCCCCTCCTTTGAAGCGGGTGCGTGCTATCGTGCTGTTCCCAGCTCTGCTTTCTCACCTCCTCTGCCTTAACGATTTCAGACACGTCAACATTGGCAGCGACTTTCAGGCAGAGATCCCAGACCTGCAGGAGAGATCCCGTTTGGAAGAGGAGGAGGAGGGAGCGTCGCTAGTGTGGAAGCCCTGGGGAGACATCGCAACAAACCCGGAAACACAGGACAGAGGTTTCTCTTAACGTTTTTCTTGTCAGTTCCCCCCCGAGATACTAAGGGTCGAAAACTGCACATTTTCACAGCAGCTGTTTGTCTGTTGGGACCCTCTCCCTCCTTTCATTGACTGCCTTCATGGCTGGTAGCACCCGAGGGTGCTCAGATCTGATGGGACAGTGAACAGATAACCGGTGGTGCTCTGAGTCGCGTCCTCTGGGAGAGACGGTCAGGGGTGTTTGTAGCTGTCCCACCTCAACTGCAGCGACCTTGGTAGAGGGGAGATCTGTCTCTGGAGCTTCTGGTCCCAAAGCTGCTCTGAAGGGAGAGAGAGCGATAGCGGATAACCTGCCTTTTTTTCAGTGCCTTTTCTGGGTCTCCAGTCTGTCTGCTCTGTTTGCCCTCGGCCTTGTATCGTATCTTTTCCTCTTTCTTGATGGGAACTGACTTTCTGTTGGTTTTTGTTGCATTTCTAGTGACAAATCTGCTCAATTTCGCCTGCTCCAATATGGTGCCGGGGGGAAGAGGCAACCTGGAGCACGCCTTGCACTGCCTGCATGAAGCTCTGGTAAGAAGCAGCTATTTTCGAATTCCTACCGGACTAGGACAGCCTTTGTTACTGGGGTGAGCTGGGAGTCGCTCCTGAGTTTTCTGTTCCACAGGCTCCAGTCCCTTTGCTAAAGGGGCAGAGTTCTTGCGTGCTGCCTGTTGGCCGCCCTCTGCATTAAGGTCTTGTGGGATGACAGACCCTGTGTATCAATGAGAGCTTGTTGTGTCTCTTGTCAATTCTGTGCCAATTTGGAGAATAGAAGTCCTCCTACTCCTGCAGGCAGCTCTGCCTGCAGCAGGGACGAGCCCAGAAGGACTCCAGCAGCAAGCAATGGCTGTTGGGGTGCCACAGCTTGGTCCCCGGAGATCTGCGCGGGTTCTGGTTTCTTAAAACACATCAGTGTGGATTGAGGAAATATTCCCATCAACTCCCGTGGGCGGAGGTGACCCCGACGCGCTGTTTCTGAGCATCGACTGAGCACCGTCTTCCCACAGTGGGCTGAAGAGTTGAGGTCCCTCCTGAGGGGGAATCTAAGTCTTGTTCTCTGAACTCCCGCAGGAGGGTCTGGAGATGCTGCAGTCTGGGGCACCCCAGCGACCTGAATCCCATCCCCTGGCTGATTATCACTACGCAGGTAAAGCGGAAGCAGAGCTTGTTGCTTCTCTGGGAATGCGAGCGGGTACTGCCGTTCCCTTTGTTCTGATTGAAAGAAGTGATTTTTAGAAACATGCGAGCAGCGGTTCGTGTTCTTCGGGGCAGGGAAAATAGTCGTTTTAATCTGTTCCGGGGGCCTTTTGGCGCGGGGAGTGCCTTGTCCCTGTGTTCCAGCCCACTGCTGTCCTGTGCAGTGATGCCCCACGCTGCCGTACGCTCCTCCTTTTGCACGCCGGCTTCACGGCAGCTCTGCTGGCAGCCATAACTGCTCGTGCTAACGAACTCCCTGCGGCATTGGCTAATCACTTTCCAAAGGAGGAGAGATGTGGATGTGTGATGAATAACTTGTGCGGATTTCAGGTAGGCTGCGAGTGGTCTAATCATTTGCACGTGGCTGTTTCTTCCCAGGCTCAGACACTTGGACGCCCCTGGAGGAGCAGTTGTTTAAAGAGGCTTTTTATGTGCATAAGAAGAATTTCCACCTGATACAGAAGAAGGTAAAGCAGTTAGTCCGAGGCGGGTCACGGGTTGGTTGCGTGGAGGGGAGTTTTAACCCAGAAAAGTCTTTTGATCGGCGTGTCAGAATCCTGTCCTTGGGATGCAGCTTCATGCTAAAAAGACACTGGTACGAAACATAATTTTCCCTAATGTGTAATTACCAAACAATATTTAATCTCTCTGGTACAAAATATGGGAAATATTAAAAGAATAATGACACGTTCCGCTGACCATCGGCGTGTAATGTACAGTTCTGCTCTCCCAAGGCTTCTTTATGGCCCTTTCAGAAGAAGGGGGCTCGTTTTCAGCCTGATCTCACCTGTGGGAACTGCAGACGCAGGGGGGGACAGACAAAGAGCACTGGATAGATCCGTCCTGGGTCTGTGCCTTCGGTGTTTTGCTGCGCTATTTCCCTCATCGATCGCTTCTGGTTTTCTCCCGACAGATTCAGACGAAGACCGTGGCCCAGTGTGTGGAATATTACTATACCTGGAAAAAACACGTCAGGTTTGGCGCCACCCGACCTGGACGGATAGCCAAAAGGCTCCAGGGAGGCACGGATGAGGTGGAGGAGGCTGAAGAGAAGGTAGGAAAACCGCTGGGGGTGGGTGCGAGATGCCGCTCCTCCATGATCGCCTTCTCCCGGGCTCTGGGAAACGATACCCTTCGCATTAAACTTGCTGCTGATGATGATTTTCGGGGATGTTTTGTAATGTCCCAGTGCTCTGGAAGAGGAACTGCCGGGGACCCGCCTCTGCGCGGGTGTTGCCAAAACGTTCCTTGCCAGGAAGCAGAAATGTGGCTCACAGAAATATATATTATTTAGGGTTTTTTTTGGTGGCAGCCACTGGGTAAGCATGTCACTTCAGTTCTCAGAAATTCTACTGTTCTGCTGAGGACAGTGGAAATAATACGGTTTTTCTTTCACCATCTGTCTTTGCACCCCATCCTCCCTTTCGAATTTCGGCATTGTTTTGGCTGTTTTAACGTTCAGAGGAGCTCAGCGGGGCAGGCTGGGGCTGATAGAACGCGTTCCACCCAGCACACAAATAAACCCCTCAGTGTCTGGGCCGTTTGGGGATGTTTCCAGCCAGTTTTTCGCTTTAGCTGTCCCCCTTGCTGAGGAGATGGAGAAATGAGCACAGGCTGTCTGCTTTACAGGCTGGTTGCAGCCCGAAGAAGAGGCGCCGGCTCGGGCCGAAGGAGAATGCCAAAAGAAAGCCGAAGAGCAGCGAAAAGATGCCCCGTGGCACAGGCAGTCCCTCCCGCCATCCCGGGGACGCTCCGCGTGGGGCTGGGGGCGCAGGCGATGCAGCTGGGTTTCCCTGCGGGCAGTGTGGAAGGTGAGCTGCTCGCTTTTTCTTCTTGAAACTCACTGCTTTGGGCTCAAACAGATGGAAACTCTCCGAGATGGCCGGGGGGGAGCAGAACTAAGGGCAGCTGGAGGATTCCCCCTGTCCCGCTGCCACCTGCTGCTTTTGTTGGACTTTTAGCCGAAACTGCTGTGTTTTCCTGTGCCTTTGAAGGCCTCACGGTCTCTTCCCTGAGGTGTTGGGGCACCTGTCCCATGCCGCACGCTGCCACGTGTTGTCACCACCATTTGTTTAACAGCTGCTTTTCCTCTGTGCCCGTTGGAGCAACGAACCTGTTGGGATTGTTCCTGCTCAGTTCCATCCTCCTCCCGTCTCCCTGCACTCGGGGCTCCTCCGTCTCCCGCTGACTGCAGCCACAACGGTTTCTCTCTCTCTCTTTGAAGGCCCTTTCCTCCCATTACAGGCTCAGGGCGGTTCATCTCCTTGGGCGAGAAACCCAGCGTTTCTCCTTTGTTTGGCTGAGAAAAAGGTTCCACTGAAGTTTCTTCTTGCGGTTTGCGGCCCGAGGGCTCCCGCGCTGCAGTCGCTCGTGCCAAGCGACATCGCTCGTGCCACGCAGAGCCACTCGAGTTTCAGTCCGACCCGATTTTAATCCATCGTGATGTTAATTCTCCTATTTTAATCCCCAATGATCTGCCGTGTTTAACCACCTAGGTCCCACCCAGCCGGGGGTACCGGCAGAGACTGTATGGCACCACGCAGCAAAACGCACAAGAAACTCACAAAATTAGAAGTAATGAAACGTCGTCTAACGAATTTTTTTTTCTTAGAAAAGGAGTTAAAAATCCCCGTTTGTTTTTTCCCTTCCAGGGTGTTTGGGACAGTCAACGGGAGGAACGCGCATGTGAAATACCATCGCCCACGGGAGGATCAGAAGGCCCTGGAGATGTCTTCAAAGGGCAGCGAAGCTGGCAGAAGCCCAGAGGGTGACCTCCTCCCTTTGGCAACTGGGCAACTGCCGGTTCAGCCCAGCAACCAGGTCCCTTTCCTCCACTAAGAAAACCCCACCCACCATCTCTCGCCTTCGGCAGCGCCTGAGCTCTGCGGAGGGTCCACCACCACGAGGTCACCCCCGCTCCAGAAAGACCCAGAAGATAAGAACAGCAGAGAATAAGGTATTGTATTTAATAGTGTTTCCCCCTTAGGTGATAGTGACGTGTAGATTTTCGGTCTTAGTTAGGCATCTTTTAGCTCTTAGTTTTAGGCTTTAGTGTTGTTCTGATAGGAGTAAGGTTTGTTGTTCTTCTGAGAGGAGTAAGTTGTTTTTTTTTTTATGTGTTCTCCTCAATTTATTAAAATGAGCTGTTGAACGTTCAAGTCCTGGGGCTGCTCTTGCTGGGTTTGAGCCAGAAATAATCGAAGCCGTCAAAACCCGTTCTGTGTGCGGTTGGTGGTGCGAAGCAAAGGAGAACCTGGGCCTGCGCCACACAGTGCTGTTCCCGGGTTGGTTTTCCCACTGGAGAGCGCAGCGGCACTGCCATGACAAAGCCGGCAGCAGGATTGGGGCGGGTGAAGGCATTGGATGTCTGCGAGGCCTCTTGGTTATTTGCCAGAGTCGGCGTTGGCCTTTCGTGCTGTGCTGTAGCACCCATCGGTGTTTGTTTGCACAAATAACGCAGCGTTTGGCAGTGACAATGGTGGTTGGGTTAGTTCAGGGAATGACATCTAAAGAAGGGGGCTGGTCTCTGCTGGCGGTGTACTGGGAGGGAGAAAAGGTTTACTTTTCGTTGCCAGGCCACCTGATTTTCATGGCTTTGTTTTTTTTTTGTTTTTTTTTTTTTGTTTTGTTTTGGTTTGGTTTGGTTTTTTTTTTGTGTGGCTGAATATTCCCGCCCGGTTGAAGCAAATCTGTATTTTGGTTCTGTTTTGTCTTTAAAGTATTGATCTTCAGGTCTGGGCCATGGTAAACTTCTTTCCCCGAAGCGCCCGCTTTGCAGAGCGGGTACGAACATTCTCCTTTTGTTTCCCATCACTTGTATTTATAAAAAAACTACCCTAGAAGTCAGAAGAGGCATTGGCGTGTTCACACCTCTTCCCTAAGCCTGCTCCTCACTGCCAGTGCTGCCAAAGCGATGCCAAAAAGGCGGGAGCTTGGGAAAAATACCCGGCACTGTATCTAACTGTGGCGTCCAAAACCCCACGGGTCGATTTAAACCTCCGCTGACCCAGGGAAGGGCTCCGCGTGCCAGTTCCTGTTCCAAGTCTTGTTGCTGTTTCACATTGATTCTAAAAAATCAGAATGGCGGATACAAGAACAGAATTTGGACCAGATTCTCCGGCACAAGGACAGTGCACCAATGCTCAGGGCGCTTTCCCCGGCAGCGAAGGCCTGGTCTGGCAGGAGGGCGGTGGCGGGGATGGCGAGGTACTGCCTGCTCAGCTGCCCCATGGCCGGGAAGCGATGCTCGTTCTTCTTCCACCAGCGCAGCAGCTGGTGCTGCGCTTGCAGAGGGGCTCCAGGATGTAGTTTTCCAGTTGCTGGTGGATCTCGGGCATGCTCTCCATCGGGTCCTACCCCAGAAGGATGTCGTAGCTGCTCTGAGACGGGGCGCTGGCGCATGGGTCCTTGCGAGCAGGCAGCTGGCTGCCGGCATCTGCGCCTGTGGCTTTGGAATCCGAGTTTGGCACCCCAGACTGGGTGGCAGATGGGGACTGGTGGTTGCAAACCCGCAATAGCGTGGTTCTCACTGGCTGGTGCAGCTCGCTTCTCAGGCTGGGGCTGAGAAACTGCATCTCCTTTAAGTGCAGGTCCAAAACAGATAACTGCTGGGCTTTCGAGCACTTTCTCGAATGCAGTTCCCTTCAGTTTGGAAGACGGCAGAACATGGAGAATGGCATTACATGCGATCTACTCCTTGGTGTATTGATTGGACAGGGAATCAGTCAAAAGAGAAAATAAGAAAAATTAATTTGCCTTCTACTTGGATGGCAGAAATCTACGAGAGGCAATAGAAGGGGGGTGGCGCTGTGAGGGCCATGGAAAGGGGAGTGAAGGGCATCTGCAAGGTTGGAGGGGGTAAGGAGGGGGGTAGGTGTCTAAAATGGGGTGCTGGGGGTGTGCAAGGAGGGGGGGCAGCAGGCCCCTGAAGGTGGGTGTAAGGCATCTGCAAGGCGGAGGGGTGGGGGCGCAAAGGGGGAGGTGAGGGGTACCCAAGGTGGGTGTGGGAGGGAGGCACCTGGGCGATGCCTGTTGGGGGTCTCCCCACCAGACCCCCCCCTCCTTGTCCGCTCCTCCGCATCTCGATGTGACCCCCTGGTGATGCTGCGGCCCTTCAGAGCAGGGGGACAAAGGCCACTGTCCCCGCAGAGCCCCATGCCACCCGGTCACCTCAGCTATTGTCCCACCGGGCGCTCGCGCGGATGTGCCCGGTGTCGGGGTGCAGGCAGGAGGTGGCTGGGTGGTCCCCCCATCTTTCTGCATCTCCTTGGCCTGGGGGAGGGCCTGTCCGCCCCCCTGCTGCACCCATGGGACCCGGCTGCAGGAGGTGCTCTCGGGTGCAAACGAGAGGTGGGCAATTAATTAATCTGCCCTGAAATTACAGCTCACGGGAAAGACTGAGAGGAATTTGCGTCTCCGCCAGCAAGGGATGACGGTCACGTCCTGGTGATGCTCAGCTGTGACCTGCGTGTGTGTCCCCCCTCACAGCCCCACTTTGGGGCTCTGGAGATGTGTCCTCTCCCAGGTCCAGTCCCCGTCACAGCCCAAATCCTGGCTCAGGAGCCAGAGGGGTCCCTGCAGGGGACGGTGCTGATCCCCACGATAGCAAAGGAGGGAGCCACAGGACCGGTGGCTTCGTCTGGGTAGGATGGAGATGGAGAGGGGCGAGGAGGGGGGTCTCCTGCTCCGCCACCAAAGCAGCTCCCCCAGTTTGGCCCCTCATCCCCTTATAACACTGGGATCAGTGTTATTAATTACATTTTGTGCGAGATTAATTACATCAATCCTCCCTCCGGCTGCTAGTGGCCAGTCCAGCTTGCGTGTGACGGGATGAGAGGGCCGAGGTGGGAGGTTTGCCTGCTTGTGTGATGCTTTTGGCCTCCCCCGGCACCGGGAGGACTCAAAGCCGGACCTGAACCTCTGCTTTGTGCTTTTCCTCATCCTCAATTACACCGAAGCTTCCCCAGGGAAAGATTTTTCTTTCTAACCGGAGGAGTTGCACTGAGACAGGTAAACTGAGGCAGGACAGTCAAAAGTCCCTCTCCCTCCTGCTGGGACAAAAAAAACCCTGCAGCAAAATAATAATTTGGAGAAGTTTTCTTGAGAGGGAACAACACCCTCTGCTCCGAAACTCAAAAGTGAGCTCGCCATCCCCTTTCCCAGCCCAGTTTCGATGATTTGATGTTTTCCAAGCGCCTGGCAGCGGCGGCAAAGGACAAAGAGGGAAGGCGAAGCGTCTGTGAGTGCTGGTACCCATCCTGGGATGGGATAATTTGCTTTCTGGAGGCATCTCTCCGTCCTGCTCTGTCCCATCCCAAGCCCACACATCTACAGATCCCATAGACTTATTAAATTCTTAAATCCTCCAGCGATTTCCTCAATGAAATAACCTTTCTGAGTCCATTTGAGTGGCTTAATCGGGGAAAAAGAGGGTTTTGAGTGGCACCGTTTCCTTCGGTGGCATCTCTGTGCGAGGTTTGCCACGATTTCGGGGATGCTGCAACAACTGGGGAAGGGCGATGGGATGCTCGGAGCATCTTGCCACGGACCCACTTGGCTTCTTTCCTCCTGTCTTTGTGCCTGAAGCTTTAATACTAAATAATAAAAAAGCAGCAGAGATCTGAGCTTGGATCCCGATGGGATTTTAACGGATTAGCCCTCGGTGTCACCCTCCTTCGCTGTGTTATTTTACATCCCATGTAACCTTTCAGGGCGAGCCGGGGCCGTTAACCTTTGTGCTGAGCAGCGCCGGGGAGGAAGTTCATGACAACAAATGAATCTGTAGGCTGGAAATGAGGGATTAGCTCCGCTCGGAACATAAAGTAGGGCTGGAGATAGCTGGCGGAAGCGAGGAGAGTAAAACATGGGGCTTCTCTGGCCATTTCCGTACGGCGTAGGACTTGGTCTGGCTAACGAGGGTTTATGGAAGCCGAGAAGGGACGGAGGCCGTGCCAAAGGGAGACCTCCCTGAAACACCCTGATTTGATGCAGGAAATGTTGATGAAAATCAGGGCTGCCCCATAACGGGCATTTCCCCAACGGTTTGTGCCTCACATGGTCTTTTGGCAGTTTGGGCTTTCAAGTACACTCAAACACTGTGTGACACCTTTTGCCCTGCCGAGATGCAGCGTTTCCACCCCTTTTCTCTATTCTGGATAGTTTTTCCTCAAAACAGAGCAGGTTTCTCCCCATCCGCTAAGTTTTCCAAGCAGGATCAGTATTGGGGTGTATGGCTTTAAATAACTGCCGGGGTCACCCTGAACATTCCGATCCCAGCAACAGTCGCTGTTTATGTGCTGGAGATGGTGCAGACTGGGAGTCACTGGTCTGCAGTCGGAGGGTTTGGTCCTCTGATTGATCTGGAGGCTCAGTTATCCCCCAAAACCGGTGACCGACTTGAGGATGAAGCAGGAGGAGGGTCCCAAAATGACACTTCTGGAAGAGTTACAGGTGGGAGGGGTGTGCCGAGGGGCTGCGCATCCCCCAAAAAGGGGGGGAGACTTCCCAAAATCCCACTGGCATGTCGCCAGAGCAGGGAAGGATGCGGGGGGGACGATGCTTTGTGCCCTGCCGGGGGCAGGTTTAGCATCGTGGGTGGGAGCACGGAGCCAAAATGGTTTCTGAGAGAGAAGCAGACATTCCCCATGTCGCTCGGGGGGATTTGGGGAGCTGTGATGCCCAAATCGCTCCGTTTATTCCCACTCTGACACCCCTGTAACACACTCAAGCTCGCCGTTGTATTTAAATTGCGATTTTATTTCAATTGTGATTGTATCTAAGTTGCGATTTAATTTAAATAGCGATTTAATTCAAATTGGGGTTTTATTTCGGTGGCGATTTTACTTAAATTGTGATTTAATTCAAATTGGTGTTTTACTTAAGTAACGATTTTACTAAAATTGCCATTTAAAGCGATTTGATTAAGCCCCTTTTGTCCCATGCCTTTTCTGAGGTTGGGGTTTGGGGTTTTGAGGTTTTTTTTCCGGTAAATCTGGAGGGGAGTAGACGCATTGCTAAGAAGGGACAGAGGGTGGTGGAGATCGTCGTGGGAGAGAGGACGAGAAAGCCACAGGCGCGTCATAATCCGGCTGCCGGGTGACGTGGGCGAGTGCCGGGAGCTGGTGGGGAGGTCGCAGCAAGTCAGCTTTGAAATTAGTACTCGGGGGCCAGAAAAAACTCATTTCCAGATGGGAACGTTTGTTCCTTTTGCTCATTAAATTAACTGGTGAGCGGGGGAGGTGTGAGCTTCCCGAGCGTTGCTGCTGCGCAGCGGCAGGTGATGCCATTCAGTCAAAGCAGGGATTTGGGGGATAAAAAGCAGATTTCCGGTATGTTGCTCTTCTCTAAAGCGAAGTGTTTCCTGGAGGCCCTTTCAAAGTTGCAGTTGCGACTCGAGTGTGAGATGTGGTTGGGTTTTTATTTCTTTGAGCGTGGTAATCCCGGTGATGCCCTTCCCCAGCCCAGGGACAAGGGGAGAAGAGAACGCCTGTAGTTCTCCTTTGGCTTTTAAGGCACAGATGCTCTTTGTGCAGCGCTGGCAGTGGTATTTCAGCCAAGGAGGGCATTAGCTGTTAGCCTTTGGCTTTTCTTTTGAGGAGAAAAACGCAGTCTTGCTTGCAGCAAGAGAAGCCCGAGCCTGGTTGGGCTGAAGTCGAAGCTTCACCCTTGCAGGTTCTTGAGGGCCTTTGGAGGTTGGTGGTGGCCATGTCCTGTGGCCAAGTGCCATCTAGTGAGTTCTGCAGGTATCACGTTTGGAGAATGAAACTGGCTGTGATCAAAAGTGTGGAGTTGGGTTCCCCCACCCCACCCCACTCCACCCCCAGTTTGGAAATCCCTTTTTTAATTTTATTGTTTCGAAAGGAACCACAAGAACAAAGCAGGAGGTTTGGTTTTGGTTTGAAACACTCAACTCTCTCCCCTTTTAGTAAATCCTTCCAGACTCACAGTATATACAATACAGGTGACATTACAGGTGGTTTTATTTGGGTATGGGAATAAAAACCTCCAAGTCCGTGTTTTTAGGGCTGTGCCTGGAGGAGGAGACACACGGAGGTGTGATGCTCTTGGGCTCGCGTGGCGCAGGGATGGGTGATGACTGGGAGGACGTAAGGGAGCTCTCCTCACCTGGCCCCAACTTATATCTTCTTCTCCTCACTAAACAGAGACAAGACGAGGAGGCGGTGATTGACCAGGGAAGAACAAGCACCATTGTCAATATTCACTATGAGAAGGAGGAGCTGGAAGGTGAGTCGGGAGAGGTGCCACCAGTCCCACGCGTTTTCCCGTCGCGCAAAGTCCCTGCTGCGTCCCGTGCTCAGCATACGCATCACCTGCAGCGAAACGTGGCGTGCTTCTAAATAAACAAGCACATTTATTTTCACATTGTTTTAATATTATGGCTTTTAGACAGAGGGGAAAAAGCCCCCGTGGCATCTGCGGTGTGAGCGTTGGCCACAGAGCTTGGTAGTTCCCAGCTTGTTTTCTCAGAGGCTGCTCTTGGCTTGGAGAGGTCAGGAGAATAAGTTGATGGCTGCAGACACAGGGCTGTGATTTTCTTTTTTTTTTGTTCCAGACTTCATTATCACAGGACTGATTGGATATCCTCTTGTTGCCTTGTGCCATACAAAGATTTTAAAAATAATTACCTTCTGTCGCTGCTTAATGAGCAGGCCTGAGTGTTGTCCAGCCGAAGCTGGAATTTTAGACAAGGGTTGATACTTTCAGGGCACTTTTAGGTGACCTGGAGCCATCGCTTGTTGTTGCTCTGTTGTTGCAAAGTTAGAGTAAAACAGGCTTGGAAAAAGGGAGGGGTCTCTGACATTCGGGGATGCAGTGAAACTAAAACGAAGAGAAGTTGGTGTTTCCTCCTGGGATGGATGTGCTGGTTTAATCGTGGCAGCGGCGTCAACCGTCTCCGCAATATCGAGAGTGATGCGAACACTGCTTTTTTCGCAGGCCACCGCACCCTGTCCGTGGGCGTGCGGATGCCTCTGGTGAGGCAAAGCCACCGGTGCCACCGGCACCACCGACCCCACCGCCAGAAGCATCAGAAGAAGGAAAGGGAGAAGGACTGTGCCCCGACGGAGCAGGGCTACCACTGTAAGTCCCGCCGCAGCGTTCACGAGCCTTCTCGGGGCTGCGTGGGTGCCGGGGTCCTCTGCAAGCCGGTCTGTGTGGCTGATTTGTGTGGTTTGCTGTTCTTCTGAGGGAAAGTGGCGTTATTTGGGAGGCAGTTGAAGGCATAATGGATTGAGGCTGGTCTTCCTTAGAGGGATCCTGCCATTAAAAATGGAAACGTGGGGAAGGAAAGTGGCCCGTCCTTATGCAGAGGTGGAACAGATGCTTCTCCTTCTCCGTGGCTCTGTGCAAGCCCGGCCAGACCCGGGGGAGAGGGGCTAGCCCAATATTTAGGGCTGAACTGGTGCTGATCGATGGCCACTTTGTGTGTGAGCGTGATGGGTCGAATGCAGGTGTGGTAACGGGATTTATCTTCTGCCCCCAGACACCCCATCCCAGCGGGTGCAGTTCATCCTCAGCACCGAGGAGGACGAGCAGCACGTTCCCCACCACTTGTTCACTGAGCTGGATGAGATCTTCCTGAAGGAGGGTGAAGATGCCGAGTGGAAGGAAACGGCAAGGTAAATCCCTGCTGCCGGCTGCGGTGGCAGCTGTGGGCTCTGCCTTCCGCTCTCCGGGACGCGAAGCTTTTGCAGCTGCAGGTGCCGATGCGCGGAGCCTTCTCCTCTTGCCGCCCCGTAGCTGCACCAAAGGGGTTGCAGAGCTGAGGCTATTTTCTTGCAACGGGGCTGATCGTGCCCGATGTCCGCAGGTGGCTGAAGTTTGAGGAGGACGTGGAAGATGGTGGTGAGCGCTGGAGCAAGCCCTACGTGGCCACGCTGTCCTTGCACAGCCTCTTTGAGCTGCGGAGCTGCATCATGAACGGGACAGTGCTGCTGGATGTTTGTGCCAACAGCATCGAAGAGATCGCAGGTACTGAGCGCACTGCGTCCCGCCGGGAACGGCCGAGCTCAATTTGCCGCGGTGCCCTTCACTCCCATATCAAGCCCTGCCCCAATGGCACGTCCTTTTCCAGAACCTCCGCTGTGTTTTTAAGTGGTGGGTTGCTTTTTGGATGTAGACTGGGTGTACAACAGTCACATCAGCTTTTTCTCCCAGTATGGGAGCCTTTTGAAAGCAATTTGTGGGGTCAGAGAGGCGATTAGAGAATATTCTCCGGCCAGAAAGGAGTGTCAGGGCTTGGCAGGCTGCTCTCAGGAACACGGAGTCTGCGTAAGAGCTGAACCTCCTTAAATAAACTACTTACTACAAGCTGTTTCCTCCCGTTCTTTGTTTTGGTTTTTTTTCCTATTGCCTTAACATCCAGGATTTAAGAGCTTTAAAGGCAGAGTTTATCTGGCAGGTGACCAAGCAGCATATTTCTGTGGGGAAGATAATTGAAGTTAATTGAAAAAGCGGCTTTGGAGAAATTATCTTTGACTGGCAGGTCTCCATTCAGCCCTTGCAAGAGCTGGAGAAATCGGAGCCGTTATTAGCACGTTTCTCCCCGGGCTTGCCAAATTGCAGTCGATGGGCAAAGGAAACTCTGGGAAAGTCTGTGCTAGAGATTGCTTATAATTTGTTGAAATGTGTCGAGTCTAGAGAGTCTGTCTAGAAACGCCAGATCGGGCAAAAAAATGGCATTATCTAGGATGGGGAATAATTATCTGAGCGGAGTGATGAATAAGCACTTTGATGATGGCTTTTAGCAAAAGAGAATTCTTCCTTTCGCTGCAAAGGCTGAACTGCATTAAAACGTCTTGCTAAGCAAGGCTGAGCCCACGTTAGGGTATCCTGCGTGGCGCAGCCTTCGCCGGGGGCTTGAGGGGTCGGGGCTTGGGGACTTTCTGCTCTGACGGCTTCGTTTCCCGTTGCCATCTCCAGATATGATCCTGGGCCAGCAAGAGCAGTCCGCAGAGTTTGATGAGTGCACGCGGGCGAAAGTTCGAGAAGTGCTTTTGAAGAAGCATCACCATCAGAACGAGAAGAAAAGAAACAACCTTCTCCCCATCGTCTGCTCATTTGCTGACATGAGCAAGAAGCAGTTAGACGTGCATCCCCTTGGCAAGCCAGGTGAGGGTTCCTGCAGGGTTTGGTACCCAGTGAGGGTTTCTGCCAGGCTTTGGCACCAGGTGAAGGTTTCTGCAGGGCTTTGGCCCCATTAGACTTCTCCCGGCAAAGGAGAAGTGTCCCGATTGCTCCTTGCCTGTCTTTCTCAGTGTCTTTCTTTCTCCTCCCAACCCAAACACTCACTCCTCATCCATCTCCCACCACTGCAGAAGCTAAAAATGGGGTGAACCATGACAGCCATCCGATGGATCTAAGCAAGGTGAGACACTCGTAGCTTTCTTACGCTTTTAGGCCAGATTTGCTCTTGCAAACTTGGCTGCAGAGTGTTCTGCAGAGTGCTGTGGGCTTTGCTTTTGGGGTAATGGCTGAAAATCCCTTGTCGTGCCCAGGCGGAGCTGCGCTTCATGAAGAAAATTCCCACCGGGGCTGAAGCGTGCAGCGTGCTCGTAGGAGAGCTGGATTTCCTTCGCCAGCCCATCGTGGCATTTGTCCGCCTGAGCCCAGCTGTCCTCCTCTCGGGCATGATGGAAGTTCCCATCCCAACGAGGTCTGAATGAGAAGCGCAAAGTTTTTATTTAAAAAAAAAACACCACAACAAAACACCAAATTCATGCATCAGTTGGGCGTCCCAGGGGAACACAGCCAGTGGGAGCAAGCACGTTTCTCCCACCCACATCTCCCTGCTTTCATTCCTCCCTTCCCTGCTGGAGCTTTTAAACCCATTGGCCAATTTTAATGAAAGTTGGTCCAAACCTCAAATTTGTGTTTGGTTTTGATGCGTTTCAAATTCATCACCGGAGTCGGTGAGCCTACACGTCCCCCCTGGAGCCACGCTCTGGGCTGGGAGCTCCCAGGGATTTCCTTGGGTGCCCTTTGAGTGAGGCCATGTTCTTCTCTCTCATTTTGGTTTTCTTGCCTAGGTTCCTGTTTGTTTTGCTTGGACCAGGAGGAAAAGCCCATCAGTACCATGAGATCGGCAGGTCCATGGCTACTATCATGACGGATGAGGTGTGACGAGATAAGAGATATCTCTGGGTCATTTTTTTGGGGCTTCACCTCTCCCTGTCTCTGTAGTAGTGAGGAAGAGGGTTTGTTGTCTCTCTTAGCTGCCTGCAGGAGGCTAAAATCCCACCTGGGCTGCAGCCCGCGCCTCATCCTTCTCCCCAGGGTCCCCAGCATGCTGTCCCCAGTGGTGGCATTGCCAGGGCCAGTGAAACTTCTCCGCTTGAAGCAGAAGGCTGTGGTGTGCCATGGGGGACGGGAGCCTGGTGGAGATGGTTACAAATACTGTGATGCACAGATTTTTGCTTTGGGGGGAATATTTCCTGGCACTTCCAACAGGCGATTTGGGGGAAATGACCTTGCATTTAGCCAAGAGCTTATTACACTGGTTAGGACATCCGAGATGGGTCATGCTCTCACCAGGTTGTCTCCTACGGCAGGTTTTCCACGACGTTGCCTATAAAGCCAAGAACCGGGCTGACCTGGTGGCTGGCATCGATGAGTTTCTGGATCAGGTCATGGTTTTGCCGCCAGGAGAGTGGGATCCCTCCATCCGAATTGAGCCCCCGAAAAACGTCCCTTCGCAGGTGGGTGCTGCGGCAGAAGGAGGCACGAGGGGGATGGGCAGGAGGGCAGCACAGCTGGGGGTGCTGCTCAGGGGCCCAAATTCACAGGTCACGTACCCAGCCCAAAAAGCAAAACAAGCCAGTGGCTGCAAAGACATATCTTTATCTTATTTGCATTTTAACAGGAAAAAAGGAAGGTGCCAGAAGCTCTCGATGACAACGCTTCTCACAGCAAGCTGGAGAAACACAGCGGTCCTGAACTGGAGCGGACAGGAAGGTGTGAACTGAAATAGTTTGGTGGGGTCTTTTTCTGTTTGCCCCTAAAATCTGAGTGTGCACCTCCCTTCTAGCAGAGTTTTGGGGTTAACTGGGTCAGTGAAGGGGCTCCAGGTTCCCAGCTTGGTCCCCTGGGCTGGGTGGGTGGGACATTTGGGCAGCTGGGCTGAGCCGCAGCATGGTTGCACACAGGTTTTCTTGCTTTGGGGTGGAAGCAGATGTGTAAGTACCTCCAGGTAGAGCTCTGCTGCTTCTCAAAGTGAGGGACTGTTGCAATAAGAGGGGACGGGCTCTCAGGTTTGGTCTCCTTTTCTTTTTGTTGGAGGGGTTTTTTGTATGCCTCAGTTTCTACTGGGGCTAAAATGGGAGAAGGAGACTTCTTTTTAGCAACGGAAGTTACTCTGTGCTTGTGATTGTCCTTCCTCAGCCAAGAAAACTCAACGCTGTCTTCCACGAAAATGTTGTTTTGTTTTTTTTTTCCTTCCTCCAGGCTCTTTGGCGGTTTGATCCGGGATGTGAAGCGAAAAGCCCCCTGGTTCTGGAGTGACTTTCGGGATGGTCTGAGCCTGCAGTGTCTGGCGTCCTTCCTGTTCCTCTACTGTGCCTGCATGTCCCCCATCATCACCTTCGGGGGACTGCTGGGGGAGGCGACCAACGGCCACATAGTGAGCACCTCTCTCTGTTGGGTGGCACGGGGGAGGACAACACTCATGCAAAAGTCCTTGCTGCAGTGAATTTGCACTTGTTTTTTTCCCCCTAATGATTTAATTACTCGCTGCTGCCTCTCTTCCCCGGACAGAGTGCCATGGAGTCGCTGCTGGGCGCATCCATGACCGGCGTGGTGTATTCCCTCTTTGCTGGCCAACCTCTCACCATCCTCGGCAGCACCGGCCCCGTCCTCGTGTTCGAGAAGATCCTCTACAAATTCTGCAAGTAAGGCTGGCTTCTGCGGCCAGGTGCTGCGAGCGCCTTTGGAAGAAGGCAGGGATGGAGAAAGGATGTTTTTCTTAGTGGTAGTTGGTAGATTTAAGTTGTCTTCTGTGTCACAGACATCACGCGCTGCTGCTTTAGTATGTGACGGTGCAGGAGCCCTCAGTCTCTGAAGGATGGATGGGTGGTTCGGGTTTTTTAGGGTTAAAGTGAAAGAGCAGGAGGAGGAGAAACCACAAGGATGTGGATGCCCGAGATGGGCTGCACAGGGAAGATGAGACAAATGACTCTGGTTTGGGAATGAGGGAAGATTTGCTTTCCTCTCAGTACAAACTCGGGCACTTTTTTGTATGATTTTTGCTGGAAGTGGAAATATATTTTACCCACATATCCAAAGAGTTTTCTGGTCAAATGTTTTGATGATTTTTGAGAAAGCAGGAGCTTTTCACGCGAAATGGATATTTTCCATGACAGTCTTTTTGTTGTGGCAACTGTGATGGGAGATTAACCCCCTTATTGCAATTAAATTTATTATGAAGCCCCAACTTGCTGGCAGCAGGTAACTGGGTGCAAACCCAGCCGGTTTCGCTGTTAGGGCATTGGGGTGATGTGGGAGAACACCACCTTCCACAACAGGGACCTGACCTCAATTAGCCTCCGAGGCATTAACACAAGGTCATTGTTAAATAAGGATTAATTAGCTTCTCCTCCTGCGGGCCCACACCCTGTGCCGCAGTCCCAAGGCTGTCTGTCGTAGGACCGGAAACTGCATTTACCATCCGCAGCCTTGACACGCTCCTGAATTGCTGCCGACTTTCCCCGAAGGAAGGCACGGCTCGGAGTCTCTTGCTGCCCTCTCCACCCTGCGTTTTCTTTTGCTTTCCCAGGGACTACGCGCTCTCTTATCTCTCTCTCCGGGCATGCATCGGGCTGTGGACCGCCTTCTTCTGCATAGTGCTGGTGGCCACTGATGCTAGCTCTTTGGTGTGCTACATCACCCGCTTCACCGAAGAAGCCTTCGCCTCCCTCATCTGCATCATCTTCATCTATGAGGCTCTGGAGAAGCTGAGTCACCTGCGAGAGACCTACCCTGTGCACACGCACAGCAAGCTGGACTTCCTCACCATCTCCTAGTGGGTTTCTTCCTCCTAAAGTGCCGCTGCCCCTTGGCAGGAGCTCAGGGCTGCACCTCCATCGCCTTCCCCTCACCCCTGTCTTGGCTTCTCTCCTCCCAGCTGTAAGTGTGAGGCACCGACCCATCCCAGCAACGGAACCCTGCAGTTCTGGGAGAGCAACAAGATCAATGTGTCTGGCATCACCTGGGAGAACCTCACGGTGACTGTAAGTGCCCCGAGTCACTGCTTCCTCGTGCTGCGGCCGCGGGGTCCAGGGGCACTGGCCTGGTGCAAAGCTCAGAGCCCTTCAGGTGATGGTGGGCTTCAACTTGTGCCAGTGCTGCTCTGAAAAGTCATTACTTCAGTGTGTTTAACCTCCTTGGGCCTGGGAAGGAGAGTTCACCTCATCCCTGACATGGTGGGCAATAACTGTTATCCTCAGGACAGCGGTTCTGTCTGGGAGCAAGGTTCAGTGGGTGCTTTGGTTATTGGAGAAGTTGGAGGACTTAAGTTCATGCTTGAAGGCTGTAATTAGCTTCCTTCATTGGTTCCTAGTAACTCCAGGCCTTGCTTTCTTACTCAGCGCTGTCTGAAGGTAGGTGCATAAACTTGCATGTCTGAGCAGCCCCTTGGGCCATTGTTGCTGGAAGCAGAGCTCAGGCACAGGGTGGGATGCTCTTATGGACATCTTCACCCCCCTTGGCCGTGTCCTGTGAGCCCGACCCTGGGAAGGGACAATTTGTCTCTTCTCCTTTCCTGTCACTGTTGTCTTAGCCCTCCTTCCCCGTTCCCTCTTTCACTCTCCCCAAGAGTTCCCAGTGTTTCCTTCCCCTCTGGTGTCTTCTTCAGCCACGGTTACCTGCTGTTCAAGCAGAGGATGTGCCATAGGTCTGTGGTACAGTGTCCCATCACATCTCCTCTCTCCGCTGTCTGTGTAGTTCCATGTGTCACTTATTCAGCTGCTGTTGATCGTTAAATATAAATCTCCGCTAGCTGCAGCAGTCCCGAGGTCACAGATCTTGGAGCAAGATCCTCCAAACCCCCTAGTTATCCGAGGTTTCCTTGACGCATGTGCACTACCTTTGTGTCCTGATGCTCTGTTTCCCCAGGAATGTCGGTATTTGCATGGAGAGTTTCGTGGACCTGCCTGTGGACACGATGGCCCCTACACGCCCGATGTCCTCTTCTGGTGCTGCATCCTCTTCTTCTCCACCTTTGTCCTGTCGGGCTTATTGAAGAAGTTTAAAACCAGCCGCTACTTCCCGACCAGAGTAGGTAGAAGACGGTGGCCAGCAGCAGTCTCCACACTCATTTCCCAAAATGGCTTTCCCGGAGCACTAAGCAGTGTTTGCCACCGCTTGGTCAAACTGGGAAATATTGGACCTTGAAGGCCAAACTTGGATGTCTCTCACTCATTTCCAGGAGTGCAAAACGATCGTAGCGTTTCCCACCTGCCTCGTGACCTGCCCCGGAGTGGTTTTTTCCCCAGGCAGTGGGAAATCGGTCTTCCAAAGTTGGTTGTTTGTTGTATTTTCATTTGTGGTTTTTTTCACCTTGTGTGCCCAAGGGGAAAGTTGATTCAAATGAGGAACTGCCATAGAAAAAGACACAAAAGACACTGTTTCTTCCTTTTGAGGAGCAAATGATGCCTCAGTGCCTTATTCCCATTGTAGCTGTGAGTGCAGCTGTAGTGGCAGACGTCTGTTTCATTATTTTTTAATATTTATTGGCTTTTTTTTTAAGTTTGAATTTAAACCACCCTTTTCCACCTAATTAAACTTTTTTTATTGCCTGACACCAGATCTTGCAGGTACAAACACAGCAACACTATCCAAACGAGGGATTTGGCTGCATCTTCTCAGAGTGGTGGGAATTTGTTAACCAGCCTTAATGCTGTTGATGTCTTTAACTTTTCCATCTCACGGTATGGCCCCGTTTGTGCTGTCCCTTTCAGCTCTGCTTTCTTGCCCCAGGTACGGTCCACAGTCAGTGACTTTGGTGTCTTCCTCACCATCGTCATCATGGTCCTCATTGACTTCCTGGTTGGGATCCCATCGCCGAAGCTCCACGTCCCCCACATGTTCAAGGTAATGGGGTGTTTTGGTGTGGAGCCGCTTTCGGCCCTTGGGGATGCCACAGGGTGATGCTGGGACAGGACAGGGCTGAGTCTGGGGATGCTGGTGGTGTTACCATCTCCTCTTCCACCTCCGAATGCATCGTTTCCTTCTGGAAAGAAGACGCCAGCCCCAAAACTTGATACCTACAGAAGTATCTATAGGTGCTTGCGACGAGGACGCTGGCACTGCTGAACCCCGTAGGAGAGGGTGACACGAAGGCAGGGCCAGGAGATGAGGCAGCACAGCGATGGAGAGGAAAATCAAAGCCAGTGAAGTGGCTGGGCTGGGAGTTGATCCTGATGTGTGTTTTGGCTTTGTTGCAGCCTACCAGAGACGACCGCGGGTGGTTGGTCAACCCCATAGGGCCCAACCCTTGGTGGACGGTGTTGGCCGCGCCCATCCCAGCTCTGCTCTGCACCATCTTGATATTCATGGACCAGCAGATCACGTCTGTCATTGTCAACAGGAAGGAGCACAAGCTGAAGGTAAGGGGCTGCAAGAGCTGACCCCATCCCCACCCCACTCTGGGCTGCAGGTGTGGGGAGAAGCTCCTATGCCAAGTGCTTTGTGAAGGCGTTGGTTTGGGACAATGTCAGGCTGTGTGGCAGGATGCTCTGCTGGATTAGTGATGTCACAGGGAGCAAACGAGGGCAGTTCAGATGAGCAATCTTTTGGAGGAGCAAATTACTTTTCGAGCACTATAGAAGCGTGTTTTTGTTTCAGAATGCCAGCAGGAGCTGGGGGAACGAACTGTTTTGACGCACTGCCAGGGATAACTCAGGGTCACATCTTGCTTACAAGCAGTAGAAATTTCTTTATGAATGAAAATAGTCTGTTTGTTTGTGTGTTTGTTTGAGAAGTAGCTATTGCACAAACCTCCCAAATCCACTTGGTCTGAACTCCTGCCAGATTTTCATGCAAGGTGCTTGCGCAAAGACCGGATCCATCCTTATTTTTGCCAATTCTTCTCTTAAATTTTCAAGAGGGTGACTTGCGCCCAAGTAGGGTTTGAGTCTGAGTCGCGACGTTGTCCTCGCTCTTGTGCTGTGGGATGCTCTGTTCCTTGTTTTGCTGCCCACAGAAAGGATGCGGGTACCACCTGGACCTTTTCATGGTGTCCGTGATGCTCGGGGTGTGCTCCGTGATGGGGCTGCCCTGGTTTGTGGCTGCGACTGTCCTGTCCATCACCCACGTCAATAGCCTCAAAGTGGAGTCTGGCTGCTCAGCTCCAGGAGAACAACCCAAGTTTCTGGGGATACGAGAACAGAGAGTCACCGGCTTGATGATCTTTGTGCTCATGGGCTGCTCTGTCTTCTTCACTTCGGTGTTAAAGGTAAGAGGAAAATGCAAAACGCCCAACAAGCATGAGCTTTTTGGAGGTTTGACAAAAACCATCCCCTCCCTCCAGGCCTGAGTAGGTGTGGAGCAGAGGAGGAGGCGATCCCAAACCTTGAGGCTTGGCCCACGGTGGGAACCAGCCTCAGTTACCCTTTCCACCAGTTTGGTGTCCTCGAGGCAAGCGAGCAGGACAACTGCTTTCATTCCCAGGTGTCTCTCAGGCCCACCTGTGTTTATGGGTTACGACAAAGCGGATTCAGACCAGTACACTGCTCTCTTTCAAGCAGGCAGCACCTTATGGGATGCAATTGGCTCCCCCAAATGCCTCCCAACAGCCGTTCCCAGTAGCTAAACACACCAAAATCATCCCCGTGGGCTTCCTTGTGTGCTCCTCCCACAAAGTCACCTCAGCTCTAGGCTAAAAGGAGGCACTTCGCTTTTGCGTGTTGCCACAAAAATGTGTAGAAATGTTCTTCTGCCGTCACAGAACGTGGCGTACAGTTTCATGGGTGAAATGACCTATTTTCCTCCAACCTTTCAGGAAAACAGGAGTATTCTAATGAAACGTAACTAAAAATTTATTAGATTATTCTAATGAAACGTAACTAAATGCTCTGCCTAAAGCAGAGCATACACTCACTCACTCGCACGCACAAAACCTCTACGGGTTGAGAGCTGAAACATCTCTAACCCTGTGGAAACTGGAAAGCTTTAGGCAATTTTAGGCAGTGCCTCTAGAAGAGAGCAGTAATACTGAAAAACCAATTAAAAAAATAAATTATTGCATTTTTTTTTTTTTTAATTTCCCAGTTTATACCCATGCCTGTGCTTTATGGTGTCTTTCTCTACATGGGTGTGTCGTCGCTCAGAGGGATTCAGGTACGGACTCTTACAGCGTGCAGCTCCCTGCTGTGTCATCTCCAGAGAAGCAGGAAAAAAGCAGTGGTGTGGGAGAAAACCTCCCCAAAAGCAGGCAGTGAAAGTATTTTGTATAAGGAAAAGATTGGTGGGGGCACAGGAGGTACGTAGGGTGGGAGGACCAGGCAAGTTCAGCGCGCTCTGCGTCACGGTTTGGGACAGGGCAGTGTTTGGTGTGGTGAAAATGGGGGAATTCAGTGCAAAGTGAAGGCGATTTCTACTGCCGGTGGGAATCCTCACTGGGGGGTTGAGTGGGCTGAGAAATGCCAAATAACAAACAGAAGAATAGAATATATTAAACATATATTTTTATAGAAGAACAGGGAGGGGGAGGGGGAGATGGTATGAGGAGAAGGACCTGGGGGTGCGGACTGATGAGAAGCTCACCGTGAGCCGGCAATGCGCGATCGCAGCCCGGAAGGCCGACCGCATCCTGGGCTGCATCAGCAGTGTGGCCGGCAGGGTGAGGGGGGGATTGTGCCCTCTGCTGTGCTCTGCTCTGGGGAGACCCCCTGCAGTGCTGCCTCCAACTCTGGGACCACAGCACAGGAGAGCCATGGACCTGGTGGAGCGGGGCCAGAGGAGGCCCTGGAGCTGCTGGGAGGGCTGGAGCCTCTCTGCTGGGAGGACAGGCTGGGAGAGGTGGGGGTGTTCAGCCCGGAGAAGAGAAGGCTCCGGGGAGCCCTCAGAGCCCCTTCCAGTGCCTAAAGGGGCTCCAGGAGAGTTGGGGAGGGACTCTGGATGAGGGAGGGGAGCAATGGGACGAGGGGGGATGGTTTGACACTGACAGAGGGCAGATTGAGATGAGATATCAGGGAGAAATTTTTCCCTGTGAGGGTGGTGAGGCACCAGCGCAGGTTGCCCTGAGAATCTGTGGCTGCCCCATCCCTGGAGGTGTTCAAGGCCAGGTTGGACAGGGCTTGGAGCAACCTGGGCTGGTGGGAGGTGTCCCTGCCCAGGGCAGGGGGTGGGACTGGATGATCTTCGAGGTCCCTTCCAACCGAAACCCTTCTGTGATTCTATAATAGAAGGACGTGGAATAATTGCAATTTGGTGGGCAGCTCTCATGGGCACACTGGTTTATAGATGGAGCAAAGGGAAAACGGGTGCTGCTCCCGGGAGGAACAAAGTGGGATCCAGGATTTCTCACTGCACGCGAGATCCTGAAAACTCATTCCACGTGCCAACAGGGCCGGAAACTTTCCGCAGCCCCAAGGGGTAACTTTTCCGCTTTTATTTTGCAGTTCTTCGACCGCTTGAAGCTCTTTTGGATGCCGGCAAAACACCAGCCGGATTTCATCTACCTGCGGCACGTTCCTTTGCGGAAAGTGCATTTCTTCACCATGATCCAGCTCATCTGCCTCGTCCTGCTCTGGGCCATCAAGGTGTCCCGTGCTGCCATCATCTTTCCCATGATGGTAAGAGCCGGTGCCGCTCAGCAGTGGGACATTTGCAGCGTCGGAGTGAGATGTAACATCATCTCAGACCTCACCCCCTCTTCCTTCTTATTTTGTGAAGGTTTTGGCTCTCGTGTTTGTCCGGAAAGTGATGGACTTCTGCTTCTCAAAGCGGGAGCTCAGCTTTTTGGATGACCTTATGCCAGAAAGCAGGAAGAAGTTGGCCGATGCCAAAAATGAAGCCAAAGAAGAAGAGGTGATGCTTGCTGAGTGCTCGGGGGTGGGTGTCTCCCTCGGGCTCTGAGATTGCCTCTTTCCGTCACAGCTTCTCTTGAAATGTTGGGGGAAGATCCGAACTCAATAGAAATAGATCCTGACAGCCTGGATCCCGCATCATAACTTTTTAAATTAGCAGTGAGCTTAACACTTGAATAGCGGTACAATTTTTAAAGGTGCCATTTATAATAAACATTATAATTATGATGGAAAGATTTGCTCATAAGGGTGGTTTTAACCCCCTCCCAAAATGTTTGGAGTGAAAGGTCCTTCCCCGGCTGCGCTAACAGAAGGTCAGAAGGAGAGGGCAGCACGTGGGCTTTGCTGGGTGTTCAGTTTATCTCCACTTCGATCATAGACAGAGAACTTTGATTTGTCCCTTTTTATGTCAGGACTCCCAGGAGATGATGGAAGCTGCTGCTGCAAACTCCGTTTGGCTGCAGCTGGGCAAGACCAGCAGCGCGGATATCCCAAAGCCAAGCAGCGACAGGTAAAGCCCCACCAAGCAGCAGGACCCCCGGCAAGATTAGCCTGAAGGGGGTTGGCAGAATTTTCTCCACGTTTATCTTTGCTGAGCATCCCAGCGCCATGCACTCAGCTTGGCGGGAAGAGCAAATTTATGGGCAGGGCGGGCGGCAGAGCGCTGGCACAGGCTGCCCAGAGAGGTGGGGGAGTCTCCCACTCGGGAGCCATTCCAAACCCGCCTGGAGGTGTCCTGTGCCACTGCTGTAGGTGCCCCTGCTCTGGCGGGGGTGGGACTGGGTGAGCTCCAGAGGGCCCTTCCAGCCCTGACCAGTCTGGGATTCTGTGCAGAGCCTTTGCACAGAGCTGTAGCTCTGCGGCTCTCCGGCTCGCCTTCCAAACCTCCTCATCCCGCCCAACCCGCTGTGCTTATGCGCAGCTTTGGTTCTCCTCCCCCCCCGTTCCTCTTGCTGGTGCTGATGCGCTGGGTGGCATCAGTTCCCGCAGTCACAGATTGCTGTCTCAAATATTTATTGCAGGACTGATCCTTCGGAGATTAATATCTCGGAAGAGATATCAAAAACACCCGTGTGGAAGGCTCTCACTATGAGCATGGAAACAGTCTGAATCTGGGGAGAAAAGAGGTAAAGGATCGCGTGGGAACGTGGCCGTGCTCCTTTGCAAGCTGTGGCACATGCCTACGGCTTTTCTTTTTTTGCCGGCAATGTCGAGCAAGCGGCGAGGGCTGCGGCACACGAACCAGCTCCTCTCTGCCGGCACGGTCCCACGAGCGGGGCAGCAGCCCCACTGATGACGCTCTCCCTCCTTTTCTCTCTCCTCCATCCCCCCAACTCCAGTTTTCATGTTTAGGAATCTTGACTTTGAAGGAGAGGCGTGAGAACGTGACTCGGGGATGTGCCCATGCAGACATGGGCAGAAACCGCTTTTATTTTGTTTTCCAGTTGGCGGATTCCCCTTTAAGCCACGGCGATGGTTTCAGCTGTCCTTGGTGTGCTTCAGGCATTCCCTCTCTCCAGAGCAGCAAACTGAGGTGCACATGACAGTCAGTGGGAGTTCGGTGGTGTTCCGCCTCCGTGTGTTCGTGTGTGGGTTGTTGCCGCTTTGTAGCAGTAGAGGGACTGCTGCCGCTTCATCGTTCGGTGCTATTTTTTTAATATCTCACTCCTTTTCTATTTATCTTTCTTTTGTTCCCCAAAAATAAACTCTGAATGTTTCTGTTGTATGTGACGCTTTCGCCACTTTCTTCTTCATCGTGACCAGGTTCTCAGGTCTGGTTTGGGGTCCTGCCTTCAGTTCGCCCTTCTGTCTCTCCCTGGCAGGAGAGGGATGCCCTCCGTGGCGGGGCAGCGCGGAGCGCCCGAGCGGTTGGGCCGAGGCGAAGGAAAAGCATTTGCTCCCTGCGCTCCAGTTTTACACTGGAGTGTTTTTGGAATTTTTGTTTGTTGGTTTGTTTGTTTGTTTTTATGATAATTATTTTTCTTGTTTCGGCTCTGCCGTCAGCCTGGAAGCTGCAAAAGGCAGAAATGGCGCCTTCTCCTCCCCCGGCTGTTAAATTAATATAAGGCAGCGCTTCAGATCAAACCCCTCCAATCCGCCGGGTGGTGGCGGGAGCGGCCAGGCGAGACCTGGGGCTCTGTGTCCCCGGGCTGCCCCTCCGCTGTCCCTCCGCTTTCCTTCCTTTTCCCTCCCTGGCTCTCTCGCTGTGGTGTTTTTTCCTCCTCCCCTCTCCTCACAAAGCCTCTCGCAGGGTGGGATGAGCCCGGAGGCAAGTGGGAAGGTGCCTTTTCCTCCTCCTTTTTCCTGCCCCTTTGCAGGAAGAAGCTGTTGAGCAGAGATGGTTCTTGTGCTCTCTTCCCATCTCGGTGGGGTCGTTGGGCTGCGGCGTGGGGCCGCGGAGCCCGGGAGGAGAGGACAACCCCGAAGAAAAGGTCCCCTTGCTGCCCTCCACCAGCAGCGGTGGGATGGGTGCAGGGACCCTCCTGCCATCGGCTTATCCCGTCCCCTGTGGGAGCCTTTTTCTGCAGCAAACCGACCCAAAATGACAACGGCACGTTGGTGCTTCTTGCTAAATGGGGAGGGGGGAGAAAAACAAATCATCTATCAGTTTGCTCTGTAAGGATGGAAGCGGCGCATCCCCAAACAGGGCCAAAATCAGGCGGCTTTTACAGGATGGGGTTTTGCAAAGCGGCTGGTGCCAGTGCCCCACGGTGACGGTCGGAGGGGGAAGAAACTGGTTGAGCCCTTAAAAAGAGGAAAAGAAAAAGGCTCGGAGGAAGGGAAAGGTGCAGCACCGGGGTTTCCTTGCTGCTGTTCCTCCGGGATGCCCGTGCGCGTCCCCTCCACGCTGCCCTCCGGGCAGGACCATGCTCGCTGCTCCGGCTCTGCCTCCCCGGAGGGGAAAGGTCCCAGAGCAGGAGAGTCCCCGTCTCTCCCCCCTTCCCAAAAGAAACTTTAACTTAATCGTTACGCTGGTGACCCACAGTGGCTGTGGGGCTGTGGTACTAGCCCTATTGCTGCCCTGCCCTTAAAATGGAATTATACACTTCTAAAATGGAATTATACACTTCTAATATAGGATAATTTGGGGTTTTTTTTTCCATTTTGTTTTCCTCCCTGGAAAAGGAGGGAGTGGGGCTGAGCTTCACTCCCTCCTGGCCGGGACCGGGGCCAGAGCCTGGGATTGTTTTCGGCACGTGCCGGGCATCACTCCGGCAGAGACAGAAAGGAAGAAAATCACCCTGGAGGGAAAACGCGACCGGTTTTGGGGCAGAGCGGGCTGAGTCCGGCTCTGCATCTCCCCCCTCCCCAGGGGCCACAAAACCTTGGCGGCTGCCTCCAAAAGTCCTTACTTAAAAAACAAAGCAGATTTCCCCGGCGTGGCCCTCTTCTGCATTCGAAGCTCGGGGGTTTTTGCTGCTTACAAGGTGAGACTTTTTATTTATTTATATATTTATGTATTTATTTTGAATTAAATGAAAGCTGAGGCCTTGGTTAACAACGTGACTCTGAGCCACCTAAAAGGCGGCTGTAACCCCCCGGGCTGACTGTGGGACACAGTGCTGCGCCTGTCCCCGCTTCGTGCTCCGTGATCCCACGGCCGGCTCTGTATTTTGGGAGGATTTAATATTTCCCTGTGCAGAGGAGAATTTTACGGGGAGGAGGCGGGAGGAGGAATCCCTCTCAAAGCTGCTGCTGGAGTCGCTTTAGGAATCAAAAAAGATATCCCTGCAGTGACCCGCAATGCTTTAGTTGGCAGCAAAGCCCCTTCCCAGCGAGGCGGGACGGGGGCTGCTGTGCGCTTCGGTGCCTTCAAACAGCTCCTCACACCCCCCGGGGGCCCCTCGAAAGAAGTTTCCTAAAATGATGCGCTTAATAGAGATCCTTAAGCAGGGGGTGGGGGGTGTAATGTAAAAAGGTAATATAAAAGGGTGGGGTTATTATTTTACCCCCCCCCAGTGCACTACATGTAGAAATGCAGCAATTCTTTTTCTTGCGCAGATGCTGAAATATATTTATTTTATTGTAAGAGATGATCTAGTTTGGAAACGCTCCGTGTTGTAAATAAAACGGGGGGGGGGGGAATCCCCCAAGCAAATCTGTGTTAGTTATAACTTTGAATCTTTGTGTGGTTTTGTGTTTGGTTTTAGTTTTTTTGTTTCATTGGGTTTTTTTAATTTATTTTGGGTTCATTCTGTGGAACACAAATGACACAAATCCCTGTCGCCGTCGCGTGGGTCCCGTCGGTGGAGCGTCACTGTGGACTGAGGGGTTCCCCCCGCCGGAGCCGGGACTGTCGGCCCTTTTTCTCTTGTTGCCCATTGAACGTAATGGGAAAAAGAATGGAATAAACCTCTCGTTTGTCTCACTGCGCTGCTGCCGTGTCTTTGGGAGGGCGGGGAGGAGGCAGAGGGGGGTGTGGAGCTTTTTTGGGGGGGGCTGGAGGGGATGGGGGAGTGGGCAGCACTGATTTTTGGGGGAAAGCCCATTTGCGTGGGGGTGGGGAACCAGCTGACTGGGGAAAGGGCTGAAATTAGTGGGTTTGGGGGTTTGAAAAATTGAATGACTTAACTGTGTTTTGTTTTTTAAATTTTGTTGTTTTTTTTTTTTTAATTTGGGTTATTAAATTTGGGGGGTTTAAATTTTGTGGGTTTCTTTAATTTGGGTTTTTATATTTTTTTTTTTAATTGTGGTTGTTTTTCTGTGCAAGTAATTGCGATGAGCTCTGTGTTGCAGGAGGGAGGGGACAGCAGTGTCACACGTGTCCCCTCTGCCAGACCGTGGGGTGCTCAGGGAGCTCAGAAAGGGACTGGGGGGAGGGAGGGGTCGGCGCACAACAGAAATTGAGCATTTCTTCCTCCCTACATTCTTGGGGGTATATTTTTGCCCATCTGCAATACAGTTAATTAGCATTACATTAAATCCAAAGAGATTCTAGTTATCTTTCATATAGTATTTTTTTTATTCATTTCTTTCAAACCCCCCTCTGTCACAGGTCTGTGGGGTCAGGCAGGCGCATCCCCAGTGCCCTTTTACCTAAAATTTGAGGAATTGAGTGAAAAAAGAGGGCACCTGAGCCAAGCCAGGGGTCAGAGCCTGGAAATCCCGGGGGACCAGCGGCGTGCGGGATCCCTGTGGGATGCTCGGAGGCGTTGGAGACGTCAGAAACCTGCTGCCGGATTTAGGGAAGGTTTTATTACGATTCAGGGAAAGCTGCAGGATCCGTGGTGCTGTGGGAGCAGTTACAGAGAAAACAGCCAGAGAAATCGAGGTTTGAAGGGGCGGTCGAGCCGCGGGGGCACTTACCTTCTGCAAAGACAGCCGTTCCCCTAAAAGCAAGATCCTCTTTTCCTCCTTCGAGCTGGTTGTGGCTAAACTCTTCTCCTCACCGGTGCCTTTAAGCTGGTTAGCAGGATGCTAAAAGCTGACGGGTAGGTCACTGCTACTCCTGGTTTTAGTCGGATGGGTCATTATGAATCATTACAGCATTTTTTAAGTGGGGCTGTTGCAAAAAATACAGTTGTTGCACTATTTCCCACCTTACGCCTTCAGCGAGGGGCTGATTTGGTGGGTGGGGGTGGGGGGGTGGGGGAGGGTGGGGGGTGGGGGGTGGTGGTGGTGGTGGTGGTTCTCTTTTCTATTTTTTTCCACTCTTTGGACCAAAGGAGTGACCTGTGGGTTTCCTCCTTTCAGGTGAGATGGCCCCGTGGTGCCACAGCCCATCTCGCAGGGAGGAATGATTTCTCTGCCCACGGGGCCGCCCTTTCCAACACCTTTGGTTTGAGTTGAAAAAGTTAAGAAACAAAGAAGAGGAAAAATGTAAAAGAAGCCTTTGGGTACCCAAGCACCGGCTGCTGCTTTTCGCCGAGTGAAACTCGGGTGGGAGCTCATCAGCTGGACAGACACCATCATAGACTCACGGAACCGTTTGGGCTGGAAGGGACCTTGAAGATCATGGAGTTCCACCCCCCCACCATGGGCAGGGACAGCTCCCACTAGACCCAAGCCTGGTTTCATCCCCCAAGGTCAGATCTGAAACTGGGGCCGTTCCCCACCAAGTGTCAAGGACCGGTGCAGGAAGTGCAATTCCCGGGGCTCTGGTGGATTAAAGGAGCTGCTTCGGACCCTCAAGATACCCTAAAAAAAACAGAACAGGGGCAGAATCCACCCAGTGTGAAGGAGTTACAGCAAGTTCTAGGAACTTTAAGCTGTTGGCGTAAACACACCCCTGGCTTTTCCATCATTGCTCGCCCCTTGATGATTTGCTCAGGAAGGGAAAATCCTGGGAATGGACTGACCAACATACCAATGCCTTGGAATTGCTAATAAAAGAGCTGAGGTTATTCCAACAACTTGGTCCTATACATCCAACTGACCCTGTCCATGTAGAATGGGGGTTCAGTGAACGTGGTTCTCACTGCACTTTGGCAGAAGGGACCCACACATCTCCACTCCCCACACCGACAACCCTCCCCCTCCCCCAACGCTACAAAAAGCAGCAGTCCTTAGGGCAGACTCCTTAAGCTGACTCCACAGCTACGGCTCCCCGTGGGCTCTGGGGGAGATAAGGGGGCCCCGGGGGTCTCCGTGGGCTTTAAAGGGGTCCCAGGGCTGCCCACGGGCAGAGAGAGGGGTAGGAGAAGAAAAAAGGAGAAGAAGAGAAGAGGTGGGTCGAGGGGGGAGGGGAGAATGGTGGGGGGAATGGTTGGGGGTGTGGGAGTGAGCGTGTGAGGGGGGAGTGAGGGGAATGGATGTTTGTGAGGGGGGAATAGATTTTCGTGAGCGGGAGAGGTGAAGGAGCGGAGGTTTGCAGGGCTGTGAGGTTGTCTGTGAGAGAGGAGGCCCCGGAGGGAGCTGAGTGGAAAGGGCTGTGTGTGGAAAGAAAAGCTTTAAGGACAGGCTGGGCTGGGGAAAGGTGGTGGGCCCCGAGGGAGGGCTTGGGGAGCGGGGCTAGAAGCGTGGGTTTGGGGCAAAACTCTGGGAAAGAAACTGCAGGACAGGGCCAATCTGAGTATACAGTTTTAGCGAAGCTTCAAGGAAAAGGTGACCAAAGGTGCCTCTTGTCCTTTTGTGGGCGGGTTTTGTCTAAGTTATTCATGCGAGTGGACTTTTGCCACACGGGATGGGAACGTTCGCTTCCCGGGATAGCTGATGCCCCTGGATAACCACTGCCCGCGAAGCACTGCGAAACCCCGTGTTCAAAAATGAGGATAAAGGCCGGGTTTTGCCTCTTGGAAGGATCTCTAAGCACCGTCTCCACGTTATTTTCAGTACCTTTCTGGTTGTTTTCTTTCCCCCCATCCCCGTGATGTCCGTCGGGAGGGCTGGCGGAGCTCTGCAGGCAGATGTGGGGCTCATTTTGGTGAGGGCTGAGCTGATTTCAGGGAGTCCCGGCTCATTTTGCGGAGGATTGGGCTAGTTTAGGGGGGTCCCGGCGCATTTGGGGGAGGGCTGCGCTGTTTTCGGCCTCGCAGTGCCCGGGGCGGAAAGAAGCGGTGGTGCGGGGCTGAGGGGGCCTCGTTCTCCTCGGCGCGGCCCCGCCCCTCTCGCCCGCCGTTGCCGCGGCGACGTTGGGGGGCGTGGCCCGGATCTGCCCCATGGCGCATGCGCGGTCGGGCGGACGCGAAGGAGAACGTTTCCGGTGTGCGGCGGTGGTCGGGAGCTGCGGAGTTTGGTACCGGGAGAGACGGGGGGACCGGGGCCGAGGGGGGCGGGAGCGGGGTGGGGGTGGGGGTGGGGCGGCGGCGGCGGCAGGAGCGGTGTGGAGGTCTCCGGGGCCAGTTCGGGGGGTTGTGGGGTGGCGGGACCGGGCTGTGGGGCTCGGGGGGCGGTCTGGGCCTGTTTGGGGGGGGCAGAGCCGAGTGGGGGGTCCCCGGGGAGGACAGGGCCGATTCAGGCCCCTCCCGTCCCCCGCTGCCGCCCCCTCACCCCCCGCTCGCTCCCCGCAGGTGGCGGCAGCCCCGGCCGCAGCGCAGGGTGCCCGGGGCCGGCCTGTCCGGGCGCTTGGCTCCGCTCTGGGCTCCGCTCTCAGCCCCCCCCGGCAGGTCAGCCCGGCCGTGCCCCCTTCGCCCGCCTCCAGCCCACGGCCGAGTCCCCCCAGGTACCCCCGAGATGGGTCGGGGGGTGTCAGCGCTGGGCCCCCTGAAGCGGGTGGTGGGCATGGGCATTGCTGGGAGCCCGTGGGCAGCCCTGGGACCCCCTCAAAGCCCACGGAGACCCCCCGGGGCCCCCTTATCTCCCCCGGAGCCGACGGGGAGCCGTAGCTGTGGAGTCAGCTTAAGGAGTCTGCCCTAAGGACTGCTGCTTTTTGGAGCGTTGGGGGAGGGGGAGGGTTGTCGGTGTGGGGAGTGGAGGTGTGTGGGAGGAGTCCCGTGTCTTTGGGGAGCTTTGGGGGTGTTGGGCAGATTTGGGGGAGTGGGGGAGGGGTCCCCTCCTTTGGAGCTCCCTGGTTCTTTTCTTCCAAACTGTGGGAGGCAGCGGGCGAAGGGGGAAGGCAATAGAGTGGGTTGCTGTACTTCAGTCCTTGGTTGAGAGTCAGCGACTCTGCTCCCTTGCTGCTCAGCAGACTATTGGCTCCGTGGGGCTGTTTCTCCAGGCAGGCTACGACTACAGAAATGGCCCCACTTCCTCGGAAGAGTTGTCAGCGGTGATGTCTCCTGGGAACATACTGCCTGACGTTGGATAGACCTGGCACCACGCAGCAGCTCAGAGCTCCACAGTGTATGCTTCCACGCTCAGTTCCGTTCCCTGCCTGGGAACCCGCTCTTTCTCGGTCCCTGCTGGCAGCTCCTGTGGAGGCTCCTGGCCGAGGACCAGCCCCAGTTTCCCCACTGCCCCACCAGCAGCCATGGGAGAGCGGGGGTGTCCTGAGTGTGTGAGCACCACTGGCTCTGTTGCTGCACTGGGCCAGGGCTCCAGGAAGTGGTAGAGGGAGCTCTGGGAAGAGGAGCTGCTCCTCAACAGGCTGCTGCAGTCCTCCGAGTTGGCCAGCGAGCACAGGCTGCAGGGGCTCTTGCGGTAGCCCTTGGGGGGCCCAGGATCCCGGGGGGTTGCCTGGACCAGAAGGAGCTGTCCCCACTGATAGGACCTATAGGCGGCAGAGGAAGGCAGGGGGACGTGGGGGCTTGGGGGGGGGGGGCAGGGGGTAGAGAGAGGCATCACTGCTCAGATGGTATATGGTTGGCAGGGAGCCCAGTGGGTCCTGTGGGGCCCGGTGCTCCCTCCTCGGTTGCCCTGCAGAGGAGGAGAGAGAAGAGACCCGCTGCACCCCGTCTCCTCCGTCGGGGCCCGCGGGCAGCACCCCCTCCTCAGCAGGCGGGCAGGGCTGCCCAGTGCAGGCAGGGCACGGGCTGAGGGTCTGGGGCAGGATCTGGGGGTCTCCCCCACACTCCCTGCTTCTCCTGTGTTGACTTGAGGTCCCATCCTTCATCTGCTAGCCGAGAAGCTGCTGAGGGAGGGGACGGAGTGAGCGGCCGGCAGCCCCCGGCACAGCCCCGGCTCAGGGCTGCCGTGGGGTGTGGGCTGTTTGCATGGTGCTCGGTGCCAGGGCCACTCACTGCTCTGCTCCTCTGGGCGGGCTCTCGCGTCCGTTGTCCCTTGCTTTGGCTTCTTCCAGTCCCTCTTCAGGACCCTGGAAGCTGGGCGAGACGGGAGCAGCTCCCAGCCCCGCGCCGCAGCCCCCCACCCCACCCCACGCTGCGGCACAGTGCGGTGCAGCAGTCGCCTACCTGGAGCCGCTTGGTCCGTAGCACAGAAGAGACCGCGCTGAGCCCCATCAAAAGCATCACGAGCGGAGCCAGGTGAGCTGTGGGGGGACATTGGAGTCCCTCCTGGCACCAGCTGCGGTGCAGCCGCGCAACCCTGGGGTGCCCCCCATGGGAAATGTTAAAGAAATAAAATGTTGGTCTCTATCCCTGGTGCTGTGGTTCCTCCTCCCATCCCGTGGCTGGGGCTGTGCCCCCCTCAGTGCCCGACCCAGTGGGACAGGCTGGCACTGCTGGCACCCACCAACCTGGGGGGGTGGTGGTGTCGGGGGAGCTGGGTGGGCTGGAGAAAGGGAGGAAGCACCTCTTGAAACCAGCTCAGCCCTCTCCAGCCACAAAACCCTCCCCGGAGGCACCAGAGGGGACCCCCAGATCCTTGAAAAACTGCCCCAGACTCCCTCTGGCCTGCAAGATTCCCCCCCCAGGACCACATAAGGGCCGCCCAGGATCCCTAACGGACACCTTAGTGGCGTCCCAAATCTGGGTTCTTTACCTGCTGGGCAAGCCAGTAACACACTGTGTGGGAGCAGCCAGCCAAGCCGGTTTCAGAGCACCAGAGGTGAGAGGCAGGGAGCTGCCATCCCACTCAGCTCCATCTCCGCCGTGCCTTGGCTGTGCAGAGAGAACTTGGGGGGAGCTGCAAAACAGCTCAGCCCGGGCTTATCTCAAGATGGCACAGAACAACCAAAACCAAATGGCCCTTAACAATCAAAATGCCCCGAGTCCCATCCCACCACTCTTCCCGTGATGTTGAGCGCCGGACATCACAAATTGGCAACAGAGACTTTGCTATGGCACCACCAGAGGGAAATATCCCAGACAGTGTAATCCACTCAGGCATAATCCTGCACCCTCACCGAGTCAGGAAATATAAACCACAGGGTCTGGGGAGACAAATGGGGAATCCTCCAAGGATACAGCTGGCCCCTCGGAGATCCGTCCCCCCCATCCAGGACGCTGGAGGGGAGCATTTACAGCCGAGGACGGCCTTTCCTTTAACCTCTAGAAAAGCCGGCTTTTGCTAAAAAACAAACGTCCCCCTCCTGCCCCTGCCCCCTCTGAAATGAAATAAATAAAGAATTAAAATCCTTGCAAAACTTAAAAATAGCCGCTAGTTTCGTTATCGTTACATTGATTGTAAAAACTGATGAGCTGCTGTGCTGTGTGCCGCAGCCCAACCTCCCCCCCCCCAACGCTGGGCGAGCTCCTCTGGCCATGCCTGGGATGAAAAACCGGTGGCTTTTAGGAAATATCAAATAAAAAATTAAAAGAAAAAAAAGAATAATAAAACCTCTCTTTCTCTCTGCCTGTGTTAGTCTAACAAAACGGATGGCGTCGGGAGGCGAGGGAGGAGGAATGGGGAGGCTGTGGGTTGGAGAGAGCCCTCCCCGTACCCTTCGGTGGTGCATCCTCGCAGCGCCGCAGGGAATGGGGGAGGGGGGGTGGTTTTGGGAGGGGTCTTTGGTTTGCACAGGGTAGCAGTGGTGGGGGCTCAGCCCCATCCTTACAGTGCTGGGGCGCACGGGGCTACCAGGCGCAGAGTCCCTCCCCCAGTGAGGTGCTTTGGTGCGTTGAGGTGTTAGATGGGGTGGCACCAGCCCCTGCCCACCCCGGGAGGGGGGACACCACCTCTCCGGTGGCACTGGATGGGTGGGAGGGAGGGAGGGAGGGAGCAGAGCTCTGGGAGCCATGGAGAAAGGCGTGGGGGTGTCCCTCGTCGTGGCAGCCCCCAGCAGCCCTACCCCGCCACACGGCCACCCCAAGGGACACCCAAGCCCCATCTTGGTCCTCTCCCCGTTGGGTGACGCCCTTCCACCCACCCCGGAGGTGCGCTCCTCTCCTGCGGGGGGGACGCCCAGCACTCGCCTGGCTAGAGAAGCACCGGGGGGGGGTGGTTAGGGGGCATCTGAGCTTCCCCATTACACGGGCCTAATTACTGTGCCGTTAGTAACCATTAGTAACCACTTTGGCTCTGCTAACCAACTGCGGCGAGGCCCCCACCCCGCTTTAGCACAGGCTTCCTGATGCCAACACCTCCCCGAGCCACTGGGTAAAGCTGCGCCTGGCAAAAAACCACCACCCCAAAAAAACCCCACACCACATCCCCCACTCCCCACCCACCCCTTCTCCCCCCATCACAGCCATGGGGCAAACTCCCACCACCACCACCCCCAATCTCAGCTCGGCCGTGACCCCCCCGAGACACTGGAAAGAGAGCAACGGAGAGCGAGCTCAGGCTCCTGTGAGCTGGAGAGATTTCTCTTTGGTTTTTGATGTTGTCGGTGGGTGGGATTTGGTTGGTTGTTTTTCACAGAACACTTTGCAGTAGAAGACAAAAACGTGGTGTCGCAGCCCCCGGGGCCGGCGCTGGCACCGCCACCTCCCCCCCCCTCCCCCCTCACCCGGCTCCTGTCCCTCCTCCTGCCCGGCGGCTGTTCCCACTTTCCATCCTTGGTTTGTTTGTTTTTTTTTTTTTTCCTTTCTACCTTTCTTTTTTAATATGTGGGGTTTTCTTCTTTCTCCCTTTTGTTTTTTGCTTCCCCCTCCTTTTTTCTCTTTTTCCCCTTTTTGCTTTTTCCCTTTTTTTTTGCTTCCCCCCCCCTTTTTTCTCTGTTTCCACCTTTTCCCCCGTTTTCACTTTTCTCCTTTTTTCACTTTTTTCCCCTTTTTTTCTCTTTTTCCCCTTTTTTCTTTTCCCACAATTCCGGCCCCCCCCCCCCTTTTTTTTTTTTTCCTCTCTTTAAACAAGCTCTCTCCCGAAGGAGCGGCCCCTGGCTCTCCGCTGGCAGAAGGAGCCTACGGAAGAGCTCTGGCACTGACACGGGCAGGAACACCCACTCACACATCGCAACACAGCAGTTAGTTTGGCAACACCCCCACCCCCTGTCACAAGTGAGACCTGCACAGACAAAAGGCTCCTGAGTGAGGGCACTGGGGCAGCCCCACCTTAGAAGCAGCAGAGGAGCAGAGCCGTCCGGAGCCATCAAGAGCACAGGAAGGGCTATTCAGGGCCTCATTGTCTGCGCCGAGTGACCGTCTGCTGAGAACCGCTCTGGCGGCTCAGAGCTCAGCCCCAGCAGCAGTCTGGAGCCAACGGGGAAAAGTACACTGGGAGGAAGACTGGCAGCCTTCCTCCACAACGCCCCGGAGAGAATGACCAGAGTGCTGCCTATTCCCATCGTTTTGTCCAACTCGGTTCTTTTTTTATTAGAAAATTAATAAAAATACCCCTCCAACTCTCAGGTTTCCAAGGCACACAAAATCTCTAAAAGGGAGACACAAGCGTGAGGTGCTGAGGTACCCAAACCTGCCCACGTTAGTCCAACGAAAGGGATAGCGTCGGGAGGCGAGGGAGGAGGAAGGGGGAGGCTGTGGGATGGAGAGAGCCCTCCCCGTACCCCTCGGCTGTGCATCCTTGCAGCGCCGCGGGGAATGGGGGGCTGTGTGTTTGGGGGGGTCTTTGGTTTGCTCCCCTGACCTGCTGGGGGTGGGGGAGGGGGGGGGGATGTCTGGCGGCGGGGTTACAGTCATCGGGCGGTGCTGGGCGGCACGGCGGGAGCCTCCCTTGCTGTGCTGCGAGGCCGGGGCTCCCGGAGCGTGTTTCTGCTCCTGCTGCTTCACCTGCTGGAGCATTTCCCTCATCTTGCGCTGTGCAGTTATGGAAGATGCACCCAGGTGGGATGCGGGTGGCTTTGCCTGCACAGAGGAGTCCATTCACACCCTGGGCGCTGCTCTGCACGGCCTCTAGAACACACATTTTTAGCTCAATCGAGCCAATCTTCAATTTCAGCACTTGCACAGCCGGGGGGAAGCTACCGAAACACCTTCAGTGCCTCTTGGGGGCACAGGGACCACCCAAAAGAAGAGTGGCAGGGTGCTCGGGTGGTGCTGGGCTCAGCAAGCCCCACGCCTTTCCTCGGTGGATGAAAGCGGCCGGGGAAGATCAGGTAAAGCCATGGCCAAACCGTACCTGCCTGGCAAAGAAATGCCCAATGATTTTAACGATGACCTCCTCATTCTCGTCTGGGGTTTGGTCTCGTGGCACAATGACTGCCGCGCTGGTTAAGTTTTGCAGTTCGTTTACCTGGAGCGAACCACAAGAGGGTGACGCCCTTCCACCCACCCCGGAGGTGCGCTCCTCTCCTGCGGGGGGGACGCCCAGCGCTCCCCTGGCTAGAGAAGCACCGGGGGGGGGGGTGGTTAGGGGGCATCTGAGCTTCCGCATTACACGGGCGTAATTAGTGTGCCATTAACCACCATTAATAACCACTTTGGCTTTGCTAACCAACTGCCCCCACCCCGCTTTAGTGCGGGCTTCGTGATGCACACGCCTCCCTGTGTGGGAGCAGCCAGCCAAGCCGGTTTCAGAGCACCAGAGGTGAGAGGCAGGGAGCTGCCATCCCACTCAGCTCCATCCCCGCCGTGCCTTGGCTGTGCAGAGAGAACGTGGGGGGAGCTGCAAAACAGCTCAGCCCGGGCTTATCTCAAGATGGCACAGAACAACCAAAACCAAATGGCCCTTAACAAACAAAATGCCCCGAGTCCCATCCCACCACTCTTCCCGTGACGTTGAGCGCCGGACATCACAAATTGGCAACAGAGACTTCTCTATGGCACCACCAGAGGGAAATATCCCAGACAGTGTAATCCACTCGGGCATAATCCTGCACAATCACCGAGTCAGGAAATATAAACCGCAGGGTCTGGGGAGACAAATGGGGAATCCTCCAAGGATACAGCTGGCCCCTCGGAGATCCGTCCCCCCCATCCAGGACGCTGTACAGGGTAACTTCCCCGGGATGGAGCGACCTCACCTGAGAGAGAGAGGGTAAGTGACTAAGAAACATCCGTACGGTATAGGGCATGCGATTGAGTTTGTGACTGGTGCACTCTTCTAAGGCATTAATATCTAGCGCCCTTGTGGTTTGTGTTGCTACTTGTCGGGGGCATTTGTAGCTCGCAATAGTGGATCCCGCTAATTTCTTTTAAACCGCAATAGTGTAATCGCCATCGCACACACAGAACTTGCAATAGTGACGTATTGGACCTGTGAGCGAAGTCCAAATAAATTGTTAATTTGAACCTCTCAGTGAAGCCCTTTTCCCCTTTTTTCACACACACAGAGCAGAGGTATTTCTAAGTTTATGCCATTAACGCGCAGAAATGGGCTGCTTGTCCCAAAACAGGAGCGCTCACACCTTAGTTCCAAAAATCTCCACTTTTATTCATTGATTATTACATATTCGAACAATTAATACATATTCCCTGTCATTCCCTCTAATGACTGGTCGAGATTTCTTTGCTTCCCATGTAAAGGAGTGCGCAGACTCTGTCTTTTTTTTCCTTCTTTTGAGTAGGTGGTACCGTTTGGGGAGGTGGTCAATGAGTGGGTGGTCACCATCTCCCCCTGCCGGAACTCCCTTTTACCTGCTTTTCCTCTCATCTTGGCACTTCCGAGTGGCTTTCGGGGTTTGCTGACCAGGCCTACAGTTCATGGCTCTCTCGACAGGAACCCCCTGCTTCTCAACAGTGCTCCATCGCCTGCTGGGTAGTTCCTTAACTGAACCATAGATAAATCGTGTCCAGTAACTATTTCTCTATGTGAAGATGAGGTCAAGAAATGGCGTTGGGGCAGTAGAGAGGACTTGAGCAGCAGCAGGTTTCCTTTGTTGCTTCAATGACATTTAATTTTCCTAGTTGATGTCCGTTTTACTACAACAATTCCCCCCTTTGAGACTTATCCAAGTCTTTCTGTACTTGGATGAGCCTCATTTTCTATCCCGTATCACTAATACATAAGATTGAGATAATTGCTTGATAACGAGACTCTTAAGACATTCGAACAAAACTCACTATGATGACAAAAACCTTTGCAGCCATCCGGTCAGGGCAAACTCCAATGTCATTCCCTGGACTAATCCAACTGCCATTTTCACTGCCGAAAGCCGCGTTATTTGTGCAATCAAACACCGATGGGCGCTACAGCGCAGCACGAAAGGCCAACACCGACTCTGGCAGATAACCCAGAGGCCTCACGACCATCCAATGCCTTTACCGGCCCCAATCCTGCTGCCGGCTCTGTCACGGCGGTGCCGTGGCGCTCTCCGGTGGGAAAACCGACCAAGGAACAGCACAACACGGCACGGGCCCGGGTTCTCCTTCACTTTGCACCATCAACCGTGTGGAACGGGTTTTGACGGCTTCAGTTATTTACAGCACAAACCCAGCAAGAGCAGCCCCAGGACTGGAACGTTCAACAACCCAATGTAATAAATTAAGGAGAACAACACATAACCCCCCCCACTTACTCCTATAACAAGATAAACATCCTGACTCGTACCAGAACAACAAACCTCACTCCTATCAGAAGAACACTAAAGCCTAAAACTAAGACCTAAAGGATGGCTAGCTAAGACCTAAAACCTACACGGGACTATTACCTAAGGGGGAAACACTATTAAATATAACTCTTTCTCTGCCATTCTCATCTTGTGGGTCTTTCGTGAGTGGGGGCGACCTCGTGGTGGTGGACCCTCCGCAGAGCTCAGGTGCTGCCGGAGGCGAGAGATGGTGGGTGGGTTTTCCCAGAGCAGGAAAGGGACCTGGTTGCCGGGCTGAACCGGCAGTTGCCCAGTTGCCAACTAGAGGCGGTCACCCTCTGGGCTTCTGCCGGCTTCGCCGCCCTTTAAAGACTCCTCTGGGGCCTTCCGATCCTCCTGCAGGCGATGGTATTTCACGTGCGCATTCCTCCCGTTGACTGTCCCAAACACCCTGGAAGGGAGAAAACAAACAGGGATTTTTTAATTCCTTTTTTTTTTTTTAAAAAAAAAAAAAAAAATCATTAGATGACATTTCATTATTTCTACTTTTGTGAGCTTCTGGTCTGTTTTGCTGCGTGGTGCCATACAGCTTGTGCCAGTACCCCCAGGTGGGTGGGACCTCAGTGGTTAAACACGGCAGATCATTAGGGATTAAAATAAGAGAAGTAACGGCGAGACGGCTTAAAATCGGGTCAGACTGAAACTCAAGTGGCTCTGCGTGGCACAAGCGACCGTAGCGCGGGAGCCCTCGGGCCGCAAACCGCAAGAAGGAACTTCAGTGGAACCTTTTTCTCAGCCAAAAAAAAACGAGAAACGCTGGGATTCTCGCCCGAGGAGATGAACCGCCCCAGGCCTGTAATGGGAGGAAAGGGCCTTCAAAGGGAGAGAGAGAGAGAGAGAGACCCTTGTGGCTGCAGTCAGCGGGAGACGGAGGAGCTCCGAGTGCGGAGGAGATGGGAGGAGGATGGAAATGCCGAGTCTCCATCGGTTTGAGCCCAGATCAGCAGGTTTCGAGAAGAAAAAACGAGCGGCTCACCTTCCACACCACACTGCCCGCAGGGAAACCCAGCCACATCGCCTGCGCCTCCAGCCCCGCACGGAGCGTCCCCGGGATGGCGGGAGGGACTGCCTGTGCCACGGGGTGTCTTTTCGCTGCTCTTCTGCTTCTTGGTGGACCCGAGCCGGCGCCTCTTCTTCGGGCTGCAACCAGCCTGTAAAGAAGACAACCTGTGCTCATTTCTCCATCTCCTCAGCAAGGGGGACAGCTAAAGTGAAAAACTGGCTGGAAACATCCCCAGACGGCCCAGACACTGAGGGGTTTATTTGTGTGCTGGGTGGAACGCGTTCTATCTGCCCCAGCCTGCCCCAGTGAGCTCCTCCGAACACTAAAACAGCCCAAAAAATGCTGAAACTCGACGGGGAGGATGGGGTGCAAAGACAGATGGTGAAAGAAAAACCGTATTATTTCTACCGTCCTCAGCGGAACAGCACTTTCCTCCACAAAAGTCTGTAAAATGGGTTTAAAACGTAGAATTACTGAGCACTGAAGGGACATGGTTACCCGGTGTCTACCACCAAAAAAAACCCTAAATAATATGTGTTTCTGTGAGCCAAAGTCCCATTTCCTGTCAAGGAAGGTTTTGGCAACACCCGCGCAGAGGTGGGTCACCAACAGTTCCTTTGACGGAGTACTGGGACGTTACAGAACATCCCCAAAAATCAGCAGCAGCAAGTTTAATGCAAAGGGGATCGTTTCCCAGAGCCCGGGACAATGCGTCCATGGAGGAGCAGCATCTCGCACCCACCCCAGCAGTTTTCCTACCTTCTCTTCAGCCTCCTCCACCTCATCCGTGCCTCGCTGCAGCCTTTTGGCTGTCCATCCTGGTCGGGTGGCGCCAAACCTGACGTGTTTTTTCCAGGTGTAGTAATATTCCACGCACTGGGCCACGGTCTTCGTCTGAATCTGTCGGGAGAAAACCAGAAGCGATCGATGAGGGAAATACCGCAGGAAAACGCTGAAGGCACAGACCCAGGATGGATCTATCCAGCGCTGTTTGTCCTCCCCTGTGTCTGCGGTTCCCACAGCACAACGCACGGGTGAGATCAGGCCGAAAACGAGCCCCCTTCTTCTGAAAGGGCCGTAAAGAAGCCTTGGGAGGGCAGAACTGTACGTTTCATGCCGATGGTCAGCGGAACGTGTCAGTTTTCTTCTAGTATTTCCTGTATTTTGTACTGGAGAGATTAAATATTCGGTTGATATTCGTGCAAATTCGGTAGACATTAGAGCCAATTATGTCTTGTACTGGTATCTTTTTAGCATGAAGCAGCATCCCAAGGACAGGATTCCAACGCACCATTCAAAAGACGACTTTTCTGGGTTAAAACTCCCCTCCACGCTACCAACACGTGACCCGCCTCGGTCTAACGGCTTTACCTTCTTCTGGATCAGGTGGAAATTCTTCTTATGCACATAAAAAGCCTCTTTAAACAACTGCTCCTCCAGGGGCGTCCAAGTGTCTGAGCCTGGGAAGAAACAGCCACGTGCAAACGATTAGACCCCTTGCAACCTCACGGAAACGCGCACGATGTATTTGTCACGCGTCCACATGTCTCCTCCTTCGGAAAGCAATTAGCCAACACCGCAGGCAGTTTGTTAGCACGAGCAGTTATGGCTGCCAGCAGAGCAAGCCCTGCACGCAGTAAAGCCGGGGCGCGAGGGAAAGGAGGAGCGTTGGGCGGCGTGGGGTGTCACCGCAAGGGACAGCAGCAGGCTAGAACACAGGGACGAGGCATTCCCCGTGCCAAAAGGCCCCCAGAACAGATTAAAAAGACTACTTCCCTGCCCCAAAGAACACGAACCGCTGCTCGCACGTTTCTAAAAATCACTTCTTTCAATCAGAACAAAGGGAACGGCAGTACCCGCTCGCATTCCCGGAGAAGCAACAAGCTCTGCTTCCAGTTTACCTGCGTAATGATAATCAGCCAGGGGATGGGATTCAGGTCGCTGGGGTGCCCCAGACTGCAACATCTCCAGACCCTCCTGCAGGAGTTCAGAGAACAAGACTTAGATTCCCCCTCAGCAGGGGCCAAAAGATCAACTCTTCAGCCCACTGTGGGAAGATGGTACTCAGTCGATGCTCAGCAACAGCATGTCGGGGTCACCTCCGCCCACGGCAGTTGATGAGAATATTTCCTAGTCCAGTAGGAATTCGAAAAGAGCTGCTTCTTACCAGAGCTTCATGCAGGCGGTGCAAGGCATGCTCCAGGTTGGCTCTTCCCCCTGGCATGACATTGGAGCAGGCGAAGTTGAGCAGATTTGTCACTAGAAATGCAACAAAAACCAACAGAAAGTCAGTTTTCGTCAAGAAAGGAGAAAAAGTGCGATACAAGGCAGAGGGCAAACAGAGCAGACAGACTGGAGACCCAGAAAAGGCACCGAAAAAGAGGCAGGTTATCCGGTATCGCTCTCTCTCCCTTCAGAGCAGCTTTGGGACCGGTAGCTCCAGAGACAGATCTCCCCTCTCCCGAGGTCGCTGCAGCTGACGTGGGACAGCTACAAACGCCCCTGACCGTCTCTCCCAGAGGACGCGACTCAGAGCACCACCGGTTGTTATCTGTTCACTGTCCCACCAGATCTGAGCCACCCTCGGGTGCTACCAGCCACGAATGCTGTCAAGGAAAAGAGGGAGAGGGTCCCAACGGACAAACAGCTGCTGTGAAAACGTGCAGTTTTCGACCCTTAGTATCTCGGGGGGGACCTGGGAAGAAAAGCGTTAAGAGAAACCTCTGTCCTGTGTTTCCGGGTTCGTTGCGATGTCTCCCCAGGGCTTCCACACTAGCGACGCTCCCTCCTCCTCCTCCTCCAACCGGGATCTGTCCTGGAGGTCTGGGATCTCGGCCTGAAATTCACTGCCGACGTTGACGTGTCTGAAATTGTTAAGGCAGAGGAGGTGAGGAAGGAGAGCTGGGAACAGCACGCTAGCACGCACCCGCTTCGAAGGAGGGGACGTGTCAGGTACGGCAGTTATTTCCCAGCACAGCATCACCAACTGCCCTCTAACAACTCCCACAGCCCCTTCTCGCCACCAACAGCATTACCGTTCCACCACGTGAGCCCTTTTGCGCCCCATCAGGCAAGAAAATTGCCGCTTCCTTCCTCAAACGCTGAGCAAACTGGCGAGGTTCACTCTGAGACCGACAGCCAGCAGCAGAAGAGCTGCGACGGTGGGCCAAGACCACCGTTGGAATGTTGTGTAGAACGCGGGAGGCCGGCAACCGGCATCATGAGGTCAGCCTGAGTGGCAAGCCCAGCCTGGGCTAGCACTGGCCATTTCTGGCAAGCACGGGGGTATACTCCAGCCAAAATAACCCCTCTGTTACCCTCTGCAGCGCTGCGGGGCAGTGGGAGAACTGGCCAAGCCATGGGGAGCAGGTCAACAGCAACAGCAAGGACTGGCAGAGCCCCGGTGCCGAACCAACCATGCACCCGCTCCTCAGCCCCTTTTCCCCAGGGTTTGCGGTTATTCTGACCGCTGGGCCGGAACTCACGGCCCAACGCTGATTTTAGGGTTATCCTTCTTCGGCTAAACCCAAAGTCCCCATCCATTCTGCCCAAAAGATGTATAGAAAAAACAGCACAAGTTAAAATCATTGAGATCATCCTTTAGCCTTCCTCACCGCCCTCATCATCACACACCGCTCCCCATTCTCCCAGAATTTCCCTCCTTTCGGGGAAACTGCTCACTGGACACGGAAGCTGTGGAGATGGACCCTCTGGATCTCCTGGCACAGCTGCCCCTCACCCTGCTCAGAGTTGGCCCCACAGGGATCAAACCGTTCAGGGCTTTTTCCAAGCCAAAGCCAGGAGCGGAGCAAAACCCCCGTGGGTTGTTTCCATCCCCTCTGCCACAACAGCAATCCCAAAGGAGAAAGGCACCTCCTTTTTCACTTTTCCAGACTTTCATTAAAAGGAGGAACCTCTGAACAACGTAATTTAATTCCCGTCAACGTTGGATCCGCGCTCACATTCCTGCGTAGAGCTCACTGCCTGTCTAGCTGGGAAATCTCTGCCGCTCATTTAGTGGCAAAAGGTGGAAACTGGAGAAAAATCTCCAGCGCGACATCAATCCCCGGCATTATCACGATACAGCCTAAAATCAGAAATGCGGTTAAGATCCCTTCTCCTGTGAGCGGCTATGTGAATTGTACCCGTTGACAGATGCATACAAATATTCATTTCAAAGTTACAGACATCACGTTTTAACCGCTACACCAAAAAAGAATGACCTGCATTAAAAACTCCAGGAGCGTTTTCTTTCCATAACACGCTGGAATTTCTGAAAAATCCATTTCCTGCACGGAAAAACATGTTGTTTGTGGATAACAAATGGCAAACTCAGCGTTTGGGGAAGGTGAGCTCCCAAGTGCTGCGGATCTATCTCTCCATCTGGAAGACAGCAAAGGCAGTCAAAGCTCCCCAGCACAGCATCCTTACTGCCTCCCCTTTCCTACAGCCCAGGAGATCCTCGGAGCCTTCCCACAGGGAAAGGGAGGAGCGGACTGATCACCAAGGCTGGCTGGACCAGGTCACCATTGTCACCACATTCGTTTGTTGCCAAAGAACGATGAAATTCGTCCACCTAACGATATAGCAGGTCCCTTCCCTGCCATGGTTCCAGCGCTGGAGGAAAGGTGCCTCTCCCGAGGCCGCATTGGGACGGCACTGCTGCACAGAAGGACAGAGATTTTTAAATCTCTTTATTTCTTCCAGGGAAAAACTTGCTTTCTCACTCAGTAAAGGACAAGCTCCCCAGGCCGGGCAGGAAGGCGGCACAGCCACAATTTACTTACCGAGAAACGTGCAGAGGGCTGTGTGGTCAGCAGCTCACCAGGAATGAGATGGAGAGTGACCCCCATATTCCCCTGGAAACCCTTCGATGAGGCAAATCCCTGAACGCCCTCCCAGATTGTCGGTTCTTTACCTCCACGAGGAACTCGTGGCCTTTTATTGTCATAGTGTGTGACCAGAACAAGCCCCGCCATTCCTTATTCCAGCCTTAACAGCCTTCAGCGTTTCACTCCGGTCACCTCCCTGTCCCACTTCCGTCCCTGCACAATTTTTAAGATGGCGACTGAGAAATTAGGTCTTGTGGTTCCCATTGAAACACCCATTAATTCATACAACCAAAAGCTAGGCAAATGAAAAGGCCGTGTTAAACCTCAGCCCCCAGGGAAAAGAAATGTGCCCGACGAGGTGCTAAAAGGCGCTCTGGCAAAACACCCCCCTCTCCAAACTGCAGTTTGCTCCAGGAAACTGACAAGTTTTCTTCCTCTGTGGCCTTAGCGAGGCTGTAGATTTTCCCACCCTGCAGGGAAAGAAACAATCCTCAAAAGCAGATGTTATTCTGCCTGCAAGGAAAGCTTTAAAATATTTTTCTTTTTTTAAAGGCAGAATGCCTAAACGGAACATCCGAGCTGGTTTCTCCATGAAAATAACACTTTGCACTTGCACAGCAAAGCAACGCTCATTAACCAATCTCGTAAATCTTCGCAGGCATTAAGAAACACTCCACGTAACACACATGCGTGCACCCTGTAAGCACATGTGCAAAGAGGAATCCCCGTTTACGCACCCCGGCTATATCAAACCGCACTATTTCCCTCACAAGCTGTGATGCAAATGGGCCACGCTCCCATTCCTTGGCTCCAGAGCTCCGGCGATGCCGGGATCATGCCAACCCTCAGCCGCTGCGGGCATCAGCTCTGCTAACACCCCGCTGACGGGTCAGTGACAGGAATCTGGGAGCAGGAAGGGGATTGTACCACCCAGGCTCCCCAAAATCCCCCGCACTTAAGAGGAATGCAAATCTCAGGCTCCCCTAAGCCAACACATTTCTCACCGTGACCGCCGCACTAACACCCAGAGCAGTTTTTAAGCAGCACGCACCAGGTTTAACCTCCACGCCTGAGAAAGTCCCTGTCCTGAGGGCTGCCGGTCCCCTTGGCCCAATGCAGGAGGCAGCAGCAAACCCCTCCAGACAGGGCAAGAGGTGCTTCTAAGAGTGACATCCAGCTAATAACCAAAAAGCACTTAAACCAATCCCAAACTTTGGAGACATTTAGTCTCGGGCCAGCAGCAGCATGTTGCTCAGTAAGGCACACTTCCACGACTTCCCTCAATTAACCATCACCTCCAGAGCGCGACCTCTGAAGGTGAGAAGTTCCTTTAGGTTGACTCTTGACGTCCCTTTCCCTCCCACAGGCAACGAGACCCCAAGTATTTCCACTTGAGAGTGCAGTTCCCCTTCCACGGGCACCCAGCTCGCTCTGCAGTTTTGGATTATCACCGACCTCTGCGCCAGCTCCACCAAGAAGCCAGGTGAGAGGCTCCGAATCACGTTACTAAAGATCCCAAGGCTTGACCTTGTTCCATTTATTTCTAAACCTTTGGCCCTGGATTAATGAGTTCATTGTTTTCAGGGCGTTCCAGATGTAAGCGCTGAGTACTGTTATTGGTGAATCCAGAACTGTCAACAGTGATAAAAAACAGAGCGCAGGAAGACAGTAAGGCCTCCGAGTCCCAAACTCAAATAACAGATGGCTAAAAGGGAAGGAGGAGCACACAGACATACTCGAATCCTGCTGAAAATAGTCAGCCATGGCCAACAGGAGCCGAGGAGGCAGTGGCTGTGGCCACCTGGCTCGGGGGAGCCGCGCAGCTCAGCACGTATTTCGAGAGCTTTTCAGAACAAGTAATAAAAGCTTGACAGCAGCAGGGAGTGCGGGAGTCGCGGCAGCAGTTGCATCAATAAGCAATCTGTGCAACAGTTCCTAAAACAGGGGCTGCCCACAATCAGAAGTTGACTCTGTTACAAACATCACACAGGGGAAAAAAACCAACCAAGCTATTGTAGGGCTCAGTATTACCCATTTCTCTGCAGCTGGACAGAAATACACACTTCTGCGGCTTTTCCCACACTGGAAAATTCAAAGCACCCAAACAGGGCGCGCTTTTATAGCCATCAGCAATTAAGTTCTCTGTCCCCTCCAGAAAAGCCTTTTCCTAAAGGCGCTCTCCTCCCAAGGGCAGACCCACAAAAAGAAGCCCTCTCTGCTTAATCCATTTCACAGAGAATTTCAAATGCAAACAAGAATTAAACAGGACGTCTTTTCCCCGCTTCAGGAAAAGCCACTAATATAGACCTCGGCAACATATTTAGCAAATCTATCATTGTAATGCCTTTGCATTGCCCATTTCCACCTGGAGAGCAGGCTGAAAGGACTCTTATAAAAAAACCCAAACCAACCACAAAACATATTCCTGTCTAGGGGGTAATTTTATGAAACGATTTGAACACCTTAATGATTTGAACATCTTTTTACAGGTACAAGGCAACAAGAAACATTCTCGAGGTGAAAAAAAACAAACCACCTATTCACCTCTTTACCCCAAAGATCTTTTCACCACACAGATTCCACCACCAATACACAGCTGCTAAATATCCCCGGCTGCTGCCGATCCGTAAGAAACCCTTCAAAATACAAGAGAATGCCAAGCCTGGCGCGCTGACGGTGCTGCCAGGGCTGTGAGTCGGAGCCCCTGAGGACGGAGTCGCAGCCCCTGAGGTTGAAATCAGCCCCACACTTAGGCACAACCCGGGGTTTTAAGCCTCGCTACAAACCAGCCCCCCGCTTTTCAAGAAAAACAGGGAGATTCACCTCAAAATAAACCACGTTCTCGACGCCGAAGGGGCGCTGGTCCATGGCCGCCGCCGCCCTTAGGGCCAGTTCCATGGGGCTTCGCTTGACCTGGAGCAGAACTCGCGGGCGTGAGGACAACGAGCCCCCTACACAAAATCTGAAAAAAAGGAAAAGTTCAATAAGATTTGCTGTTACTCACCCACCAAAGCCTAACCACTACAACTGGCCCTTTCACAACCATGCCTGATCGCAGAAGAAAACTGAAATATCCCAATTCCCGCTTCAAACACAAGGCGTGGAGCTGCCCAGACCCCACGTGTGGGCTGGGCAGACAGGGGGCTCTTCTTCTCAAATCCCGCAGGAAGAGAAAGGGCAGGAGTGCTTTCCCAGCCCTGGAAGAGCTGTGGGGAGAAGGTGGGAGGGAGGAAAAGGCTGCCCAGGAGTGGGGTAGGGGGAAGGAGAGGGCTCCATCCATGGGGGAAACGCCCTTCCTGGCCACACAGGCGGCTGTGGGACCACCCTGGGGATGGATTTGGGGGCTCTCCCTGAGGGAAACACTGCTCCCAGCCATGCAGGAGGCTGTGGGACCACCCTGGGGATAGGTTTGGGGATGAGGGGGGATCTATCCCTGAGGGAATCACTGCTCCCAGCCATGCAGGAGGCTGTAGGGCAATGACAGAGATGGATTTGGGGGCTCTCCCTGAAGGAAACCCCATTCCCGGACACACAGGAGGCTGTGGGGCCGCCCAGGGGACAGATTTGGGGGCTCCCCCTGAGGAGAGCCTGTGGGGAGGAGGGAGGCGGGGGCCGCCCCAGGGCCGGGGCCACTCCTGGAAGGGGAGGGGGGGATCTCCAGCCGCCCACGCGGGGCTGCCCGAAGCCTGAGGAGATGAAAAGAAGAGGAAAAAAAATTCCCTCACCGCCATCGCCTCTCACAGCCCCGGCCCTCTCCGCCGCGCCTCATGGCGGCTGTGTGCGGTGTCACCTGAGCGGGGGGCGGGGGCTGAGGCAGGAAAAGGCGAGAGGGGAAGGGAAGGGCCATTTTGAATGGGAGGAGAGGAGAAGGGGGGGCGAAAGATGGGGGGAGGGGGAGGGGAGGAGAGGAGAGAGGATGGTGGGGGGGGTGGGAGCGAGTGTGTGAGGGGAATAGGTGTTGCGTGAGGGGGGAGCGAGGGGGGAAATGGGTTTTCGGGAGAGGGAGGTTTGCAGGGCTGTGAGGTGCCTGTGAGAGAGGAGGCCCCGGAGGGAGGTGAGTGGAAAGGGCTGTGTGTGGAAAGAAAAGCTTTAAGGACAGGCTGGGCTGGGGAAAGGTGGTGGACCCCGAGGGAGGGCTTGGGGAGCGGGGCTAGAAGCGTGGGTTTGGGGCAAAACTCTGGGAAAGAAACTGCAGGACAGGGCCAATCTGAGTATACAGTTTTAGCGAAGCTTCAAGCAAAGGGTGACCAAAGGTGCCTCTTGTCCTTTTGTGGGCTGGTTTTGTCTGAGTTATTCATGCGAGTGGATTTTTGCCACACGGGATGGGAACGTTCGCTTCCCGGGATAGCTGATGCCCCTGGATAACCACTGCCCGCGAAGCACTGCGAAACCCCGTGTTCAAAAATGAGGATAAAGCCCGGGTTTTGCCTCTCAGAAGGATCTCTAAGCACTGTCTCCACGTTATTTTCAGTACCTTTCTGGTTGTTTTCTTTCCCCCCATCCCCGTGATGTCCGTCGGGGGGGCTGGCGGAGCTCTGCAGGCGGATGGTCGGCTCATTTTGGGGAAGGCTGGGCTGGTTTCGGGGGGTCCCGGCGCATTTGGGGAAGCGTTGGGCTGGTTTCGGCCTCGCACTGCCCGGGGCGGAGAGAAGCGGTGGTGCGGTGATGAGGGCGGGGGCGGTGCTGGGGGGCGTGGCCCGGGTTTGCCCTTCGGCGCATGCGCGGTTGGGCGGACGCGAAGGGGAGCACTTCCGGTGTGCGTCGGCGGTCGGGAGCTGGGGTGGTCGGTACGGGGCGAGACGGTACCCGGTCGGACCGGGGCCGAGGGGAGCGGGAGCGGGCGCGGGAGCGGGCGGGGCGGGGCGGGGCGGCGGCGGCGGCGGCGGCGGAGGCAGCGGCAGCGGCAGCGGCAGCGGCAGCGGCAGCGGCAGCGGCAGCGGCAGGAGCGGAGGTGTCCAGGGCCAGTTCGGGGGATTTGTGGGGTGGCGGGACCGGGCTGGGGGGCTCGGGGGGTGGGCTGGGCCTGTTTGGGGGGGGCAGAGCTGACTGGGGGGTCCCCGGAGGGAACAGGGCCGATTCAGGCCCCCCGTCCCCCGCTGCCCCCCCTCACCCCCCGCTCGCTCCCCGCAGGTGGCGGCAGCCCCGGCCGCAGCGCAGGGTGCCCGGGGCCGGCCTGGCCGGGCGCTTGGCTCCGCTCTGGGCTCCGCTCTCAGCTCCCCCCGGCCGGTCAGCCCGGCCGTGCCCCCTTCGCCCGCCTCCAGCCCACGGCCGAGTCCCCCCAGGTACCCCCGAGATGGGGTGGGGGGTGTCAGCGCTGGGCCCCCTGAAGCGGGGGTGGGTGGTGGGCACGGGCATTGCTGGGAGCCCGTGGGCAGCCCTGGGACCCCCTTAAAGCCCACGGAGAGCCCCGGGGCCCCGTTATCTCCCCCAGAGCCGACGGGGAGCCGTAGCTGTGGAGTCAGCTTAAGGAGTCTGCCCTAAGGACTGCTGCTTTTTGGAGCTTTGGGGGGGAGGCAGGGTTGTCGGTGTGGGGAGTGGAGATGTGTGGGAGGAGTCCCGTGTCTTTGGGGAGGTTTGGGGGTGTTGGGCAGATTTGGGGGAGTGGGGGAGGGGTCCCCTCACTTGGAGCTCCCTGTTGACTGTGGGAGGCAGCGGGCGAAGGGGGAAGGCAATAGAGTGGGTTGCTGTACTTCAGTCCTTGGTTGAGAGTCAGCGACTCTGCTCCCTTGCTGCTCAGCAGACTATTGGCTCCGTGGGGCTCTTTCTCCAGGCAGGCTACGACTACAGAAACGGCCCCACTTCCTCGGAAGAGTTGTTAGCGGTGACGTCTCCTGGGAACGTACTGCCTGACGTTGGATAGACCTGGCACCACGCAGCAGCTCAGAGCTCCACAGCGTATGCTGCCGCTCTCAGTTCCGTTCCCTGCCTGGGAACCCGCTCTTTCTCGGTCCCTGCTGGCAGCTCCTGTGGAGGCTCCTGGCCGAGGACCAGCCCCAGTTTCCCCACTGCTCCATCAGCAGCCATGGGAGAGCGGGGTTGTCCTGCGTGTGTGAGCACCACTGGCTCTGTTGCTGCACTGGGCCAGGGCTCCAGGAAGTGGTAGAGGGAGCTCTGGGAAGAGGAGCTGCTCCTCAACAGGCTGCTGCAGTCCTCCGAGTTGGCCAGCGAGCACAGGCTGCAGGGGCTCTTGCGGTGGCCCTCGGGGGGCCCAGGAGCCCGGGGGGTGCCTGGACCAGAAGGAGCTGTCCCCACTGATAGGACCTATAGGTGGCAGAGGAGGGCAGGGGGACCTGGGGGCTTTGGGGGGGGGGCAGGGGGTAGAGAGAGGCATCACTGCTTCGATGGTATATGGTTGGCAGGGAGCCCAGTGGGTGCTGCCTCCTCGGTTGTCTTGCAGAGGAGGAGAGAGAAGAGAGCCCGCTATACCCTGTCTCCTCTATCGGGGCCCGTGGGCAGCACCCCCTCCTCAGCAGGCGGGCATGGCTGCCCAGCGCAGGCAGGGCAGGGCACAGGCTGAGGGTCTGGGGCAGGATCTGGGGGTCTCCCCCACACTCCCTGCTTCTCCTGTGTCGACTTGAGCTCCGTTCCTTCATCCGCTAGCCGAGAAGCTGCTGAGGGAGGGGACGGAGTCCTCCTCCCATCCCGCGGCTGGGGCTGTGCCCCCCTCAGTGCCCGACCCAGTGGGACAGGCTGGCACTGCTGGCACCCACCAACCTGTGGGGGGGTGGTGTCGGACGAGGTGGGTGGGCTGGAGAAAGGGAGGAAGCACCTCTTGAAACCAGCTCGGCCCTCTCCAGCCACAAAACCCTCCCCAGAGGCACCAGAGGGGACCCCCAGATCCTTGAAAAACTGCCCCAGATTCCCTCTGGCCTGCAAGAGTTCCCCCCCAGGACCCCGTAAGGGCAGCCCAGGACCCCTTACGGACACCCCAGTGGCGTCCCAAATCTGGGTTCTTTACCTGCTGGGCAAGCCAGTAACACACTGTGTGGGAGCAGCCAGCCAAGCCGGTTTCGGAGCACCAGAGGTGAGAGGCAGGGAGCTGCCGTCCCACTCAGCTCCATCTCCGCCGTGCCTTGGCTGTGCAGAGAGAACTTGGGGGGAGCTGCAAAACAGCTCAGCCCGGGCTTATCTCAAGATGGCACAGAACAACCAAAACCAAATGGCCCTTAACAAACAAAATGCCCCGAGTCCCATCCCACCACTCTTCCCGTGACGTTGAGCGCCGGACATCACAAATTGGCAACAGAGACTTCGCTATGGCACCACCAGAGGGAAATATCCCAGACAGTGTAATCCACTCGGGCATAATCCTGCACCCTCACCGAGTCAGGAAATATAAACCGCAGGGTCTGGGGAGACAAATGGGGAATCCTCCAAGGATACAGCTGGCCCCTAGGAGATCCGCCCCCCCCATCCAGGACGCTGTACAGGGTAACTTCCCCGGGATGGAGCGACCTCACCTGAGAGAGAGAGGGTAAGTGACTAAGAAACATCCGTACGGTATAGGGCATGCGATTGAGTTTGTGACTGGTGCACTCTTCTAAGGCATTAATATCTAGCGCCCTTGTGGTTTGTGTTGGTACTTGTCGGGGGCATTTGTAGCTCGCAATAGTGGATCCCGCTAATTTCTTTTAAACTGCAATAGTGTAATCACCATTGCACACACAGAACTTGCAATAGTGACGTATTGGGCCCGTGACCGAAGTCCAAAGAAATTGTTAATTTGAACCTCTCAGTGAAGCCCTTTTTCCCGTTTCGTCACACTCCCCGAGCCACTGGGTAAAGGAACACCTGGCAAAAAAACACCGACACCTGGCAAAAAAACCACCACCACCCCAAAAAAACCCCACACGACACCCCCCACTCCCACCCACCCCTTCTCCCCTCATCAGAGCCATGGGGCAAACTCCCACCACCACCACCCCCCAATCTCAGCTCGGCCGTGACCCCCCGAAGACACTGGAATGAGAGCAACGGAGAGCAAGCTCAGGCTCGTGTGAGTTTGGTTTTTGATGTTGTCGTTGGGTGGGTTTTGGTTGTTTTTTTCACAGAACACTTTGCAGTGTGGTGTCACAGCCCCCGGGGCCGGCGCTGGCACCGCCACCTCACACCCGGTTCTCGTCCCTCGTCTTGCCCGAGGGCTTTCACCCCTTTCCTTGCTTGGTTTGGTTGTTTGTTTTTTCCTTTCTACCTTTCTTTTTTTTTTATATTTGGGGTTTTTGTTTCCTTTTCCTTTTTTTTTCTCTTCCCCCCCCTTTTTTCCTTTTCCCTTTTTTTCCTTTTCCCCCTTTTTTCTTCCCCCCCTTTTATCTCTTTTTCTCTTTGTTCTTCTTTCCCCTCCTTTTTTTTCTCCCCCCATTTTTTTCTTTTGGTTTTTTTCTTTTTCTCTCTTTAAGCATCTCTCAAGCTTTCTCCGAAGGAACGGCCCCTGGCTCTCAGCCAGCAGAAGGAGACTATGGAAGAGCTCTGGCACCCGTGGGATTGCTTTCCTTCTCCCGCCTCGCACTCAGTAGAGAGCGTGTTTTCCAAGTCTTTTTTTTTTTTTTTATTAAGAAAATAAACAAAAATAATGCTCCAGCTATCAGTTTTGTAAGGCACAAAAAATCTCTAAAAGGAACAGAAGCGCAATGTGCTGAGGTATGAAAGCCTGAGGTAGTTTTTGTGTGTGCATGTGTGTGTGTCATCGGGGGTTGGGGGTTGTGTGTGTGTTACTTTTGAAACTAAAAAAAAATTAATATTTTTGCTAGTGTTGGGGTTTTTTTTCCCCCAGCCCTGGGCTGACAACCTCTTGGAAATCTGTTTTCCCCCCCCTGCCCCTCTTTCCCCCCTTCTCTCCTTGCAACCGGGATCTTTCCGCAAAGCGTTTACGGCCGAGCACAGCCTTTCCTTTAACCTCTAGAAAAGCCGGCTTGTGCTAAAAAACAAACATCCCCCTCCCGCCCCCACCCCCTCTGAAATGAAATAAATAAATAAATAAAATAAAGTCCTTACAAAACTTAAAAATCACCATTTGTTTCATTATCGTTACATTAATTCTAAAAACTGATGAGCCGCTGCGCTGTGCGCCGCAGCCCAACCTCCCCCCCTCAATGCTGGGCGCACCTCTGGCCGTGCCTGGGATGAAAAACCGGTGGCTTTTAGGAAATAAAAAATTAAAAAAAAAAAAAAAGAATAATAAAACCTCTCTCTCTCTCTCTGCCTCTGTTAGTCCAACTAAAGGAATAGCGTTGGGAGGCGAGGGAGGAGGAAGGGGGAGGCTGTGGGATGGAGAGAGCCCTCCCCGTACCCCTCGGCTGTGCATACTCGCAGTGCCGCGGGGAATGGGGGTGGGGGGGTCTGTGTGGGGGTCTTTGGTTTGCACAGGGTGGCCGTGGTGGGGGCTCAGCCCCATCCTTACAGTGCTGGGGAGCACGGGGCTACCAGGCACAGGGTCCCTCCCCCAGTGAGATGCTTTGGTGCGTTGAGGTGTTAGATGGGGTGGCACAGCCCCTGCCTGCCCCGGGAGGGGGGACACCGCCTCTCCGGTGGCACTGGATGGGTGGGAGGGAGGGAGCAGAGCTCTGGGAGCCATGGAGAAAGGCGTGGGGGTGTCCCTCATCGTGGCAGCCCCCAGCAGCCCTACCCCGCCACCCGGCCACCCCAAGGGACACCCAAGCCCCATCTTGGTCCTCTCCCCGTTGGGTGATGCCCTTCCACCCACCCTGGAGGTGCGCTCCTCTCCTGCGGGGGGGACACCCAGCGCTCGCCTGGCTAGAGAAGCACCGGGGGGTGCTTAGGGGGCATCTGAGCTTCCCCATTACACGGGCCTAATTACTGTGCTGTTGAAACCCCCACACCACATCCCCCACTCCCCACCCAGCCCTTCTCCCCCCATCACAGCCATAGGGCAAACTCCCACCACCACCACCCCCCAATCTCAGCTCGGCCGTGACCCCCCCCCCGAGACACTGGAAAGAGAGCAACGGAGAGCGAGCTCAGGCTCGTGTGAGCTGCAGAGATTTCTCTTTGTTTTCTGATGTTGTCGGTGGGTGGGTTTTAGTTGGGTTTTTTTCACAGAACACTTTGCAGTAGAGGACAAAAACGTGGTGTCGCAGCCCCTGGGGCCGCCGCTGGCACCGCCACCTCCCCCCCCCCCCCCCCCCCCCGGCTCCTGTCCCTCCTCCTGCCCGGCGGCTGTTCCCACTTTCCTTCCTTGTTTAGTTTGTTAGGTTTTTTTTCTTTTCTACCTTTCTTTTTTAATATGTGGGGTTTTCTTCTTTCTCCCTTTTGTTTTTCGCTTCCCCCTCCTTTTTTCTCTTTTTCCCCTTTTTTTCTTTTTCCCTTTTTTTTTGCCTTTTCCCCCTTTTTTCTGTTTCTCCTTTTCCCCGTTTTACTTTTTCTCTTTTTTTACTTTTTTCCTCTTTTTCCCCTTTGTTCTTTTTCCCTTTTTGTTTTTTTTTTTCCTTATCTCCCTTTTTTCTCTGTTTCCCCCTTTTCCCCGTTTTCACTTTTCTCATTTTTTCACTTTTTTCCCCTTTTTTTCTCTTTTTTCCCCTTTTATCTTTTCCCACTTCCCCCCCCGCTTTTTTTTTTCCTCTTTTTAAACAAGCTCTCTCCCGAAGGAGCGGCCCCTGGCTCTCCGCTGGCAGAAGGAGCCTACGGAAGAGCTCTGGCACTGACACGGGCAGGAACACCCACTCACACATCGCAACACAGCAGTTAGTTTGGCAACACCCCCACCCCCTGTCACAAGTGAGACCTGCACAGACAAAAGGCTCCTGAGTGAGGGCACTGGGGCAGCCCCACCTTAGAAGCAGCAGAGGAGCAGAGCCGTCCGGAGCCATCAAGAGCACAGGAAGGGCTATTCAGGGCCTCATTGTCTGCGCCGAGTGACCGTCTGCTGAGAACCGCTCTGGCGGCTCAGAGCTCAGCCCCAGCAGCAGTCTGGAGCCAACGGGGAAAAGTACACTGGGAGGAAGACTGGCAGCCTTCCTCCACAACGCCCCGGAGAGAATGACCAGAGTGCTGCCTATTCCCATCGCTTTTCCAACTCGGTTCTTTTTTTATTAGAAAATTAATTAAAAAAAAAGCTCCAACTCTCAGGTTTCCAAGGCACACAAAATCTCTAAAAGGGAGACACAAGCGTGAGGTGCTGAGGTACCCAAACCTGCCCACGTTAGTCCAACGAAAGGGACAGCGTCGGGAGGCGAGGGAGGAGGAAGGGGGAGGCTGTGGGATGGAGAGAGCCCTCCCCGTCCCCCTCGGCTGTGCATCCTCGCAGCGCCGTGGGGAATGGGGGGCTGTGTGTTTGGGGGGGTCTTTGTTTTGCTCCCCTGACCTGCTGGGGGTGGGGGAGGGGGGGGGGGATGTCTGGCGGCGGGGTTACAGTCATCGGGCGGTGCTGGGCGGCACGGCGGGAGCCTCCCTTGCTGTGCTGCGAGGCCGGGGCTCCCGGAGCGTGTTTCTGCTCCTGCTGCTTCACCTGCTGGAGCATTTCCCTCATCTTGCGCTGTGCAGTCTTGGGGATGTAATAAGTAATTTAGCAAAAGAATTTTGCTTCAGCTAAAATGTATGTGTGTTCGCTATGGCTTCAGCTAAAGGTAGTTATGTGCTTGCTATGCGCTTGGGAAAGGGGATAGTGTTAGACAGGGTATCAGACGAAACCAACAGTTGGAGGCACCGAACCATTGCAAAACAAAGGGTGGTGTCTTTAGCTAAGATAACCACAGAAGTGTAAGGAGTGAAGAAGCCACAAGAAGGACATGGTGATAAAGACTTTGGCCCTCCCTCCATGGACTATCAGGAAGACCCCAGAGGAAGCATGCCGCCTGGGAGGGGGGCATGTTGCATTCCCAGAACTCATTGACTATGTATTTGGGGGCATGTTGCATTCCCAGAACTCATTGACTATGTATTTGGGGGCATGTTGCATTCCCAGAACTCATCGATTATGTATTTGGGGGTGGGTCGCGTTCCAAAAACTCATTGACTATGCAAACTATGTTCCAAGAAGAAACATGAATAATTATAAGGAATATGAAATAAAAGCAAGCGGTTGTAAAGGGAAAAATGAGCCACAGGAGGAGAAATCCCCTGTGTAACTCCCAGCGCTGCAATAAATATTCTTTGCTCCACCGAATTTGCCCCGGACTAAAATTCAATACAGTGAGCGTGTTTCTCACACTTTCTTTTTTAATATGTGGGTTTTTTTCTTTTGCCCTTTTTCTTCTTTCTTCCTTTTTTTTTCGCTTCACCCTCCTTTTTTCTCTTTTTCCCCTTTTTCCCTTTTTTTTCACTTTTTTCCCCTTTTTCCTTCTTTCCCTTTTTTTTTGCTTTTCCCCCCTTTTTTGTTTTCCCTTCCCCCCCCGCTTTTTTTCTCTTTTTTCCCCTTTTTTCTTTTCCCACTTTTTTTTTCCTTTCCCTCCCTCTTTTTTTTTTTCCTCTTTTTAAACAAGCTCTCTCCCAAAGGAGCGGCCCCTGGCTCTCCGCTGGCAGAAGGAGCCTACGGAAGAGCTCTGGCACTGACACGGGCAGGAACACCCACTCACACATCGCAACACAGCAGTTAGTTTGGCAACACCCCCACCCCCTGTCACAAGTGAGACCTGCACAGACAAAAGGCTCCTGAGTGAGGGCACTGGGGCAGCCCCACCTTAGAAGCAGCAGAGGAGCAGAGCCGTCCGGAGCCATCAAGAGCACAGGAAGGGCTATTCAGGGCCTCATTGTCTGCGCCGAGTGACCGTCTGCTGAGAACCGCTCTGGCGGCTCAGAGCTCAGCCCCAGCAGCAGTCTGGAGCCAACGGGGAAAAGTACACTGGGAGGAAGACTGGCAGCCTTCCTCCACAACGCCCCGGAGAGAATGACCACAGTGCTGCCTATCCCCATCGCTTTTCCAACTCGGTTCTTTTTTTATTAGAAAATTAATTAAAAAAAGATCTCCAACTCTCAGGTTTCCAAGGCATACAGAATCTCTAAAAGGGAGACACAAGCGTGAGGTGCTGAGGTACCCAAACCTGCCCACGTTAGTCCAACTAAAGGGACAGCGTCGGGAGGCGAGGGAGGAGGAAGGGGGAGGCTGTGGGATGGAGAGAGCCCTCCCCGTCCCCCTCGGCTGTGCATCCTCGCAGTGCCACGGGGAATGGGGGGCTGTGTGTTTGGGGGGGTCTTTGGTTTGCTCCCCTGACCTGCTGGGGGTGGGGGAGGGGGGGGGATGTCCGGTGGCGGGGTTACATTCATCGGGCGGTGCTGGGCGACACGGCGGGAGCCTCCCTTGCTGTGCTGCGAGGCCGGGGCTCCCAGAGCGTGTTTCTGCTCCTGCTGCTTCACCTGCTGGAGCATTTCCCTCATCTTGCGCTGTGCAGTCTTGGGGAGGAGAGGGGAAAAGCAAGAGTTGGGGGTCAGGGCACCGCTTCTCCCACCACCACCCACCCCCGAGCCCCCACCGAGCATCTCGCTGCTCCCAACTTGTCACTCTGGACAAGCTGTAATTAATTTCAGGTTGTTTGGTTTGTTTTTTTTTAACTTGTACTTCACTCCTCAAGAGAGCCTGAATTTTTGGGGGGGTCGCCATCCCACCAAAGTGGACAAGAGACAAGGTTATGGAAGATGCACCCAGGTGGGATGCGGGTGGCTTTGCCCGCACCGAGGAGTCCATTCACACCCCGGGTGCTGCTCTGCACAACATCCAAAACACCCCTTTTTAGCTCAATCAAGCCAATCTTCAATTTCAGCGCTCACACAGCCGGGGGGAGCTACCGAAACACCTTCAGTGCCTCTTGGGGGCACAGGGACCTCCCAAAAGAAGAGCAGCAGGTCGCTCAGGTGGTGCTGGGCTCAGCAAGCCCCACGCCTTTCCTCGGTGGATGGAAGTGGACGGGGAAGATCGGGTAAAGCCACGGCCAAACCGTACCTGACTGGCAAATAAATGCCCAATGATTTTAATGATGACCTCCTCATTCTCGTCTGGGGTTTGGTCTCGTGGCACAAGGACTGGTTAAGTTTTGCAGTTCGTTCACCTGGAGCAAATCACAAGAGGGTTTTGTTGTGGAAGAGCCAAAATCCTCTGCTGCAGCTGTCACCACAGCACCAGGCACCCTGTGTGGGCCCCCCTTCCTTGGGACCAACGAGAACCACCACCAGGACATGGGGGCTGAGGGTCAAGACGTTGCTGAAACCACTGTGCACCTGGGATTTGTCCCCCTGGGGTGGGCAGGGGTGATGGCTGATGCCCAACTCTGCATCCCCGGGGCACCACCACCTACAATCTTGACACCTTTGCCTATCACACGGCCGGCAGTGAAGGAAGGCACCTTGATGTGGGCTTCAAGCTTCACTTCTTCTTTCGCGTTAAAGAAGATTTCCTCTTTCAGCTTCCAAAATATTCACCCTTGGGCCTGGGGAGGAGACGGACAGGGAGGAAAACCATCAGGCAGCGCCCGTTCTGCCTCTCTATCCCCAAAGGAGACGATGTCCCCACGTCCAGCAGCATCAAAACCATTGTACCCAGCAAAGAGCTCCCCCGGCACTGAGGGAGGCCATGCCAGGCTGGCAGCACCGTGGTGACCACAGGGACGCCCGCGACTTGTCCCTTAGTGTCCCCCCCACCCATAGCCCCCACCCAGCGCACCCTGAACTGAGCCTCGGGCGGCCCCGTGATGATGACCATCCGCTCACTGGCCTTGGGACCTTCTGCCGGGGCGATCTGGGGAGGGATGGGGGAGAGGGAGCATGAGCGCGGCCTCCACTTCGACAAGACCTTCCCTCTGTTGCATTTCCCCCCCCAGTGCAGGGCAACCCCCCCATGCAGGAGCATCCCCTCCCACCCGAGCCGGGCTGATAACCGGGGTGCTGCAGGCCTGGCCTTCTACTAATGACAGGCCGGAGAGGTGGGCCCATGCCAACCTCATCAAGTTCAACCAGGCCCAGTGCAATGTCCTGCTCCTGGGTCGGGGCAATCCCCAGCCCAAATCCAGGCTGGGCGGAGAATGGGTGGAGAGCAGCCCTGGGGAGAAGGACCTGGGGGTGCTGATTGATGAGAAGCTCAACATGAGATGGCAACACATGATCACGAGATGTGGGGACTGAGGCAAAAGAAGGGTTAAGTGGGGTAGAACTAATCGGGAGGAATAAGCAGCTGCAGCACTGTTCTGGCAGACGACGAAGTTGTGTGAAGCTCCTCCCGAGATAAGGAGGTGCTGCTCACAGGGAAGAGAGATTCCCTTTTCGGTGGGAACGTGATCTTTTAGAGTACGCGATGGTGTAAACAAGTACAGTAGGAAATTACTGCCTTGGTAGAAAGGTATGTAAAGAGCACGCTTGCTTAATACAGCGGATTCCGGTTTCGATCCTGCATATCGCAGTCCGCGCGTTCCCATCGCCACACGCCCCCTCCCCCGCGGGCCGCCCCCCGGCCCCGGCAGCGCCCCGCTCCGCCCGCCCGCCCCCGCCCTGGGCAGGAGCTCCCCGAGCCCGCGCCGCCCCGCCGGAGCGCAGCGGGACGAGCAGCTGCAGCGCCCGGTGCCGCGGGGCCGGTTCCTGCGCGCCGTCACCCGCGGCGGGAGGAGCCGCACCGCGCCCGCGGGCACCGGCGGGGCTCGGCTCCGCTCGGATGGGGTCGGCTCCGCTCGGATGGGGTCGGATGGGGTCGGCGGGGGTCGGATCTGTTCGGCCCATCCATCCCCCAGTGGTGGGAGGGGAGAAGGGAACCCCCCCTCTTTGCCAGCACCGCCTCCTCCCCACAGTGTCCCCCAGAGAAGGCTCTGAACTCGGGACGATGCCAACGCGGGGGGGGACTGCAGTCTCTGCCCTCCCGCACCCACTCCGAGGGGATCTTCCGCTCTCGGACCATCTCCTGCTCCCGCTGCGGGGAGTTCCTGCTCTGGATGGATCCAGCCGGTTATGGAGGTACCGAGTGAAGTTGGACTCTCGCGTCCGCTACGGGGAGGTCAGAGCTGGGAAGCGCTCCGTACCCCGGCAGCAGCGGGGGGGGTTGAGCTGAGCAGGGAGGTGTTGGCCGGGCAGGAGGAACTGCTGCGCTGTCCCTGTGTCCCTCCAGAAGGACAGCGGCAAGAGAGGAGTGTGGGAGGAGGAGGTGGCGGGGGCAGAAGAGGAGGGGGAAGGGGAGCCGAACGCGGAAGAGCTGCGGGAGAAGAGCTGGAACGTGGGGCTGTCCTGCCCCCCGCTGCCGGGCACGGGGGTCTGGGGGCACCGAGGGCTGGAGCTGTGCTCCGCAGGGCTGTGCTGGCCCCCAGGTGCGGTTTTAATGTTGAATTTCTGTAAATGACTGGCTTGTAGAAGGCAGGTGTAGATTTGGGGAGGGGGGAAGCAGGAGCTGTGGCCGTGGGGGGGTGCATGCAGCTGAGGGGGTGGAGCTGTGACCTTGCTGGGCAGGAAGGACCACGGACCCGTCCGTGTCTGACCCCTGCAGCCCCCCCGGCTGTCCCCCTGCAGCTCTAGGGGAAGGGGCTGCCAGCGTCGGACAGGCGGCTCCTGCTCCTGCCCCCCTCCGGGGGAAAAGGGTCCCCGGGGCTGCGGGCAGAGCCCCTCCTGTGCTCCCCGGGGGCTCTCGGGACAACGCCAAGGTGCCGTCAGGGGCGACCTCCTCTTGCAGTAGCAGCGGGGGGGGCAATGCCGCCCGAACCAAGGTGCCTGCCTGTGTCAGGTTCTGCAGGCAGCCTGTGGGCAGGGACGGTGCCCGGAGGGGGCTGGGGGGACCCCGCGCTCTTCCCACATGCCTGCAGCAGGGCAAGCAGCCCCAGGACCCTCCAGCCCCCCACGAGTGCTGGGGGATGTGCCTGTCCCCACCACGGCACCGATACGGGGAAACAACATCCAGAGAGACATTGCAACATGGCAAAATGCATAGCGAGAGTCGTAGCTGAGAGGCTCCTGAATGGTGACCCTGGGGCAGCTCTACCTTGGAAGTGGCAGAGGAGCAGAGCCATCTGGAGCCATAGAGCAGCGGCTTTGGCAACCAGATAAGGACAGTTGACCAAAACAATACAGTGATTAAAAAGGAGTCAACGACTCCCAGAGGATTCTGAAGGACCATCGAGAGACTATAATGGGCATACCGGGGTGGGTAGTAGCCTATGGTAATGAGTTCCCGGAAAAGTCATGAACATGTTAATCATTTCCCTGAAACCCTTGTGAATGTGTATATATGGCATGTCTATAAGCTGTATAACTAACCCTTTACGGTGTGCAAGTTTGGAGGAGCGATCCCCCTTGCAACAGCGCTGCAATAGACATAGCTGCTTTGTAACTCTGTGTGAGTTGTGGAGTTTGTTTCCGCACGTCAGCACTGCAGGGCTCAAGGATGGGGACGACACCCCCCCCCGTCCCGTCCTGTCCCGTCCGGTCCCCCCCCTCCATTCTGCCCGCAGGGAGCAGCCCCAGGCAGGGATGCTGAGCACGGGGGTTTCTTGACAGGCCTGGGGCTGGCAGTGGTGACACATGGGGGCTGTAGGACATGTCCCACCCAGGCAGGAGTGCAACTCCTTCTGGGGGCGGCATGTCACTCAGAGCTGGGGGGGACTTGGATGGTCTCGGGCAGAGCGAGTGTTACCCCAGCCTGCCACCATGGCCCTTTGCAGCTCCGGTGGTACCCGGGCAGGGACGGGATGGGCTGGCCTGAGGCTGGAGCACCCCAGGGTGATGCCCCCCCACCACAGAGCATCCTCAGACCAATGGGCGCTGTGGGGATGGTGGGGCAGGGCTGGATAAAGGATGTGGGGCCAGGGCAGGGCCAGGGCCATCACCTGTAGCTGTAGCCAAGGGGAAGCCAAAGTCCTTTTGGGGTGGAGGTAGTGGAAGGAGTAGCGAGGGTGGCACTTGCTGTCGGACAGGTCCAGGTTGCAGTTCCAGCTGATGGTCACACTGATCACCCAGTCCTGCAGCAGGGACCAGCAGACCTCGCACAGTGCCAGCACGTTGTGCACACAGCATCCCAACGGGCACGGCACCACCATGGTCACAGCATCTCCAGGGGCACGGCATCCCCATGGGATACAGCACCTACCTCCTTGCGGGCGTAGAATCTCCACAGACATGGCAATCCCCCAGGCACAGCACCCCAATGGGCATGGCAACCCCCACGGGCATGGCATCCCTGCGGGCACAGCATGTCCACGGGTATGGCATCCCTGGGGGCATGCAGCATCCCCCCAACCCACACTGCTCCCGCCCGGCCACGAGCACAGCCCCATCCTCGCCCTCCCCAGCAGGACGGGGCTGGGTTGCCACAGGCGTTGGGCCACAGGCCCTTGCCAGGGACGCCGTTGGCACTGCCTGCTGGCCCAAGAGTGGCCGGGAAGGGGCTTCCCAGAGGAGCTGGCCGGGCAGCAAGGAGCAGGTCCCAAAGGACGGGAAGACGCTGGGGACGGGCAGGGGGGCAGAGAGCGGGGGAAGGATGGAACAGCGTGGAGTGCCTCTCCTGGGGGGGACTTGTCTGCTCCCGCAGGTGCAGAGGGCAGGGAGGGCCCTGCGGGGACGCTGCGCTGCTCGGCCACCCGCCCCCCATCCCCGGCAGAGGCGGGAGGGAGTCCCGGGGAGGCGGCACTGCCTCGCTCCGGCCGCGCCTGCCGCCTGCTCCCCCCGCCCGGCTCGGCCCGGCTCTGCCCGCACGGCTGGCTGGATCGGCTGGGCTGGGCTCGGCTCGTCTGGGCCGGGCCGGGCTGGGCTGGGCTGGGCTGGGCTCGGCTCGGCTCGGCTCGAGTGGGCTGCGGCCCTGCGGGCCCGGGCCGGGCCGTGCGGCGGGAGCCCCGGCGGAGCGGCGGGGCAGGTGTGGGCGCGGAGGGGGCCGGGGGTCCCGGTGGGTGCGTGCGGGGGCTGCGGGCAGGGGGCGTGTGGGCCTCGCTCCGCGGAGGCTGCGGAGGCCGCGGCGGGGCCCGAGGGCAGAAGCGCGGGGCCGGCGGGCCCGTGAGCGGGTCCCCGCGGGAGCGGGCAGCGGCGCAGCCGTCGGGCGTCCCCCGGGCGCGGCCCCGCCCCTGCCCGCTGCTGCCGGGGGTCTGGCGGGGCGGCCGTCGGCGGGCAGCGGGGGTGCGGAGAGGGGCCGGGCTGCGGCCGCTGGCTGCGCTCCCCCCGGTGCCGGCGGGGACGGGGACGGGGACGGGGACGGGCCCGGGGAGAGGCGGGCTGGCGGCGGGGCAGAGACTGCGGGGCTCCCCCGGGGCACAGGGTCGGGCTGCGGCCGGGACAGACGAGGCACAGCCGGCGGCTCTGGCAGAGGAGACGGAGGCTCCGCTTCGATTGCCCGCTCCGTCCTGAGGCAGCATGGCGCCTGCAGCCTGTGCAAGCAGGCCGTGCCCGGCCCAGGGCAGAAGACCCCCGGGGGGCTCGTGCAGGGAGGTCCCGGAGGTGCCCCTGCCAAGCTGGCACAGGGAGGAGAGGCGGAGGGATGGAGGGCACCGCTGGACTCCCGCTCCTGCCAGGACAGGGAACCGCTGGCCACAACTGGCCCCGAGGAGCCCTGGCAAGGGGCCGTGCTCGGGGCTGCAGAGGAAGGCGAAAGACCCCCGGGGGCCCGTGCCAGTGTGCCCCGGGGGAAAAATTCCTTCCTGACCCCAAAAGTGGCGATCGGCTGTTCCCTGAGCACTCGAGCAAGACCTTTTGCCTGGCCCCCGGTGCAGCTGTGGCTCCAGGGGACACGTGCACTGCCCAACCCCTCCTCTGCTTCCACTGGGGGCACCTCAGGGCCATCCCAGCATGGAAAACTGACATGGTTTTCTCTACCAAAACTGTCTTTTTCTATGAAAATGTATCCTCCAGGGTCCACACAAGACTCCTCCCAGGCAACTCCTCCAGGCTTTTGATCACTGCTTTAGGGACCTGAGCTCCCAGGAAGCAACCCCAGACTCGTCCAGGGAAGATACCCGAGATGATTTTTCTCCTTGGACAATGCTCCATCCTCTGGGATGCATCCGAGACTCCACCCAGGTATGGCTGTGAGTCTTTTTTTTCCAGTGTTTAAGTGACCTGTGATCCCGGGTAGCAACCCCAGAATCCTCCAGGGAAGATACCCAAGATGATTTTTCTCCTTGGAAAATGCTCCATTCTCTGGGATGCATCCAAGACTCCTCGCAATTATATGTCTGAGTGTTTTTTCTGGTGGTTTAGGGCCCTGTGATCCCAGGTAGCAAGCCCAGACTCCTCCAGGGAAGATACCCGAGATGATTTTTCTCTCTTGACAGTGGTCCATCCTACGGGATCTACCCAGAACTCCTCCCAGGCGTCTCCCGCAGTTTTCTCCAGTGCTTTAGGGCCCTGTGATCCTGGCTAGCAACCCCAGACTCCTCCAGGGAAGATACCCGAGATGATTTTTCTCCTTGGACAATGCTCCATCCTCTGGGAAGCATCCGAGACTCCTTGCAGGTATGTCCCTGACTGTTTATTCCGGTGGTTTGGGTCCCTGTAATCCCGGGTAGCAACCCCAGACTCCTCCAGGGAAGATACCCGAGATGATTTTTCTCCTTGGACAATGCTCCATCTTCTGGGATGCATCTGAGATTCCTCCCAGGTGTCTCCCGCAGACATTTTTCCTGTGGTTTTGGTCCCTGTAATCCCAGGTAGCAACCCCAGACTTCTCCAGGGAAGATACCCGAGATGATTTTTCTCCTTGGACAATGCTCCATCCTCTGGGAAGCATCCGAGACTCCTTGCAGGTATGTCCCTGAGTGTTTATTCCGGTGCTTTTGGGCCCTGTGATCCCGGGTAGCAACCCCAGACTCCTCCAGGGAAGATACCCGAGATGATTTTTCTCCTTGGACAATGCTCCATCCTCTGGGAAGCATCCGAGACTCCTTGCAGGTATGTCCCTGAGTCTTTATTCCGGTGGTTTAGCGCCCTGTGATCGCGGGTAGCAACCCCAGACTCCTCCAGGGAAGATACCCGAGATAATTTTTCTGCTTGGACAATGCTCCATCCTCTGGGAAGCATCCGAGACTCCTTGCAGGTATGTCCCTGAGTGTTTATTCCGGTGGTTTAGCGCCCTGTGATCGCGGGTAGCAACCCCAGACTCCTCCAGGGAAGATACCCGAGATAATTTTTCTCCTTGGACAATGCTCCATCCTCTGGGAAGCATCTGAGACTTCTTGCAGGTATGTCCCTGAGTGTTTATTCCGGTGTTTTGGGGCCCTGTAATCCCGGGTAGCAACCCCAGACTCCTCCAGGGAAGATACCCGAGATGATTTTTCTCCTTGGACAATGCTCCATCCTCTGGGAAGCATCCGAGACTCCTTGCAGGTATGTCCCTGAGTGTTTATTCCGGTGCTTTTGGGCCCTGTCATCCCGGGTAGCAACCCCAGACTCCTCCAGGGAAGATACCAGAGATGATTTTTCTCCTTGGACAATGCTCCATCTTCTGGGATGCATCTGAGATTCCTCCCAGGTGTCTCCCGCAGACATTTTTCCTGTGGTTTTGGTCCCTGTAATCCCAGGCAGCAACCCCAGACTCCTCCAGGGAAGATACCAGAGATGATTTTTCTCCTTCGACAATGCTCCATCTTCTGGGATGCATCTGAGATTCCTCCCAGGCGTCTCCCACAGACATTTTTCCTGTGGTTTGGGTCCCTGTAATCCCGGGTAGCAACCCCAGACTCCTCCAGGGAAGATAACCCGAGATGATTTTTCTCCTTGGACAATGCTCCATCCTCTGGGAAGCATCCGAGACTCCTTGCAGGTATGTCCCTGAGTGTTTATTCCGGTTTTTTGGGGCCCTGTCATCCCGGGTAGCAACCCCAGCCTCCTCCAGGGAAGATACCCGAGATGATTTTTCTCCTTGGACAATGCTCCATCCTCTGGGAAGCATCCGAGACTCCTTGCAGGTATGTCCCTGAGTGTTTATTCCGGTGGTATGGGTCCCTGTAATCCCGGGTAGCAACCCCAGACTCCTCCAGGGAAGATACCCGAGATGATTTTTCTCCTTGGACAATGCTCCATCTTCTGGGATGCATCTGAGATTCCTCCCAGGTGTCTCCCGCAGACATTTTTCCTGTTGTTTTGGTCCCTGTAATCCCAGGTAGCAACCCCAGACTCCTCCAGGGAAGATACCCGAGATGATTTTTCTCCTTGGACAATGCTCCATCCTCTGGGAAGCATCCGAGACTCCTTGCAGGTATGTCCCTGAGTGTTTATTCCGGTGCTTTTGGGCCCTGTCATCCCGGCTAGCAACCCCAGACTCCTCCAGGGAAGATACCTGAGATGATTTTTCTCCTTGGACAATGCTCCATCTTCTGGGATGCATCTGAGATTCCTCCCAGGTGTCTCCCGCAGACATTTTTCCTGTGGTTTTGGTCCCTGTAATCCCAGGTAGCAACCCCAGACTCCTCCAGGGAAGATACCAGAGATGATTTTTCTCCTTCGACAATGCTCCATCTTCTGGGATGCATCTGAGATTCCTCCCAGGCGTCTCCCACAGACATTTTTCCGGTGGTTGGGGTCCCTGTAATCCCGGGTAGCAACCCCAGACTCCTCCAGGGAAGATAACCCGAGACGATTTTTCTCCTTGGACAATGCTCCATCCTCTGGGAAGCATCCGAGACTCCTTGCAGATATGTCCCTGAGTGTTTATTCCGGTGCTTTTGGGCCCTGTGATCCCGGGTAGCAACCCCAGACTCCTCCAGGGAAGATACCCGAGATGATTTTTCTCCTTGGACAATGCTCCATCCTCTGGGAAGCATCCGAGACTCCTTGCAGGTATGTCCCTGAGTGTTTATTCCGGTGTTTTGGGGCCCTGTCATCCCGGGTAGCAACCCCAGACTCCTCCAGGGAAGATACCCGAGATGATTTTTCTCCTTGGACAATGCTCCATCTTCTGGGATGCATCTGAGATTCCTCCCAGGCGTCTCCCACAGACATTTTTCCTGTGGTTTGGGTCCCTGTCATCCGGGCTAGCAACCCCAGACTCCTCCAGGGAAGATACCCGAGATGATTTTTCTCCTTGGACAATGCTCCATCCTCTGGGAAGCATCCGAGACTCCTTGCAGGTATGTCCCTGAGTCTTTATTCCGGTGGTTTAGCGCCCTGTGATCGCGGGTAGCAACCCCAGACTCCTCCAGGGAAGATACCCGAGATAATTTTTCTGCTTGGACAATGCTCCATCCTCTGGGAAGCATCCGAGACTCCTTGCAGGTATGTCCCTGAGTGTTTATTCCGGTGGTTTAGCGCCCTGTGATCGCGGGTAGCAACCCCAGACTCCTCCAGGGAAGATACCTGAGATAATTTTTCTCCTTCGACAATGCTCCATCTTCTGGGATGCATCTGAGATTCCTCCCAGGCGTCTCCCACAGACATTTTTCCTGTGGTTTGGGTCCCTGTAATCCCGGGTAGCAACCCCAGACTCCTCCAGGGAAGATAACCCGAGATGATTTTTCTCCTTGGACAATGCTCCATCCTCTGGGAAGCATCCGAGACTCCTTGCAGGTATGTCCCTGAGTGTTTATTCCGGTTTTTTGGGGCCCTGTCATCCCGGGTAGCAACCCCAGCCTCCTCCAGGGAAGATACCCGAGATGATTTTTCTCCTTGGACAATGCTCCATCCTCTGGGAAGCATCCGAGACTCCTTGCAGGTATGTCCCTGAGTGTTTATTCCGGTGGTTTGGGTCCCTGTAATCCCGGGTAGCAACCCCAGACTCCTCCAGGGAAGATACCCGAGATGATTTTTCTCCTTGGACAATGCTCCATCTTCTGGGATGCATCTGAGATTCCTCCCAGGTGTCTCCCGCAGACATTTTTCCTGTGGTTTTGGTCCCTGTAATCCCAGGTAGCAACCCCAGACTTCTCCAGGGAAGATACCCGAGATGATTTTTCTCCTTGGACAATGCTCCATCCTCTGGGAAGCATCCGAGACTCCTTGCAGGTATGTCCCTGAGTGTTTATTCCGGTGGTTTAGCGCCCTGTGATCACGGGTAGCAACCCCAGACTCCTCCAGGGAGGATACCCGAGATGATTTTTCTCCTTGGACAATGCTCCATCTTCTGGGATGCATCCGAGACTCCATGCAGGTATGTCCCTGAGTGTTTATTCCGGTGTTTTGGGGCCCTGTAATCCCGGGTAGCAACCCCAGACTCCTCCAGGGAAGATACCCGAGATGATTTTTCTCCTTGGACAATGCTCCATCCTCTGGGAAGCATCCGAGACTCCTTGCAGGTATGTCCCTGAGTGTTTATTCTGGTGTTTTGGGGCCCTGTGATCGCGGGTAGCAACCCCAGACTCCTCCAGGGAAGATACCCGAGATGATTTTTCTCCTTGGACAATGCTCCATCTTCTGGGATGCATCTGAGATTCCTCCCAGGCGTCTCCCACAGACATTTTTCCTGTGGTTTGGGTCCCTGTAATCCCGGGTAGCAACCCCAGACTCCTCCAGGGAAGATACCCGAGATGATTTTTCTCCCTGGACAATGCTCCATCCTCTGGGAAGCATCCGAGACTCCTTGCAGCTTTGTCCCTGAGTGTTTATTCCGGTGCTTTTGGGCCCTGTCGTCCCGGGTAGCAACCCCAGAGTCCTCCGTGGAAGATACCCAAGTTGATTTTTCTCCTTGGACTATTGTCCATCCTGCAGGATGCACCCCAGACTCCTCCCAGCTCTGTTTCTGAGTGTTTTCTTCCGGTGGTTTAGCGCCCTGTGATCACGGGTAGCAACCCCAGACTCCTCCAGGGAGGATACCCGAGATGATTTTTCTCCTTGGACAATGCTCCATCTTCTGGGATGCATCCGAGACTCCATGCAGGTATGTCCCTGTTTATTCCGGTGTTTTGGGGCCCTGTGATCCCGGGTAGCAACCCCAGACTCCTCCAGGGAAGATACCCGAGATGATTTTTCTCCTTGGACAATGCTCCATCTTCTGGGATGCATCCGAGACTCCATGCAGGTATGTCCCTGAGTGTTTATTCCGGTGTTTTGGGGCCCTGTAATCCCGGGTAGCAACCCCAGACTCCTCCAGGGAAGATACCCGAGATGATTTTTCTCCTTGGACAATGCTCCATCCTCTGGGAAGCATCTGAGACTCCTTGCAGGTATGTCCCTGAGTGTTTATTCCGGTGCTTTTGGGCCCTGTCATCCCGGCTAGCAACCCCAGACTCCTCCAGGGAAGATACCCGAGATGATTTTTCTCCTTGGACAATGCTCCATCTTCTGGGATGCATCTGAGATTCCTCCCAGGTGTCTCCCGCAGACATTTTTCCTGTGCTTTTGGTCCCTGTAATCCCAGGTAGCAACCCCAGACTCCTCCAGGGAAGATACCAGAGATGATTTTTCTCCTTCGACAATGCTCCATCTTCTGGGATGCATCTGAGATTCCTCCCAGGCGTCTCCCACAGACATTTTTCCTGTGGTTGGGGTCCCTGTAATCCCGGGTAGCAACCCCAGACTCCTCCAGGGAAGATAACCCGAGACGATTTTTCTCCTTGGACAATGCTCCATCCTCTGGGAAGCATCCGAGACTCCTTGCAGATATGTCCCTGAGTGTTTATTCCGGTGCTTTTGGGCCCTGTGATCCCGGGTAGCAACCCCAGACTCCTCCAGGGAAGATACCCGAGATGATTTTTCTCCTTGGACAATGCTCCATCTTCTGGGATGCATCTGAGATTCCTCCCAGGCGTCTCCCACAGACATTTTTCCTGTGGTTTGGGTCCCTGTCATCCGGGCTAGCAACCCCAGACTCCTCCAGGGAAGATACCCGAGATGATTTTTCTCCTTGGACAATGCTCCATCCTCTGGGAAGCATCCGAGACTCCTTGCAGGTATGTCCCTGAGTCTTTGTTCCGGTGGTTTAGCGCCCTGTGATCGCGGGTAGCAACCCCAGACTCCTCCAGGGAAGATACCCGAGATAATTTTTCTGCTTGGACAATGCTCCATCCTCTGGGAAGCATCCGAGATTCCTTGCAGGTATGTCCCTGAGTGTTTATTCCGGTGGTTTAGCGCCCTGTGATCGCGGGTAGCAACCCCAGACTCCTCCAGGGAAGATACCCGAGATAATTTTTCTCCTTGGACAATGCTCCATCCTCTGGGAAGCATCTGAGACTTCTTGCAGGTATGTCCCTGAGTGTTTATTCCGGTGTTTTGGGGCCCTGTAATCCCGGGTAGCAACCCCAGACTCCTCCAGGGAAGATACCCGAGATGATTTTTCTCCTTGGACAATGCTCCATCCTCTGGGAAGCATCCGAGACTCCTTGCAGGTATGTCCCTGAGTGTTTATTCCGGTGCTTTTGGGCCCTGTCATCCCGGGTAGCAACCCCAGACTCCTCCAGGGAAGATACCCGAGATGATTTTTCTCCTTGGACAATGCTCCATCTTCTGGGATGCAAATGAGATTCCTCCCAGGTGTCTCCCGCAGACATTTTTCCTGTGGTTTTGGTCCCTGTAATCCCAGGCAGCAACCCCAGACTCCTCCAGGGAAGATACCAGAGATGATTTTTCTCCTTCGACAATGCTCCATCTTCTGGGATGCATCTGAGATTCCTCCCAGGCGTCTCCCACAGACATTTTTCCTGTGGTTTGGGTCCCTGTAATCCCGGGTAGCAACCCCAGACTCCTCCAGGGAAGATAACCCGAGATGATTTTTCTCCTTGGACAATGCTCCATCCTCTGGGAAGCATCCGAGACTCCTTGCAGGTATGTCCCTGAGTGTTTATTCCGGTTTTTTGGGGCCCTGTCATCCCGGGTAGCAACCCCAGCCTCCTCCAGGGAAGATACCCGAGATGATTTTTCTCCTTGGACAATGCTCCATCCTCTGGGAAGCATCCGAGACTCCTTGCAGGTATGTCCCTGAGTTTTTATTCCGGTGGTATGGGTCCCTGTAATCCCGGGTAGCAACCCCAGACTCCTCCAGGGAAGATACCCGAGATGATTTTTCTCCTTGGACAATGCTCCATCTTCTGGGATGCATCTGAGATTCCTCCCAGGTGTCTCCCGCAGACATTTTTCCTGTGGTTTTGGTCCCTGTAATCCCAGGTAGCAACCCCAGACTCCTCCAGGGAAGATACCCGAGATGATTTTTCTCCTTGGACAATGCTCCATCCTCTGGGAAGCATCCGAGACTCCTTGCAGGTATGTCCCTGAGTGTTTATTCCGGTGCTTTTGGGCCCTGTCATCCCGGCTAGCAACCCCAGACTCCTCCAGGGAAGATACCCGAGATGATTTTTCTCCTTGGACAATGCTCCATCTTCTGGGATGCATCTGAGATTCCTCCCAGGTGTCTCCCGCAGACATTTTTCCTGTGGTTTTGGTCCCTGTAATCCCAGGTAGCAACCCCAGACTCCTCCAGGGAAGATACCAGAGATGATTTTTCTCCTTCGACAATGCTCCATCTTCTGGGATGCATCTGAGATTCCTCCCAGGCGTCTCCCACAGACATTTTTCCTGTGGTTGGGGTCCCTGTAATCCCGGGTAGCAACCCCAGACTCCTCCAGGGAAGATAACCCGAGATGATTTTTCTCCTTGGACAATGCTCCATCCTCTGGGAAGCATCCGAGACTCCTTGCAGGTATGTCCCTGAGTGTTTATTCCGGTGCTTTTGGGCCCTGTGATCCCGGGTAGCAACCCCAGACTCCTCCAGGGAAGATACCCGAGATGATTTTTCTCCTTGGACAATGCTCCATCCTCTGGGAAGCATCCGAGACTCCTTGCAGGTATGTCCCTGAGTGTTTATTCCGGTGTTTTGGGGCCCTGTCATCCCGGGTAGCAACCCCAGACTCCTCCAGGGAAGATACCCGAGATGATTTTTCTCCTTGGACAATGCTCCATCTTCTGGGATGCATCTGAGATTCCTCCCAGGCGTCTCCCACAGACATTTTTCCTGTGGTTTGGGTCCCTGTCATCCGAGCTAGCAACCCCAGACTCCTCCAGGGAAGATACCCGAGATGATTTTTCTCCTTGGACAATGCTCCATCCTCTGGGAAGCATCCGAGACTCCTTGCAGCTTTGTCCCTGAGTGTTTATTCCGGTGCTTTTGGGCCCTGTCGTCCCGGGTAGCAACCCCAGAGTCCTCCGTGGAAGATACCCAAGTTGATTTTTCTCCTTGGACTATTGTCCATCCTGCAGGATGCACCCCAGACTCCTCCCAGCTCTGTTTCTGAGTGTTTTCTTCCGGTGGTTTAGCGCCCTGTGATCACGGGTAGCAACCCCAGACTCCTCCAGGGAAGATACCCGAGATGATTTTTCTGCTTGGACAATGCTCCATCCTCTGGGAAGCATCCGAGACTCCTCCCAGCTCTGTTTCTGAGTGTTTTCTTCCCGTGGTTTAGCGCCCTGTGATCCCGGGTAGCAACCCCAGACTCCTCCAGGGAAGATATCCGAGATAATTTTTCTCCTTGGACAATGCTCCATCCTCTGGGAAGCATCTGAGACTTCTTGCAGGTATGTCCCTGAGTGTTTATTCCGGTGTTTTGGGGCCCTGTAATCCCGGGTAGCAACCCCAGACTCCTCCAGGGAAGATACCCGAGATGATTTTTCTCCTTGGACAATGCTCCATCCTCTGGGAAGCATCCGAGACTCCTTGCAGCTTTGTCCCTGAGTGTTTATTCCGGTGTTTTCGGGCCCTGTGATCCCGGGTAGCAACCCCAGACTCCTCCAGGGAAGATACCCGAGATGATTTTTCTCCTTGGACAATGCTCCATCTTCTGGGATGCATCTGAGATTCCTCCCAGTCGTCTCCCACAGACATTTTTCCTGTAGTTTGGGTCCCTGTAATCCCGGGTAGCAACCCCAGACTCCTCCAGGGAAGATACCCGAGATGATTTTTCTCTTTGGACAATGCTCCATCCTCTGGGAAGCATCCGAGACTCCTTGCAGGTATTTCCCTGAGTGTTTATTCCGGTGCTTTTGGGCCCTGTCATCCCGGGTAGCAACCCCAGACTCCTACGTGGAAGATACCCAAGTTGATTTTTCTCCTTGGACTATTGTCCATCCTGCGGGATGCACCCGAGACTCCTCCCAGCTCTGTTTCTGAGTGTTTTCTTCCGGTGGTTTAGCGCCCTGTGATCCCGGGTAGCAACCCCAGACTCCTCCAGGGAAGATACCCGAGATGATTTTTCTCCTTGGACAATGCTCCATCCTCTGGGAAGCATCCGAGACTCCTTGCAGGTATGTCCCTGAGTGTTTATTCCGGTGTTTTGGGGCCCTGTGATCCCGGGTAGCAACCCCAGACTCCTCCAGGGAAGATACCCGAGATGATTTTTCTCCTTGGACAATGCTCCATCTTCTGGGATGCATCTGAGATTCCTCCCAGGCGTCTCCCACAGACATTTTTTCTGTGGTTTGGGTCCCTGTAATCCCGGGTAGCAACCCCAGACTCCTCCAGGGAAGATACCCGAGATGATTTTTCTCCTTGGACAATGCTCCATCCTCTGGGAAGCATCTGAGACTCCTTGCAGGTATGTCCCTGAGTGTTTATTCCCGTGCTTTTGGGCCCTGTCATCCCGGGTAGCAACCCCAGACTCCTCCAGGGAAGATACCCGAGATGATTTTTCTCCTTGGACAATGCTCCATCCTCTGGGAAGCATCCGAGACTCCTTGCAGCTTTGTCCCTGAGTGTTTATTCCGGGGCTTTTGGGCCCTGTGATCCCGGGTAGCAAACCCAGACTCCTCCGTGGAAGATACCCAAGTTGATTTTTCTCCTTGGACTATTGTCCATCCTGCAGGATGCATCCGAGACTCCTCCCAGCTCTGTTTCTGAGCGTTTTCTTCCGGTGGTTTAGCGCCCTGTGATCCCGGGTAGCAACCCCAGACTCCTCCAGGGAAGATATCCGAGATAATTTTTCTCCTTGGACAATGCTCCATCCTCTGGGAAGCATCTGAGACTTCTTGCAGGTATGTCCCTGAGTGTTTATTCCGGTGTTTTGGGGCCCTGTAATCCCGGGTAGCAACCCCAGACTCCTCCAGGGAAGATACCCGAGATGATTTTTCTCCTTGGACAATGCTCCATCCTCTGGGAAGCATCCGAGACTCCTTGCAGCTTTGTCCCTGAGTGTTTATTCCGGTGTTTTCGGGCCCTGTGATCCCGGGTAGCAACCCCAGACTCCTCCAGGGAAGATACCCGAGATGATTTTTCTCCTTGGACAATGCTCCATCTTCTGGGATGCATCTGAGATTCCTCCCAGTCGTCTCCCACAGACATTTTTCCTGTAGTTTGGGTCCCTGTAATCCCGGGTAGCAACCCCAGACTCCTCCAGGGAAGATACCCGAGATGATTTTTCTCTTTGGACAATGCTCCATCCTCTGGGAAGCATCCGAGACTCCTTGCAGGTATTTCCCTGAGTGTTTATTCCGGTGCTTTTGGGCCCTGTCATCCCGGGTAGCAACCCCAGACTCCTACGTGGAAGATACCCAAGTTGATTTTTCTCCTTGGACTATTGTCCATCCTGCGGGATGCACCCGAGACTCCTCCCAGCTCTGTTTCTGAGTGTTTTCTTCCGGTGGTTTAGCGCCCTGTGATCCCGGGTAGCAACCCCAGACTCCTCCAGGGAAGATACCCGAGATGATTTTTCTCCTTGGACAATGCTCCATCCTCTGGGAAGCATCCGAGACTCCTTGCAGGTATGTCCCTGAGTGTTTATTCCGGTGTTTTGGGGCCCTGTGATCCCGGGTAGCAACCCCAGACTCCTCCAGGGAAGATACCCGAGATGATTTTTCTCCTTGGACAATGCTCCATCTTCTGGGATGCATCTGAGATTCCTCCCAGGCGTCTCCCACAGACATTTTTTCTGTGGTTTGGGTCCCTGTAATCCCGGGTAGCAACCCCAGACTCCTCCAGGGAAGATACCCGAGATGATTTTTCTCCTTGGACAATGCTCCATCCTCTGGGAAGCATCTGAGACTCCTTGCAGGTATGTCCCTGAGTGTTTATTCCCGTGCTTTTGGGCCCTGTCATCCCGGGTAGCAACCCCAGACTCCTCCAGGGAAGATACCCGAGATGATTTTTCTCCTTGGACAATGCTCCATCCTCTGGGAAGCATCCGAGACTCCTTGCAGCTTTGTCCCTGAGTGTTTATTCCGGGGCTTTTGGGCCCTGTGATCCCGGGTAGCAAACCCAGACTCCTCCGTGGAAGATACCCAAGTTGATTTTTCTCCTTGGACTATTGTCCATCCTGCAGGATGCACCCGAGACTCCTCCCAGCTCTGTTTCTGAGCGTTTTCTTCCGGTGGTTTAGCGCCCTGTGATCCCGGGTAGCAACCCCAGACTCCTCCAGGGAGGATACCCGAGATGATTTTTCTCCTTGGACAATGCTCCATCCTCTGGGAAGCATCCGAGACTCCTTGCAGGTATGTCCCTGAGTGTTTATTCCGGTGCTTTTGGGCCCTGTGATCCCGGGTAGCAACCCCAGACTCCTCCAGGGAGGATACCCGAGATGATTTTTCTCCTTGGACAATGCTCCATCTTCTGGGATGCATCTGAGATTCCTCCCAAGTGTCTCCTGCAGACATTTTTCCTGTGGTTTTGGTCCTTGTAATCCCGGGTAGCAACCCCAGACTCCTCCCGGAAAGATACCCGGGATGATTTTTCTCCTTGGACAATGCTCTATACTCTGGGATGCATCCGAGACTTGTCGCAGCTATGTCCCTGAGTGTTTTTTCTCGCGGTTTATGGTTCTGTCATCCCAGGTAGCAACCCCAGACTCCTCCAGGGAAGACACCCAATATGATTTTTCTCTCTTGACAGTGGTCCATCCTGCGGGATCTACACAGAACTCCTCCCAGGCGTCTCCCGCAGAGTTTTCTCCAGTGCTTTAGGGCCCTGTGATCCCGGCTAGCAACCCCAGACTCCTCTAGGAAAGATACCCGAGATAATTTTTCTGCTTGGACAATGCTCCATCCTCTGGGAAGCATCCGAGACTCCTTGCAGCTTTGTCCAGGAGTGTTTATTCCGGTGCTATTGGGCCCTGTCATCCCGGGTAGCAACCCCAGACTCCTCCGTGGAAGATACCCAAGTTTATTTTTCTCCTTGGACTATTGTCCATCCTGCAGGATGCACCGCAGACTCCTCCCAGCTCTGTTTCTGAGTGTTTTCTTCCGGTGGTTTAGCGCCCTGTGATCACGGGTAGCAACCCCAGACTCCTCCAGGGAGGATACCCGAGATGATTTTTCTCCTTGGACAATGCTCCATCCTCTGGGATGCATCCGAGAGTCCATGCAGGTATGTCCCTGAGTGTTTATTCCGGTGTTTTGGGGCCCTGTGATCCCGGGTAGCAACCCCAGACTCCTCTAGGGAAGATACACGAGATGATTTTTCTCCTTGGACTATTGTCCATCCTGCGGGATGCACCCGAGACTCCTCCCAGCTCTGTTTCTGAGTGTTTTCTTCCGGTGGTTTAGCGCCCTGTGATCCCGGGTAGCAACCCCAGACTCCTCCAGGGAAGATACCCGAGATGATTTTTCTCCTTGGACAATGCTCCATCCTCTGGGAAGCATCCGAGACTCCTTGCAGCTTTGTCCCTGAGTGTTTATTCCGGTGGTTTTGGGCCCTGTGATCCCGGGTAGCAACCCCAGACTCCTCCAGGGAAGATACTCGAGATAATTTTTCTCCTTGGACAATGCTCCATCCTCTGGGAAGCATCCGAGACTCCTTGCAGGTATGTCCCTGAGTGTTTATTCCGGTGTTTTGGGGCCCTGTGATCCCGGGTAGCAACCCCAGACTCCTCCAGGGAAGATACCCGAGATGATTTTTCTCCTTGGACAATGCTCCATCTTCCGGGATGCATCTGAGATTCCTCCCAAGCGTCTCCCACAGACATTTTTCCTGTGGTTTGGGTCCCTGTAATCCCGGGTAGCAACCCCAGACTCCTCCAGGGAAGATAACCCGAGATGATTTTTCTCCGTGGACAAGGCTCCATCCTCTGGGAAGCATCCGAGACTCCTTGCAGCTTTGTCCCTGAGTGTTTATTCCGGTGGTTTTGGGCCCTGTGATCCCGGGTAGCAACCCCAGACTCCTCCGTGGAAGATACCCAAGTTGATTTTTCTCCTTGGACTATTGTCCATCCTGCGGGATGCACCCGAGACTCCTCCCAGCTCTGTTTCTGAGTGTTTTCTTCCGGTGGTTTAGCGCCCTGTGATCCCGGGTAGCAACCCCAGACTCCTCCAGGGAAGATACCCGAGATGATTTTTCTCCTTGGACAATGCTCCATCCTCTGGGAAGCATCCGAGACTCCTTGCAGCTTTGTCCCTCAGTGTTTATTCCGGTGGTTTTGGGCCCTGTGATCCCGGGTAGCAACCCCAGACTCCTCTAGGGAAGATACCCGAGATAATTTTTCTCCTTGGACAATGCTCCATCCTCTGGGAAGCATCCGAGACTCCTTGCAGGTATGTTCCTGAGTGTTTATTCCGGTGTTTTCGGGCCCTGTGATCCCGGGTAGCAACCCCAGACTCCTCCAGGGAAGATACCCGAGATGATTTTTCTCCTTGGGCAATGCTCCATCTTCTGGGATGCATCTGAGATTCCTCCCAAGTGTCTCCCGCAGACATTTTTCCTGTGGTTTTGGTCCCTGTAATCCCGGGTAGCAACCCCAGACTCCTCCAGGAAAGATACCCGGGATGATTTTTCTCCTTGGACAATGCTCTATACTCTGGGATGCATCCGAGACTTGTCGCAGCTATGTCCCTGAGTGTTTTTTCTCGCGGTTTATGGTTCTGTCATCCCAGGTAGCAACCCCAGACTCCTCCAGGGAAGACACCCAAGATGATTTTTCTCTCTTGACAGTGGTCCATCCTGCGGGATCTACCCAGAACTCCTCCCAGGCATCTCCGGCAGAGTTTTCTCCAGTGCTTTAGGGCCCTGTGATCCCGGCTAGCAACCCCAGACTCCTCTAGGGAAGATACCCGAGATAATTTTTCTGCTTGGACAATGCTCCATCCTCTGGGAAGCATCCGAGACTCCTTGCAGCTTTGTCCCTGAGTGTTTATTCCGGTGCTTTTGGGCCCTGTCATCCCGGGTAGCAACCCCAGACTCCTCCGTGGAAGATACCCAAGTTGATTTTTCTCCTTGGACTATTGTCCATCCTGCGGGATGCACCCGAGCCTCCTCCCAGCTCTGTTTCTGAGTGTTTTCTTCCGGTGGTTTAGCGCCCTGTGATCCCGGGTAGCAACCCCAGACTCCTCCAGGGAAGATACCCGAGATGATTTTTCTCCTTGGACAATGCTCCATCCTCTGGGAAGCATCCGAGACTCCTTGCAGCTTTGTCCCTGAGTGTTTATTCCGGTGGTTTTGGGCCCTGTGATCCCGGGTAGCAACCCCAGACTCCTCTAGGGAAGATACTCGAGATAATTTTTCTCCTTAGACAATGCTCCATCCTCTGGGAAGCATCCGAGACTCCTTGCAGGTATGTCCCTGAGTGTTTATTCCGGTGTTTTGGGGCCCTGTGATCCCGGGTAGCAACCCCAGACTCCTCCAGGGAAGATACACGAGATGATTTTTCTCCTTGGACAATGCTCCATCCTCTGGGAAGCATCCGAGACTCCTTGCAGGTATGTCCCTGAGTTTTTATTCCGGTGTTTTGGTGCCCTGTGATCCCGGGTAGCAACCCCAGACTCCTCCAGGGAAGATACACGAGATGATTTTTCTCCTTGGACAATGCTCCATCTTCTGGGATGCATCTGAGATTCCTCCCAGGCGTCTCCCACAGACATTTTTCCTGTGGTTTGGGTCCCTGTAATCCCGGGTAGCAACCCCAGACTCCTCCAGGGAAGATACCCGAGATGATTTTTCTCCTTGGACAATGCTCCATCCTCTGGGAAGCATCCGAGACTCCTTGCCGGTATGTCCCTGAGTGTTTATTCCGGTGCTTTTGGGCCCTGTCATCCCGGGTAGCAACCCCAGACTCCTCCGTGGAAGATACCCAAGTTGATTTTTCTCCTTGGACTATTGTCCATCCAGCAGGATGCACCCCAGACTCCTCCCAGCTCTGTTTCTGAGTGTTTTCTTCCGGTGGTTTAGCGCCCTGTGATCACGGGTAGCAACCCCAGACTCCTCCAGGGAGGATACCCGAGATGATTTTTCTCCTTGGACAATGCTCCATCCTCTGGGATGCATCCGAGACTCCATGCAGGTATGTCCCTGAGTGTTTATTCCGGTGTTTTGGGGCCCTGTGATCCCGGGTAGCAACCCCAGACTCCTCCAGGGAAGATACATGAGATGATTTTTCTCCTTGGACAATGCTCCATCTTCTGGGATGCATCTGAGATTCCTCCCAGGCGCCTCCCACAGACATTTTTTCTGTGGTTTGGGTCCCTGTAATCCCGGGTAGCAACCCCAGACTCCTCCAGGGAAGATACCCGAGATGATTTTTCTCCTTGGACAATGCTCCATCCTCTGGGAAGCATCTGAGACTCCTTGCAGGTATGTCCCTGAGTGTTTATTCCGGTGCTTTTGGACCCTGTGATCCCGGGTAGCAACCCCAGACTCCTCCAGGGAAGATACCCGAGATGATTTTTCTCCTTGGACAATGCTCCATCTTCTGGGACGCATCTGAGATTCCTCCCAGGCGTCTCCTGCAAACATTTTTCCTGTTGTTTGTGTCCCTGTAATCCCGGGTAGCAACCCCAGACTCCTCCAGGGAAGATACCCGAGATGATTTTTCTCCTTGGACAATGCTCCGTCTTCTGGGATGCATCTGAGATTCCTCCCAGGCGACTCCCACAGACATTTTTCCTGTGGTTTGGGTCCCTGTAATCCCGGGTAGCAACCCCAGACTCCTCCAGGGAAGATAACCCGAGATGATTTTTCTCCTTGGACAATGCTCCATCCTCTGGGAAGCATCCGAGACTCCTTGCAGCTTTGTCCCTGAGTGTTTATTCTGGTGCTTTTGGGCCCTGTCATCCCGGGTAGCAACCCCAGCCTCCTCCAGGGAAGATACCCGAGATGATTTTTCTCCTTGGACAATGCTCCATCTTCTGGGATGCATCTGAGATTCCTCCCAAGTGTCTCCTGCAGACATTTTTCCTGTGGTTTTGGTCCTTGTAATACCGGGTAGCAACCCCAGACTCCTCCAGGGAAGACACCCAATATGATTTTTCTCTCTTGACAGTGGTCCATCCTGCGGGATCTACCCAGAACTCCTCCCAGGCGTCTCCCACAGAGTTTTCTCCAGTGCTTTAGGGCCCTGTGATCCCGGCTAGCAACCCCAGACTCCTCTAGGAAAGATACCCGAGATAATTTTTCTCCTTGGACAATGCTCCATCTTCTGGGATGCATCTGAGATTCCTCCCAGGCGTTTCCCACAGACATTTTTCCTGTGGTTTGGGTCCCTGTAATCCCGGGTAGCAAGCCCAGACTCCTCCAGGAAAGATACCCGGGATGATTTTTCTCCTTGGACAATGCTCTATACTCTGGGATGCATCCGAGACTTGTCGCAGCTATGTCCCTGAGTGTTTTTTCTCGCGGTTTATGGTTCTGTCATCCCAGGTAGCAACCCCAGACTCCTCCAGGGAAGACACCCAAGATGATTTTTCTCTCTTGACAGTGGTCCATCCTGCGGGATCTACCCAGAACTCCTCCCAGGCATCTCCGGCAGAGTTTTCTCCAGTGCTTTAGGGCCCTGTGATCCCGGCTAGCAACCCCAGACTCCTCTAGGGAAGATACCCGAGATAATTTTTCTGCTTGGACAATGCTCCATCCTCTGGGAAGCATCCGAGACTCCTTGCAGCTTTGTCCCTGAGTGTTTATTCCGGTGCTTTTGGGCCCTGTCATCCCGGGTAGCAACCCCAGACTCCTCCGTGGAAGATACCCAAGTTGATTTTTCTCCTTGGACTATTGTCCATCCTGCGGGATGCACCCGAGCCTCCTCCCAGCTCTGTTTCTGAGTGTTTTCTTCCGGTGGTTTAGCGCCCTGTGATCCCGGGTAGCAACCCCAGACTCCTCCAGGGAAGATACCCGAGATGATTTTTCTCCTTGGACAATGCTCCATCCTCTGGGAAGCATCCGAGACTCCTTGCAGCTTTGTCCCTCAGTGTTTATTCCGGTGGTTTTGGGCCCTGTGATCCCGGGTAGCAACCCCAGACTCCTCTAGGGAAGATACTCGAGATAATTTTTCTCCTTAGACAATGCTCCATCCTCTGGGAAGCATCCGAGACTCCTTGCAGGTATGTCCCTGAGTGTTTATTCCGGTGTTTTGGGGCCCTGTGATCCCGGGTAGCAACCCCAGACTCCTCCAGGGAAGATACACGAGATGATTTTTCTCCTTGGACAATGCTCCATCCTCTGGGAAGCATCCGAGACTCCTTGCAGCTTTGTCCCTGAGTGTTTATTCCGGGGCTTTTGGGCCCTGTGATCCCGGGTAGCAACCCCAGACTCCTCCAGGGAAGATACTCGAGATAATTTTTCTCCTTGGACAATGCTCCATCCTCTGGGAAGCATCCGAGACTCCTTGCAGGTATGTCCCTGAGTTTTTATTCCGGTGTTTTGGTGCCCTGTGATCCCGGGTAGCAACCCCAGACTCCTCCAGGGAAGATACACGAGATGATTTTTCTCCTTGGACAATGCTCCATCTTCTGGGATGCATCTGAGATTCCTCCCAGGCGTCTCCCACAGACATTTTTCCTGTGGTTTGGGTCCCTGTAATCCCGGGTAGCAACCCCAGACTCCTCCAGGGAAGATACCCGAGATGATTTTTCTCCTTGGACAATGCTCCATCCTCTGGGAAGCATCCGAGACTCCTTGCCGGTATGTCCCTGAGTGTTTATTCCGGTGCTTTTGGGCCCTGTCATCCCGGGTAGCAACCCCAGACTCCTCCGTGGAAGATACCCAAGTTGATTTTTCTCCTTGGACTATTGTCCATCCTGCAGGATGCACCCCAGACTCCTCCCAGCTCTGTTTCTGAGTGTTTTCTTCCGGTGGTTTAGCGCCCTGTGATCACGGGTAGCAACCCCAGACTCCTCCAGGGAAGATACATGAGATGATTTTTCTCCTTGGACAATGCTCCATCTTCTGGGATGCATCTGAGATTCCTCCCAGGCGCCTCCCACAGACATTTTTTCTGTGGTTTGGGTCCCTGTAATCCCGGGTAGCAACCCCAGACTCCTCCAGGGAAGATACCCGAGATGATTTTTCTCCTTGGACAATGCTCCATCCTCTGGGAAGCATCTGAGACTCCTTGCAGGTATGTCCCTGAGTGTTTATTCCGGTGCTTTTGGGCCCTGTGATCCCGGGTAGCAACCCCAGACTCCTCCAGGGAAGATACCCGAGATGATTTTTCTCCTTGGACAATGCTCCATCTTCTGGGACGCATCTGAGATTCCTCCCAGGCGTCTCCTGCAAACATTTTTCCTGTTGTTTGTGTCCCTGTAATCCCGGGTAGCAACCCCAGACTCCTCCAGGGAAGATACCCGAGATGATTTTTCTCCTTGGACAATGCTCCGTCTTCTGGGATGCATCTGAGATTCCTCCCAGGCGACTCCCACAGACATTTTTCCTGTGGTTTGGGTCCCTGTAATCCCGGGTAGCAACCCCAGACTCCTCCAGGGAAGATAACCCGAGATGATTTTTCTCCTTGGACAATGCTCCATCCTCTGGGAAGCATCCGAGTCTCCTTGCAGCTTTGTCCCTGAGTGTTTATTCCGGTGCTTTTGGGCCCTGTCATCCCGGGTAGCAACCCCAGCCTCCTCCAGGGAAGATACCCGAGATGATTTTTCTCCTTGGACAATGCTCCATCTTCTGGGATGCATCTGAGATTCCTCCCAAGTGTCTCCTGCAGACATTTTTCCTGTGGTTTTGGTCCTTGTAATACCGGGTAGCAACCCCAGACTCCTCCAGGGAAGACACCCAATACGATTTTTCTCTCTTGACAGTGGTCCATCCTGCGGGATCTACCCAGAACTCCTCCCAGGCGTCTCCCGCAGAGTTTTCTCCAGTGCTTTAGGGCCCTGTGATCCCGGCTAGCAACCCCAGACTCCTCTAGGAAAGATACCCGAGATAATTTTTCTCCTTGGACAATGCTCCATCTTCTGGGATGCATCTGAGATTCCTCCCAGGCGTTTCCCACAGACATTTTTCCTGTGGTTTGGGTCCCTGTAATCCCGGGTAGCAAGCCCAGACTCCTCCAGGAAAGATACCCGGGATGATTTTTCTCCTTGGACAATGCTCTATACTCTGGGATGCATCCGAGACTTGTCGCAGCTATGTCCCTGAGTGTTTTTTCTCGCGGTTTATGGTTCTGTCATCCCAGGTAGCAACCCCAGACTCCTCCAGGGAAGACACCCAAGATGATTTTTCTCTCTTGACAGTGGTCCATCCTGCGGGATCTACCCAGAACTCCTCCCAGGCATCTCCGGCAGAGTTTTCTCCAGTGCTTTAGGGCCCTGTGATCCCGGCTAGCAACCCCAGACTCCTCTAGGGAAGATACCCGAGATAATTTTTCTGCTTGGACAATGCTCCATCCTCTGGGAAGCATCCGAGACTCCTTGCAGCTTTGTCCCTGAGTGTTTATTCCGGTGCTTTTGGGCCCTGTCATCCCGGGTAGCAACCCCAGACTCCTCCGTGGAAGATACCCAAGTTGATTTTTCTCCTTGGACTATTGTCCATCCTGCGGGATGCACCCGAGCCTCCTCCCAGCTCTGTTTCTGAGTGTTTTCTTCCGGTGGTTTAGCGCCCTGTGATCCCGGGTAGCAACCCCAGACTCCTCCAGGGAAGATACCCGAGATGATTTTTCTCCTTGGACAATGCTCCATCCTCTGGGAAGCATCCGAGACTCCTTGCAGCTTTGTCCCTGAGTGTTTATTCCGGTGGTTTTGGGCCCTGTGATCCCGGGTAGCAACCCCAGACTCCTCTAGGGAAGATACTCGAGATAATTTTTCTCCTTAGACAATGCTCCATCCTCTGGGAAGCATCCGAGACTCCTTGCAGGTATGTCCCTGAGTGTTTATTCCGGTGTTTTGGGGCCCTGTGATCCCGGGTAGCAACCCCAGACTCCTCCAGGGAAGATACACGAGATGATTTTTCTCCTTGGACAATGCTCCATCCTCTGGGAAGCATCCGAGACTCCTTGCAGCTTTGTCCCTGAGTGTTTATTCCGGGGCTTTTGGGCCCTGTGATCCCGGGTAGCAACCCCAGACTCCTCCAGGGAAGATACTCGAGATAATTTTTCTCCTTGGACAATGCTCCATCCTCTGGGAAGCATCCGAGACTCCTTGCAGGTATGTCCCTGAGTTTTTATTCCGGTGTTTTGGTGCCCTGTGATCCCGGGTAGCAACCCCAGACTCCTCCAGGGAAGATACACGAGATGATTTTTCTCCTTGGACAATGCTCCATCTTCTGGGATGCATCTGAGATTCCTCCCAGGCGTCTCCCACAGACATTTTTCCTGTGGTTTGGGTCCCTGTAATCCCGGGTAGCAACCCCAGACTCCTCCAGGGAAGATACCCGAGATGATTTTTCTCCTTGGACAATGCTCCATCCTCTGGGAAGCATCCGAGACTCCTTGCCGGTATGTCCCTGAGTGTTTATTCCGGTGCTTTTGGGCCCTGTCATCCCGGGTAGCAACCCCAGACTCCTCCGTGGAAGATACCCAAGTTGATTTTTCTCCTTGGACTATTGTCCATCCTGCAGGATGCACCCCAGACTCCTCCCAGCTCTGTTTCTGAGTGTTTTCTTCCGGTGGTTTAGCGCCCTGTGATCACGGGTAGCAACCCCAGACTCCTCCAGGGAGGATACCCGAGATGATTTTTCTCCTTGGACAATGCTCCATCCTCTGGGATGCATCCGAGACTCCATGCAGGTATGTCCCTGAGTGTTTATTCCGGTGTTTTGGGGCCCTGTGATCCCGGGTAGCAACCCCAGACTCCTCCAGGGAAGATACATGAGATGATTTTTCTCCTTGGACAATGCTCCATCTTCTGGGATGCATCTGAGATTCCTCCCAGGCGCCTCCCACAGACATTTTTTCTGTGGTTTGGGTCCCTGTAATCCCGGGTAGCAACCCCAGACTCCTCCAGGGAAGATACCCGAGATGATTTTTCTCCTTGGACAATGCTCCATCCTCTGGGAAGCATCTGAGACTCCTTGCAGGTATGTCCCTGAGTGTTTATTCCGGTGCTTTTGGGCCCTGTGATCCCGGGTAGCAACCCCAGACTCCTCCAGGGAAGATACCCGAGATGATTTTTCTCCTTGGACAATGCTCCATCTTCTGGGACGCATCTGAGATTCCTCCCAGGCGTCTCCTGCAAACATTTTTCCTGTTGTTTGTGTCCCTGTAATCCCGGGTAGCAACCCCAGACTCCTCCAGGGAAGACACCCAATATGATTTTTCTCTCTTGACAGTGGTCCATCCTGCGGGATCTACCCAGAACTCCTCCCAGGCGTCTCCCGCAGAGTTTTCTCCAGTGCTTTAGGGCCCTGTGATCCCGGCTAGCAACCCCAGACTCCTCTAGGAAAGATACCCGAGATAATTTTTCTCCTTGGACAATGCTCCATCTTCTGGGATGCATCTGAGATTCCTCCCAGGCGTTTCCCACAGACATTTTTCCTGTGGTTTGGGTCCCTATAATCCCGGGTATCAACCCCAGACTCCTCCAGGGAAGATACCCGAGATGATTTTCTCCTTGGACAATGCTCCATCCTCTGGGAAGCATCCGAGACTCCTTGCAGCTTTGTCCCTGAGTCTTTATTCCGTTGGTTTAGTGCCCTGTGATCCCGGGTAGCAACCCCAGACTCCTCTAGGGAAGATACTCGAGATAATTTTTCTCCTTAGACAATGCTCCATCCTCTGGGAAGCATCCGAGACTCCTTGCAGGTATGTCCCTGAGTGTTTATTCCGGTGTTTTGGGGCCCTGTGATCCCGGGTAGCAACCCCAGACTCCTCCAGGGAAGATACACGAGATGATTTTTCTCCTTGGACAATGCTCCATCCTCTGGGAAGCATCCGAGACTCCTTGCAGCTTTGTCCCTGAGTGTTTATTCCGGGGCTTTTGGGCCCTGTGATCCCGGGTAGCAACCCCAGACTCCTCCAGGGAAGATACTCGAGATAATTTTTCTCCTTGGACAATGCTCCATCCTCTGGGAAGCATCCGAGACTCCTTGCAGGTATGTCCCTGAGTTTTTATTCCGGTGTTTTGGTGCCCTGTGATCCCGGGTAGCAACCCCAGACTCCTCCAGGGAAGATACACGAGATGATTTTTCTCCTTGGACAATGCTCCATCTTCTGGGATGCATCTGAGATTCCTCCCAGGCGTCTCCCACAGACATTTTTCCTGTGGTTTGGGTCCCTGTAATCCCGGGTAGCAACCCCAGACTCCTCCAGGGAAGATACCCGAGATGATTTTTCTCCTTGGACAATGCTCCATCCTCTGGGAAGCATCCGAGACTCCTTGCCGGTATGTCCCTGAGTGTTTATTCCGGTGCTTTTGGGCCCTGTCATCCCGGGTAGCAACCCCAGACTCCTCCGTGGAAGATACCCAAGTTGATTTTTCTCCTTGGACTATTGTCCATCCTGCAGGATGCACCCCAGACTCCTCCCAGCTCTGTTTCTGAGTGTTTTCTTCCGGTGGTTTAGCGCCCTGTGATCACGGGTAGCAACCCCAGACTCCTCCAGGGAGGATACCCGAGATGATTTTTCTCCTTGGACAATGCTCCATCCTCTGGGATGCATCCGAGACTCCATGCAGGTATGTCCCTGAGTGTTTATTCCGGTGTTTTGGGGCCCTGTGATCCCGGGTAGCAACCCCAGACTCCTCCAGGGAAGATACATGAGATGATTTTTCTCCTTGGACAATGCTCCATCTTCTGGGATGCATCTGAGATTCCTCCCAGGCGCCTCCCACAGACATTTTTTCTGTGGTTTGGGTCCCTGTAATCCCGGGTAGCAACCCCAGACTCCTCCAGGGAAGATACCCGAGATGATTTTTCTCCTTGGACAATGCTCCATCCTCTGGGAAGCATCTGAGACTCCTTGCAGGTATGTCCCTGAGTGTTTATTCCGGTGCTTTTGGGCCCTGTGATCCCGGGTAGCAACCCCAGACTCCTCCAGGGAAGATACCCGAGATGATTTTTCTCCTTGGACAATGCTCCATCTTCTGGGACGCATCTGAGATTCCTCCCAGGCGTCTCCTGCAAACATTTTTCCTGTTGTTTGTGTCCCTGTAATCCCGGGTAGCAACCCCAGACTCCTCCAGGGAAGATACCCGAGATGATTTTTCTCCTTGGACAATGCTCCGTCTTCTGGGATGCATCTGAGATTCCTCCCAGGCGACTCCCACAGACATTTTTCCTGTGGTTTGGGTCCCTGTAATCCCGGGTAGCAACCCCAGACTCCTCCAGGGAAGATAACCCGAGATGATTTTTCTCCTTGGACAATGCTCCATCCTCTGGGAAGCATCCGAGACTCCTTGCAGCTTTGTCCCTGAGTGTTTATTCCGGTGCTTTTGGGCCCTGTCATCCCGGGTAGCAACCCCAGCCTCCTCCAGGGAAGATACCCGAGATGATTTTTCTCCTTGGACAATGCTCCATCTTCTGGGATGCATCTGAGATTCCTCCCAAGTGTCTCCTGCAGACATTTTTCCTGTGGTTTTGGTCCTTGTAATACCGGGTAGCAACCCCAGACTCCTCCAGGGAAGACACCCAATATGATTTTTCTCTCTTGACAGTGGTCCATCCTGCGGGATCTACCCAGAACTCCTCCCAGGCGTCTCCCGCAGAGTTTTCTCCAGTGCTTTAGGGCCCTGTGATCCCGGCTAGCAACCCCAGACTCCTCTAGGAAAGATACCCGAGATAATTTTTCTCCTTGGACAATGCTCCATCTTCTGGGATGCATCTGAGATTCCTCCCAGGCGTTTCCCACAGACATTTTTCCTGTGGTTTGGGTCCCTGTAATCCCGGGTAGCAAGCCCAGACTCCTCCAGGAAAGATACCCGGGATGATTTTTCTCCTTGGACAATGCTCTATACTCTGGGATGCATCCGAGACTTGTCGCAGCTATGTCCCTGAGTGTTTTTTCTCGCGGTTTATGGTTCTGTCATCCCAGGTAGCAACCCCAGACTCCTCCAGGGAAGACACCCAATATGATTTTTCTCTCTTGACAGTGGTCCATCCTGCGGGATCTACCCAGAACTCCTCCCAGGCATCTCCGGCAGAGTTTTCTCCAGTGCTTTAGGGCCCTGTGATCCCGGCTAGCAACCCCAGACTCCTCTAGGGAAGATACCCGAGATAATTTTTCTGCTTGGACAATGCTCCATCCTCTGGGAAGCATCCGAGACTCCTTGCAGCTTTGTCCCTGAGTGTTTATTCCGGTGCTTTTGGGCCCTGTCATCCCGGGTAGCAACCCCAGACTCCTCCGTGGAAGATACCCAAGTTGATTTTTCTCCTTGGACTATTGTCCATCCTGCGGGATGCACCCGAGCCTCCTCCCAGCTCTGTTTCTGAGTGTTTTCTTCCGGTGGTTTAGCGCCCTGTGATCCCGGGTAGCAACCCCAGACTCCTCCAGGGAAGATACCCGAGATGATTTTTCTCCTTGGACAATGCTCCATCCTCTGGGAAGCATCCGAGACTCCTTGCAGCTTTGTCCCTGAGTGTTTATTCCGGTGGTTTTGGGCCCTGTGATCCCGGGTAGCAACCCCAGACTCCTCTAGGGAAGATACTCGAGATAATTTTTCTCCTTAGACAATGCTCCATCCTCTGGGAAGCATCCGAGACTCCTTGCAGGTATGTCCCTGAGTGTTTATTCCGGTGTTTTGGGGCCCTGTGATCCCGGGTAGCAACCCCAGACTCCTCCAGGGAAGATACACGAGATGATTTTTCTCCTTGGACAATGCTCCATCCTCTGGGAAGCATCCGAGACTCCTTGCAGGTATGTCCCTGAGTTTTTATTCCGGTGTTTTGGTGCCCTGTGATCCCGGGTAGCAACCCCAGACTCCTCCAGGGAAGATACTCGAGATAATTTTTCTCCTTGGACAATGCTCCATCCTCTGGGAAGCATCCGAGACTCCTTGCAGGTATGTCCCTGAGTTTTTATTCCGGTGTTTTGGTGCCCTGTGATCCCGGGTAGCAACCCCAGACTCCTCCAGGGAAGATACACGAGATGATTTTTCTCCTTGGACAATGCTCCATCTTCTGGGATGCATCTGAGATTCCTCCCAGGCGTCTCCCACAGACATTTTTCCTGTGGTTTGGGTCCCTGTAATCCCGGGTAGCAACCCCAGACTCCTCCAGGGAAGATACCCGAGATGATTTTTCTCCTTGGACAATGCTCCATCCTCTGGGAAGCATCCGAGACTCCTTGCCGGTATGTCCCTGAGTGTTTATTCCGGTGCTTTTGGGCCCTGTCATCCCGGGTAGCAACCCCAGACTCCTCCGTGGAAGATACCCAAGTTGATTTTTCTCCTTGGACTATTGTCCATCCTGCAGGATGCACCCCAGACTCCTCCCAGCTCTGTTTCTGAGTGTTTTCTTCCGGTGGTTTAGCGCCCTGTGATCACGGGTAGCAACCCCAGACTCCTCCAGGGAAGATACATGAGATGATTTTTCTCCTTGGACAATGCTCCATCTTCTGGGATGCATCTGAGATTCCTCCCAAGTGTCTCCTGCAGACATTTTTCCTGTGGTTTTGGTCCTTGTAATACCGGGTAGCAACCCCAGACTCCTCCAGGGAAGACACCCAATATGATTTTTCTCTCTTGACAGTGGTCCATCCTGCGGGATCTACCCAGAACTCCTCCCAGGCGTCTCCCGCAGAGTTTTCTCCAGTGCTTTAGGGCCCTGTGATCCCGGCTAGCAACCCCAGACTCCTCTAGGAAAGATACCCGAGATAATTTTTCTCCTTGGACAATGCTCCATCTTCTGGGATGCATCTGAGATTCCTCCCAGGCGTTTCCCACAGACATTTTTCCTGTGGTTTGGGTCCCTGTAATCCCGGGTAGCAAGCCCAGACTCCTCCAGGAAAGATACCCGGGATGATTTTTCTCCTTGGACAATGCTCTATACTCTGGGATGCATCCGAGACTTGTCGCAGCTATGTCCCTGAGTGTTTTTTCTCGCGGTTTATGGTTCTGTCATCCCAGGTAGCAACCCCAGACTCCTCCAGGGAAGACACCCAAGATGATTTTTCTCTCTTGACAGTGGTCCATCCTGCGGGATCTACCCAGAACTCCTCCCAGGCATCTCCGGCAGAGTTTTCTCCAGTGCTTTAGGGCCCTGTGATCCCGGCTAGCAACCCCAGACTCCTCCAGGGAAGATACCCGAGATGATTTTTCTCCTTGGACAATGCTCCATCCTCTGGGAAGCATCTGAGACTCCTTGCAGGTATGTCCCTGAGTGTTTATTCCGGTGCTTTTGGGCCCTGTGATCCCGGGTAGCAACCCCAGACTCCTCCAGGGAAGATACCCGAGATGATTTTTCTCCTTGGACAATGCTCCGTCTTCTGGGATGCATCTGAGATTCCTCCCAGGCGACTCCCACAGACATTTTTCCTGTGGTTTGGGTCCCTGTAATCCCGGGTAGCAACCCCAGACTCCTCCAGGGAAGATAACCCGAGATGATTTTCTCCTTGGACAATGCTCCATCCTCTGGGAAGCATCCGAGACTCCTTGCAGCTTTGTCCCTGAGTGTTTATTCCGGTGCTTTTGGGCCCTGTCATCCCGGGTAGCAACCCCAGCCTCCTCCAGGGAAGATACCCGAGATGATTTTTCTCCTTGGACAATGCTCCATCTTCTGGGATGCATCTGAGATTCCTCCCAAGTGTCTCCTGCAGACATTTTTCCTGTGGTTTTGGTCCTTGTAATACCGGGTAGCAACCCCAGACTCCTCCAGGGAAGACACCCAATATGATTTTTCTCTCTTGACAGTGGTCCATCCTGCGGGATCTACCCAGAACTCCTCCCAGGCGTCTCCCGCAGAGTTTTCTCCAGTGCTTTAGGGCCCTGTGATCCCGGCTAGCAACCCCAGACTCCTCTAGGAAAGATACCCGAGATAATTTTTCTCCTTGGACAATGCTCCATCTTCTGGGATGCATCTGAGATTCCTCCCAGGCGTTTCCCACAGACATTTTTCCTGTGGTTTGGGTCCCTGTAATCCCGGGTAGCAAGCCCAGACTCCTCCAGGAAAGATACCCGGGATGATTTTTCTCCTTGGACAATGCTCTATACTCTGGGATGCATCCGAGACTTGTCGCAGCTATGTCCCTGAGTGTTTTTTCTCGCGGTTTATGGTTCTGTCATCCCAGGTAGCAACCCCAGACTCCTCCAGGGAAGACACCCAAGATGATTTTTCTCTCTTGACAGTGGTCCATCCTGCGGGATCTACCCAGAACTCCTCCCAGGCATCTCCGGCAGAGTTTTCTCCAGTGCTTTAGGGCCCTGTGATCCCGGCTAGCAACCCCAGACTCCTCTAGGGAAGATACCCGAGATAATTTTTCTGCTTGGACAATGCTCCATCCTCTGGGAAGCATCCGAGACTCCTTGCAGCTTTGTCCCTGAGTGTTTATTCCGGTGCTTTTGGGCCCTGTCATCCCGGGTAGCAACCCCAGACTCCTCCGTGGAAGATACCCAAGTTGATTTTTCTCCTTGGACTATTGTCCATCCTGCGGGATGCACCCGAGCCTCCTCCCAGCTCTGTTTCTGAGTGTTTTCTTCCGGTGGTTTAGCGCCCTGTGATCCCGGGTAGCAACCCCAGACTCCTCCAGGGAAGATACCCGAGATGATTTTTCTCCTTGGACAATGCTCCATCCTCTGGGAAGCATCCGAGACTCCTTGCAGCTTTGTCCCTGAGTGTTTATTCCGGTGGTTTTGGGCCCTGTGATCCCGGGTAGCAACCCCAGACTCCTCTAGGGAAGATACTCGAGATAATTTTTCTCCTTAGACAATGCTCCATCCTCTGGGAAGCATCCGAGACTCCTTGCAGGTATGTCCCTGAGTGTTTATTCCGGTGTTTTGGGGCCCTGTGATCCCGGGTAGCAACCCCAGACTCCTCCAGGGAAGATACACGAGATGATTTTTCTCCTTGGACAATGCTCCATCCTCTGGGAAGCATCCGAGACTCCTTGCAGCTTTGTCCCTGAGTGTTTATTCCGGGGCTTTTGGGCCCTGTGATCCCGGGTAGCAACCCCAGACTCCTCCAGGGAAGATACTCGAGATAATTTTTCTCCTTGGACAATGCTCCATCCTCTGGGAAGCATCCGAGACTCCTTGCAGGTATGTCCCTGAGTTTTTATTCCGGTGTTTTGGTGCCCTGTGATCCCGGGTAGCAACCCCAGACTCCTCCAGGGAAGATACACGAGATGATTTTTCTCCTTGGACAATGCTCCATCTTCTGGGATGCATCTGAGATTCCTCCCAGGCGTCTCCCACAGACATTTTTCCTGTGGTTTGGGTCCCTGTAATCCCGGGTAGCAACCCCAGACTCCTCCAGGGAAGATACCCGAGATGATTTTTCTCCTTGGACAATGCTCCATCCTCTGGGAAGCATCCGAGACTCCTTGCCGGTATGTCCCTGAGTGTTTATTCCGGTGCTTTTGGGCCCTGTCATCCCGGGTAGCAACCCCAGACTCCTCCGTGGAAGATACCCAAGTTGATTTTTCTCCTTGGACTATTGTCCATCCTGCAGGATGCACCCCAGACTCCTCCCAGCTCTGTTTCTGAGTGTTTTCTTCCGGTGGTTTAGCGCCCTGTGATCACGGGTAGCAACCCCAGACTCCTCCAGGGAAGATACATGAGATGATTTTTCTCCTTGGACAATGCTCCATCTTCTGGGATGCATCTGAGATTCCTCCCAGGCGCCTCCCACAGACATTTTTTCTGTGGTTTGGGTCCCTGTAATCCCGGGTAGCAACCCCAGACTCCTCCAGGGAAGATACCCGAGATGATTTTTCTCCTTGGACAATGCTCCATCCTCTGGGAAGCATCTGAGACTCCTTGCAGGTATGTCCCTGAGTGTTTATTCCGGTGCTTTTGGGCCCTGTGATCCCGGGTAGCAACCCCAGACTCCTCCAGGGAAGATACCCGAGATGATTTTTCTCCTTGGACAATGCTCCATCTTCTGGGATGCATCTGAGATTCCTCCCAAGTGTCTCCTGCAGACATTTTTCCTGTGGTTTTGGTCCTTGTAATACCGGGTAGCAACCCCAGACTCCTCCAGGGAAGACACCCAATATGATTTTTCTCTCTTGACAGTGGTCCATCCTGCGGGATCTACCCAGAACTCCTCCCAGGCGTCTCCCGCAGAGTTTTCTCCAGTGCTTTAGGGCCCTGTGATCCCGGCTAGCAACCCCAGACTCCTCTAGGAAAGATACCCGAGATAATTTTTCTCCTTGGACAATGCTCCATCTTCTGGGATGCATCTGAGATTCCTCCCAGGCGTTTCCCACAGACATTTTTCCTGTGGTTTGGGTCCCTGTAATCCCGGGTAGCAAGCCCAGACTCCTCCAGGAAAGATACCCGGGATGATTTTTCTCCTTGGACAATGCTCTATACTCTGGGATGCATCCGAGACTTGTCGCAGCTATGTCCCTGAGTGTTTTTTCTCGCGGTTTATGGTTCTGTCATCCCAGGTAGCAACCCCAGACTCCTCCAGGGAAGACACCCAAGATGATTTTTCTCTCTTGACAGTGGTCCATCCTGCGGGATCTACCCAGAACTCCTCCCAGGCATCTCCGGCAGAGTTTTCTCCAGTGCTTTAGGGCCCTGTGATCCCGGCTAGCAACCCCAGACTCCTCCAGGGAAGATACCCGAGATGATTTTTCTCCTTGGACAATGCTCCATCCTCTGGGAAGCATCTGAGACTCCTTGCAGGTATGTCCCTGAGTGTTTATTCCGGTGCTTTTGGGCCCTGTGATCCCGGGTAGCAACCCCAGACTCCTCCAGGGAAGATACCCGAGATGATTTTTCTCCTTGGACAATGCTCCATCTTCTGGGACGCATCTGAGATTCCTCCCAGGCGTCTCCTGCAAACATTTTTCCTGTTGTTTGTGTCCCTGTAATCCCGGGTAGCAACCCCAGACTCCTCCAGGGAAGATACCCGAGATGATTTTTCTCCTTGGACAATGCTCCGTCTTCTGGGATGCATCTGAGATTCCTCCCAGGCGACTCCCACAGACATTTTTCCTGTGGTTTGGGTCCCTGTAATCCCGGGTAGCAACCCCAGACTCCTCCAGGGAAGATAACCCGAGATGATTTTTCTCCTTGGACAATGCTCCATCCTCTGGGAAGCATCCGAGACTCCTTGCAGCTTTGTCCCTGAGTGTTTATTCCGGTGCTTTTGGGCCCTGTCATCCCGGGTAGCAACCCCAGCCTCCTCCAGGGAAGATACCCGAGATGATTTTTCTCCTTGGACAATGCTCCATCTTCTGGGATGCATCTGAGATTCCTCCCAAGTGTCTCCTGCAGACATTTTTCCTGTGGTTTTGGTCCTTGTAATACCGGGTAGCAACCCCAGACTCCTCCAGGGAAGACACCCAATATGATTTTTCTCTCTTGACAGTGGTCCATCCTGCGGGATCTACCCAGAACTCCTCCCAGGCGTCTCCCGCAGAGTTTTCTCCAGTGCTTTAGGGCCCTGTGATCCCGGCTAGCAACCCCAGACTCCTCTAGGAAAGATACCCGAGATAATTTTTCTCCTTGGACAATGCTCCATCTTCTGGGATGCATCTGAGATTCCTCCCAGGCGTTTCCCACAGACATTTTTCCTGTGGTTTGGGTCCCTGTAATCCCGGGTAGCAAGCCCAGACTCCTCCAGGAAAGATACCCGGGATGATTTTTCTCCTTGGACAATGCTCTATACTCTGGGATGCATCCGAGACTTGTCGCAGCTATGTCCCTGAGTGTTTTTTCTCGCGGTTTATGGTTCTGTCATCCCAGGTAGCAACCCCAGACTCCTCCAGGGAAGACACCCAAGATGATTTTTCTCTCTTGACAGTGGTCCATCCTGCGGGATCTACCCAGAACTCCTCCCAGGCATCTCCGGCAGAGTTTTCTCCAGTGCTTTAGGGCCCTGTGATCCCGGCTAGCAACCCCAGACTCCTCTAGGGAAGATACCCGAGATAATTTTTCTGCTTGGACAATGCTCCATCCTCTGGGAAGCATCCGAGACTCCTTGCAGCTTTGTCCCTGAGTGTTTATTCCGGTGCTTTTGGGCCCTGTCATCCCGGGTAGCAACCCCAGACTCCTCCGTGGAAGATACCCAAGTTGATTTTTCTCCTTGGACTATTGTCCATCCTGCGGGATGCACCCGAGCCTCCTCCCAGCTCTGTTTCTGAGTGTTTTCTTCCGGTGGTTTAGCGCCCTGTGATCCCGGGTAGCAACCCCAGACTCCTCCAGGGAAGATACCCGAGATGATTTTTCTCCTTGGACAATGCTCCATCCTCTGGGAAGCATCCGAGACTCCTTGCAGCTTTGTCCCTGAGTGTTTATTCCGGTGGTTTTGGGCCCTGTGATCCCGGGTAGCAACCCCAGACTCCTCTAGGGAAGATACTCGAGATAATTTTTCTCCTTAGACAATGCTCCATCCTCTGGGAAGCATCCGAGACTCCTTGCAGGTATGTCCCTGAGTGTTTATTCCGGTGTTTTGGGGCCCTGTGATCCCGGGTAGCAACCCCAGACTCCTCCAGGGAAGATACACGAGATGATTTTTCTCCTTGGACAATGCTCCATCCTCTGGGAAGCATCCGAGACTCCTTGCAGCTTTGTCCCTGAGTGTTTATTCCGGGGCTTTTGGGCCCTGTGATCCCGGGTAGCAACCCCAGACTCCTCCAGGGAAGATACTCGAGATAATTTTTCTCCTTGGACAATGCTCCATCCTCTGGGAAGCATCCGAGACTCCTTGCAGGTATGTCCCTGAGTTTTTATTCCGGTGTTTTGGTGCCCTGTGATCCCGGGTAGCAACCCCAGACTCCTCCAGGGAAGATACACGAGATGATTTTTCTCCTTGGACAATGCTCCATCTTCTGGGATGCATCTGAGATTCCTCCCAGGCGTCTCCCACAGACATTTTTCCTGTGGTTTGGGTCCCTGTAATCCCGGGTAGCAACCCCAGACTCCTCCAGGGAAGATACCCGAGATGATTTTTCTCCTTGGACAATGCTCCATCCTCTGGGAAGCATCCGAGACTCCTTGCCGGTATGTCCCTGAGTGTTTATTCCGGTGCTTTTGGGCCCTGTCATCCCGGGTAGCAACCCCAGACTCCTCCGTGGAAGATACCCAAGTTGATTTTTCTCCTTGGACTATTGTCCATCCTGCAGGATGCACCCCAGACTCCTCCCAGCTCTGTTTCTGAGTGTTTTCTTCCGGTGGTTTAGCGCCCTGTGATCACGGGTAGCAACCCCAGACTCCTCCAGGGAAGATACATGAGATGATTTTTCTCCTTGGACAATGCTCCATCTTCTGGGATGCATCTGAGATTCCTCCCAGGCGCCTCCCACAGACATTTTTTCTGTGGTTTGGGTCCCTGTAATCCCGGGTAGCAACCCCAGACTCCTCCAGGGAAGATACCCGAGATGATTTTTCTCCTTGGACAATGCTCCATCCTCTGGGAAGCATCCGAGACTCCTTGCAGCTTTGTCCCTCAGTGTTTATTCCGGTGGTTTTGGGCCCTGTGATCCCGGGTAGCAACCCCAGACTCCTCTAGGGAAGATACTCGAGATAATTTTTCTCCTTAGACAATGCTCCATCCTCTGGGAAGCATCCGAGACTCCTTGCAGGTATGTCCCTGAGTGTTTATTCCGGTGTTTTGGGGCCCTGTGATCCCGGGTAGCAACCCCAGACTCCTCCAGGGAAGATACACGAGATGATTTTTCTCCTTGGACAATGCTCCATCCTCTGGGAAGCATCCGAGACTCCTTGCAGCTTTGTCCCTGAGTGTTTATTCCGGGGCTTTTGGGCCCTGTGATCCCGGGTAGCAACCCCAGACTCCTCCAGGGAAGATACTCGAGATGATTTTTCTCCTTGGACAATGCTCCATCTTCTGGGATGCATCTGAGATTCCTCCCAGGCGTCTCCCACAGACATTTTTCCTGTGGTTTGGGTCCCTGTAATCCCGGGTAGCAACCCCAGACTCCTCCAGGGAAGATACCCGAGATGATTTTTCTCCTTGGACAATGCTCCATCCTCTGGGAAGCATCCGAGACTCCTTGCCGGTATGTCCCTGAGTGTTTATTCCGGTGCTTTTGGGCCCTGTCATCCCGGGTAGCAACCCCAGACTCCTCCGTGGAAGATACCCAAGTTGATTTTTCTCCTTGGACTATTGTCCATCCTGCAGGATGCACCCCAGACTCCTCCCAGCTCTGTTTCTGAGTGTTTTCTTCCGGTGGTTTAGCGCCCTGTGATCACGGGTAGCAACCCCAGACTCCTCCAGGGAAGATACATGAGATGATTTTTCTCCTTGGACAATGCTCCATCTTCTGGGATGCATCTGAGATTCCTCCCAGGCGCCTCCCACAGACATTTTTTCTGTGGTTTGGGTCCCTGTAATCCCGGGTAGCAACCCCAGACTCCTCCAGGGAAGATACCCGAGATGATTTTTCTCCTTGGACAATGCTCCATCCTCTGGGAAGCATCTGAGACTCCTTGCAGGTATGTCCCTGAGTGTTTATTCCGGTGCTTTTGGGCCCTGTGATCCCGGGTAGCAACCCCAGACTCCTCCAGGGAAGATACCCGAGATGATTTTTCTCCTTGGACAATGCTCCATCTTCTGGGACGCATCTGAGATTCCTCCCAGGCGTCTCCTGCAAACATTTTTCCTGTTGTTTGTGTCCCTGTAATCCCGGGTAGCAACCCCAGACTCCTCCAGGGAAGATACCCGAGATGATTTTTCTCCTTGGACAATGCTCCGTCTTCTGGGATGCATCTGAGATTCCTCCCAGGCGACTCCCACAGACATTTTTCCTGTGGTTTGGGTCCCTGTAATCCCGGGTAGCAACCCCAGACTCCTCCAGGGAAGATAACCCGAGATGATTTTTCTCCTTGGACAATGCTCCATCCTCTGGGAAGCATCCGAGACTCCTTGCAGCTTTGTCCCTGAGTGTTTATTCCGGTGCTTTTGGGCCCTGTCATCCCGGGTAGCAACCCCAGCCTCCTCCAGGGAAGATACCCGAGATGATTTTTCTCCTTGGACAATGCTCCATCTTCTGGGATGCATCTGAGATTCCTCCCAAGTGTCTCCTGCAGACATTTTTCCTGTGGTTTTGGTCCTTGTAATACCGGGTAGCAACCCCAGACTCCTCCAGGGAAGACACCCAATATGATTTTTCTCTCTTGACAGTGGTCCATCCTGCGGGATCTACCCAGAACTCCTCCCAGGCGTCTCCCGCAGAGTTTTCTCCAGTGCTTTAGGGCCCTGTGATCCCGGGTAGCAACCCCAGACTCCTCTAGGAAAGATACCCGAGATAATTTTTCTCCTTGGACAATGCTCCATCTTCTGGGATGCATCTGAGATTCCTCCCAGGCGTTTCCCACAGACATTTTTCCTGTGGTTTGGGTCCCTGTAATCCCGGGTAGCAAGCCCAGACTCCTCCAGGAAAGATACCCGGGATGATTTTTCTCCTTGGACAATGCTCTATACTCTGGGATGCATCCGAGACTTGTCGCAGCTATGTCCCTGAGTGTTTTTTCTCGCGGTTTATGGTTCTGTCATCCCAGGTAGCAACCCCAGACTCCTCCAGGGAAGACATCCAAGATGATTTTTCTCTCTTGACAGTGGTCCATCCTGCGGGATCTACCCAGAACTCCTCCCAGGCATCTCCGGCAGAGTTTTCTCCAGTGCTTTAGGGCCCTGTGATCCCGGCTAGCAACCCCAGACTCCTCTAGGGAAGATACCCGAGATAATTTTTCTGCTTGGACAATGCTCCATCCTCTGGGAAGCATCCGAGACTCCTTGCAGCTTTGTCCCTGAGTGTTTATTCCGGTGCTTTTGGGCCCTGTCATCCCGGGTAGCAACCCCAGACTCCTCCGTGGAAGATACCCAAGTTGATTTTTCTCCTTGGACTATTGTCCATCCTGCGGGATGCACCCGAGCCTCCTCCCAGCTCTGTTTCTGAGTGTTTTCTTCCGGTGGTTTAGCGCCCTGTGATCCCGGGTAGCAACCCCAGACTCCTCCAGGGAAGATACCCGAGATGATTTTTCTCCTTGGACAATGCTCCATCCTCTGGGAAGCATCCGAGACTCCTTGCAGCTTTGTCCCTCAGTGTTTATTCCGGTGGTTTTGGGCCCTGTGATCCCGGGTAGGAACCCCAGACTCCTCTAGGGAAGATACTCGAGATAATTTTTCTCCTTAGACAATGCTCCATCCTCTGGGAAGCATCCGAGACTCCTTGCAGGTATGTCCCTGAGTGTTTATTCCGGTGTTTTGGGGCCCTGTGATCCCGGGTAGCAACCCCAGACTCCTCCAGGGAAGATACACGAGATGATTTTTCTCCTTGGACAATGCTCCATCCTCTGGGAAGCATCCGAGACTCCTTGCAGCTTTGTCCCTGAGTGTTTATTCCGGGGCTTTTGGGCCCTGTGATCCCGGGTAGCAACCCCAGACTCCTCCAGGGAAGATACTCGAGATAATTTTTCTCCTTGGACAATGCTCCATCCTCTGGGAAGCATCCGAGACTCCTTGCAGGTATGTCCCTGAGTTTTTATTCCGGTGTTTTGTTGCCCTGTGATCCCGGGTAGCAACCCCAGACTCCTCCAGGGAAGATACACGAGATGATTTTTCTCCTTGGACAATGCTCCATCTTCTGGGATGCATCTGAGATTCCTCCCAGGCGTCTCCCACAGACATTTTTCCTGTGGTTTGGGTCCCTGTAATCCCGGGTAGCAACCCCAGACTCCTCCAGGGAAGATACCCGAGATGATTTTTCTCCTTGGACAATGCTCCATCCTCTGGGAAGCATCCGAGACTCCTTGCCGGTATGTCCCTGAGTGTTTATTCCGGTGCTTTTGGGCCCTGTCATCCCGGGTAGCAACCCCAGACTCCTCCGTGGAAGATACCCAAGTTGATTTTTCTCCTTGGACTATTGTCCATCCTGCAGGATGCACCCCAGACTCCTCCCAGCTCTGTTTCTGAGTGTTTTCTTCCGGTGGTTTAGCGCCCTGTGATCACGGGTAGCAACCCCAGACTCCTCCAGGGAGGATACCCGAGATGATTTTTCTCCTTGGACAATGCTCCATCCTCTGGGATGCATCCGAGACTCCATGCAGGTATGTCCCTGAGTGTTTATTCCGGTGTTTTGGGGCCCTGTGATCCCGGGTAGCAACCCCAGACTCCTCCAGGGAAGATACCCGAGATGATTTTTCTCCTTGGACAATGCTCCATCTTCTGGGACGCATCTGAGATTCCTCCCAGGCGTCTCCTGCAAACATTTTTCCTGTTGTTTGTGTCCCTGTAATCCCGGGTAGCAACCCCAGACTCCTCCAGGGAAGATACCCGAGATGATTTTTCTCCTTGGACAATGCTCCATCTTCTGGGATGCATCTGAGATTCCTCCCAAGTGTCTCCTGCAGACATTTTTCCTGTGGTTTTGGTCCTTGTAATCCCGGGTAGCAACCCCAGACTCCTCCAGGGAAGACACCCAATATGATTTTTCTCTCTTGACAGTGGTCCATCCTGCGGGATCTACCCAGAACTCCTCCCAGGCGTCTCCCGCAGAGTTTTCTCCAGTGCTTTAGGGCCCTGTGATCCCGGCTAGCAACCCCAGACTCCTCTAGGGAAGATACCCGAGATAATTTTTCTGCTTGGACAATGCTCCATCCTCTGGGAAGCATCCGAGACTCCTTGCAGCTTTGTCCCTGAGTGTTTATTCCGGTGCTTTTGGGCCCTGTCATCCCGGGTAGCAACCCCAGACTCCTCCGTGGAAGATACCCAAGTTGATTTTTCTCCTTGGACTATTGTCCATCCTGCGGGATGCACCCGAGCCTCCTCCCAGCTCTGTTTCTGAGTGTTTTCTTCCGGTGGTTTAGCGCCCTGTGATCCCGGGTAGCAACCCCAGACTCCTCCAGGGAAGATACCCGAGATGATTTTTCTCCTTGGACAATGCTCCATCCTCTGGGAAGCATCCGAGACTCCTTGCAGCTTTGTCCCTGAGTGTTTATTCCGGTGGTTTTGGGCCCTGTGATCCCGGGTAGCAACCCCAGACTCCTCTAGGGAAGATACTCGAGATAATTTTTCTGCTTGGACAATGCTCCATCCTCTGGGAAGCATCCGAGACTCCTTGCAGGTATGTCCCTGAGTGTTTATTCCGGTGTTTTGGGGCCCTGTGATCCCGGGTAGCAACCCCAGACTCCTCCAGGGAAGATACACGAGATGATTTTTCTCCTTGGACAATGCTCCATCCTCTGGGAAGCATCCGAGACTCCTTGCAGCTTTGTCCCTGAGTGTTTATTCCGGGGCTTTTGGGCCCTGTGATCCCGGGTAGCAACCCCAGACTCCTCCAGGGAAGATACTCGAGATAATTTTTCTCCTTGGACAATGCTCCATCCTCTGGGAAGCATCCGAGACTCCTTGCAGGTATGTCCCTGAGTTTTTATTCCGGTGTTTTGGTGCCCTGTGATCCCGGGTAGCAACCCCAGACTCCTCCAGGGAAGATACACGAGATGATTTTTCTCCTTGGACAATGCTCCATCTTCTGGGATGCATCTGAGATTCCTCCCAGGCGTCTCCCACAGACATTTTTCCTGTGGTTTGGGTCCCTGTAATCCCGGGTAGCAACCCCAGACTCCTCCAGGGAAGATACCCGAGATGATTTTTCTCCTTGGACAATGCTCCATCCTCTGGGAAGCATCCGAGACTCCTTGCCGGTATGTCCCTGAGTGTTTATTCCGGTGCTTTTGGGCCCTGTCATCCCGGGTAGCAACCCCAGACTCCTCCGTGGAAGATACCCAAGTTGATTTTTCTCCTTGGACTATTGTCCATCCTGCAGGATGCACCCCAGACTCCTCCCAGCTCTGTTTCTGAGTGTTTTCTTCCGGTGGTTTACCGCCCTGTGATCAGGGGTAGCAACCCCAGCCTCCTCCAGGGAGGATACCCGAGATGATTTTTCTCCTTGGACAATGCTCCATCCTCTGGGATGCATCCGAGACTCCATGCAGGTATGTCCCTGAGTGTTTATTCCGGTGTTTTGGGGCCCTGTGATCCCGGGTAGCAACCCCAGACTCCTCCAGGGAAGATACATGAGATGATTTTTCTCCTTGGACAATGCTCCATCTTCTGGGATGCATCTGAGATTCCTCCCAGGCGCCTCCCACAGACATTTTTTCTGTGGTTTGGGTCCCTGTAATCCCGGGTAGCAACCCCAGACTCCTCCAGGGAGGATACCCGAGATGATTTTTCTCCTTGGACAATGCTCCATCCTCTGGGATGCATCCGAGACTCCATGCAGGTATGTCCCTGAGTGTTTATTCCGGTGTTTTGGGGCCCTGTGATCCCGGGTAGCAACCCCAGACTCCTCCAGGGAAGATACATGAGATGATTTTTCTCCTTGGACAATGCTCCATCTTCTGGGATGCATCTGAGATTCCTCCCAGGCGCCTCCCACAGACATTTTTTCTGTGGTTTGGGTCCCTGTAATCCCGGGTAGCAACCCCAGACTCCTCCAGGGAAGATACCCGAGATGATTTTTCTCCTTGGACAATGCTCCATCCTCTGGGAAGCATCTGAGACTCCTTGCAGGTATGTCCCTGAGTGTTTATTCCGGTGCTTTTGGGCCCTGTGATCCCGGGTAGCAACCCCAGACTCCTCCAGGGAAGATACCCGAGATGATTTTTCTCCTTGGACAATGCTCCATCTTCTGGGACGCATCTGAGATTCCTCCCAGGCGTCTCCTGCAAACATTTTTCCTGTTGTTTGTGTCCCTGTAATCCCGGGTAGCAACCCCAGACTCCTCCAGGGAAGATACCCGAGATGATTTTTCTCCTTGGACAATGCTCCATCTTCTGGGATGCATCTGAGATTCCTCCCAAGTGTCTCCTGCAGACATTTTTCCTGTGGTTTTGGTCCTTGTAATCCCGGGTAGCAACCCCAGACTCCTCCAGGGAAGACACCCAATATGATTTTTCTCTCTTGACAGTGGTCCATCCTGCGGGATCTACCCAGAACTCCTCCCAGGCGTCTCCCGCAGAGTTTTCTCCAGTGCTTTAGGGCCCTGTGATCCCGGCTAGCAACCCCAGACTCCTCTAGGGAAGATACCCGAGATAATTTTTCTGCTTGGACAATGCTCCATCCTCTGGGAAGCATCCGAGACTCCTTGCAGCTTTGTCCCTGAGTGTTTATTCCGGTGCTTTTGGGCCCTGTCATCCCGGGTAGCAACCCCAGACTCCTCCGTGGAAGATACCCAAGTTGATTTTTCTCCTTGGACTATTGTCCATCCTGCGGGATGCACCCGAGCCTCCTCCCAGCTCTGTTTCTGAGTGTTTTCTTCCGGTGGTTTAGCGCCCTGTGATCCCGGGTAGCAACCCCAGACTCCTCCAGGGAAGATACCCGAGATGATTTTTCTCCTTGGACAATGCTCCATCCTCTGGGAAGCATCCGAGACTCCTTGCAGCTTTGTCCCTGAGTGTTTATTCCGGTGGTTTTGGGCCCTGTGATCCCGGGTAGCAACCCCAGACTCCTCTAGGGAAGATACTCGAGATAATTTTTCTGCTTGGACAATGCTCCATCCTCTGGGAAGCATCCGAGACTCCTTGCAGGTATGTCCCTGAGTGTTTATTCCGGTGTTTTGGGGCCCTGTGATCCCGGGTAGCAACCCCAGACTCCTCCAGGGAAGATACACGAGATGATTTTTCTCCTTGGACAATGCTCCATCCTCTGGGAAGCATCCGAGACTCCTTGCAGCTTTGTCCCTGAGTGTTTATTCCGGGGCTTTTGGGCCCTGTGATCCCGGGTAGCAACCCCAGACTCCTCCAGGGAAGATACTCGAGATAATTTTTCTCCTTGGACAATGCTCCATCCTCTGGGAAGCATCCGAGACTCCTTGCAGGTATGTCCCTGAGTTTTTATTCCGGTGTTTTGGTGCCCTGTGATCCCGGGTAGCAACCCCAGACTCCTCCAGGGAAGATACACGAGATGATTTTTCTCCTTGGACAATGCTCCATCTTCTGGGATGCATCTGAGATTCCTCCCAGGCGTCTCCCACAGACATTTTTCCTGTGGTTTGGGTCCCTGTAATCCCGGGTAGCAACCCCAGACTCCTCCAGGGAAGATACCCGAGATGATTTTTCTCCTTGGACAATGCTCCATCCTCTGGGAAGCATCCGAGACTCCTTGCCGGTATGTCCCTGAGTGTTTATTCCGGTGCTTTTGGGCCCTGTCATCCCGGGTAGCAACCCCAGACTCCTCCGTGGAAGATACCCAAGTTGATTTTTCTCCTTGGACTATTGTCCATCCTGCAGGATGCACCCCAGACTCCTCCCAGCTCTGTTTCTGAGTGTTTTCTTCCGGTGGTTTAGCGCCCTGTGATCAGGGGTAGCAACCCCAGCCTCCTCCAGGGAGGATACCCGAGATGATTTTTCTCCTTGGACAATGCTCCATCCTCTGGGATGCATCCGAGACTCCATGCAGGTATGTCCCTGAGTGTTTATTCCGGTGTTTTGGGGCCCTGTGATCCCGGGTAGCAACCCCAGACTCCTCCAGGGAAGATACATGAGATGATTTTTCTCCTTGGACAATGCTCCATCTTCTGGGATGCATCTGAGATTCCTCCCAGGCGCCTCCCACAGACATTTTTTCTGTGGTTTGGGTCCCTGTAATCCCGGGTAGCAACCCCAGACTCCTCCAGGGAGGATACCCGAGATGATTTTTCTCCTTGGACAATGCTCCATCCTCTGGGATGCATCCGAGACTCCATGCAGGTATGTCCCTGAGTGTTTATTCCGGTGTTTTGGGGCCCTGTGATCCCGGGTAGCAACCCCAGACTCCTCCAGGGAAGATACATGAGATGATTTTTCTCCTTGGACAATGCTCCATCTTCTGGGATGCATCTGAGATTCCTCCCAGGCGCCTCCCACAGACATTTTTTCTGTGGTTTGGGTCCCTGTAATCCCGGGTAGCAACCCCAGACTCCTCCAGGGAAGATACCCGAGATGATTTTTCTCCTTGGACAATGCTCCATCCTCTGGGAAGCATCTGAGACTCCTTGCAGGTATGTCCCTGAGTGTTTATTCCGGTGCTTTTGGGCCCTGTGATCCCGGGTAGCAACCCCAGACTCCTCCAGGGAAGATACCCGAGATGATTTTTCTCCTTGGACAATGCTCCATCTTCTGGGACGCATCTGAGATTCCTCCCAGGCGTCTCCTGCAAACATTTTTCCTGTTGTTTGTGTCCCTGTAATCCCGGGTAGCAACCCCAGACTCCTCCAGGGAAGATACCCGAGATGATTTTTCTCCTTGGACAATGCTCCATCTTCTGGGATGCATCTGAGATTCCTCCCAAGTGTCTCCTGCAGACATTTTTCCTGTGGTTTTGGTCCTTGTAATCCCGGGTAGCAACCCCAGACTCCTCCAGGGAAGACACCCAATATGATTTTTCTCTCTTGACAGTGGTCCATCCTGCGGGATCTACCCAGAACTCCTCCCAGGCGTCTCCCGCAGAGTTTTCTCCAGTGCTTTAGGGCCCTGTGATCCCGGCTAGCAACCCCAGACTCCTCTAGGGAAGATACCCGAGATAATTTTTCTGCTTGGACAATGCTCCATCCTCTGGGAAGCATCCGAGACTCCTTGCAGCTTTGTCCCTGAGTGTTTATTCCGGTGCTTTTGGGCCCTGTCATCCCGGGTAGCAACCCCAGACTCCTCCGTGGAAGATACCCAAGTTGATTTTTCTCCTTGGACTATTGTCCATCCTGCGGGATGCACCCGAGCCTCCTCCCAGCTCTGTTTCTGAGTGTTTTCTTCCGGTGGTTTAGCGCCCTGTGATCCCGGGTAGCAACCCCAGACTCCTCCAGGGAAGATACCCGAGATGATTTTTCTCCTTGGACAATGCTCCATCCTCTGGGAAGCATCCGAGACTCCTTGCAGCTTTGTCCCTGAGTGTTTATTCCGGTGGTTTTGGGCCCTGTGATCCCGGGTAGCAACCCCAGACTCCTCTAGGGAAGATACTCGAGATAATTTTTCTGCTTGGACAATGCTCCATCCTCTGGGAAGCATCCGAGACTCCTTGCAGGTATGTCCCTGAGTGTTTATTCCGGTGTTTTGGGGCCCTGTGATCCCGGGTAGCAACCCCAGACTCCTCCAGGGAAGATACACGAGATGATTTTTCTCCTTGGACAATGCTCCATCCTCTGGGAAGCATCCGAGACTCCTTGCAGCTTTGTCCCTGAGTGTTTATTCCGGGGCTTTTGGGCCCTGTGATCCCGGGTAGCAACCCCAGACTCCTCCAGGGAAGATACTCGAGATAATTTTTCTCCTTGGACAATGCTCCATCCTCTGGGAAGCATCCGAGACTCCTTGCAGGTATGTCCCTGAGTTTTTATTCCGGTGTTTTGGTGCCCTGTGATCCCGGGTAGCAACCCCAGACTCCTCCAGGGAAGATACACGAGATGATTTTTCTCCTTGGACAATGCTCCATCTTCTGGGATGCATCTGAGATTCCTCCCAGGCGTCTCCCACAGACATTTTTCCTGTGGTTTGGGTCCCTGTAATCCCGGGTAGCAACCCCAGACTCCTCCAGGGAAGATACCCGAGATGATTTTTCTCCTTGGACAATGCTCCATCCTCTGGGAAGCATCCGAGACTCCTTGCCGGTATGTCCCTGAGTGTTTATTCCGGTGCTTTTGGGCCCTGTCATCCCGGGTAGCAACCCCAGACTCCTCCGTGGAAGATACCCAAGTTGATTTTTCTCCTTGGACTATTGTCCATCCTGCAGGATGCACCCCAGACTCCTCCCAGCTCTGTTTCTGAGTGTTTTCTTCCGGTGGTTTAGCGCCCTGTGATCAGGGGTAGCAACCCCAGCCTCCTCCAGGGAGGATACCCGAGATGATTTTTCTCCTTGGACAATGCTCCATCCTCTGGGATGCATCCGAGACTCCATGCAGGTATGTCCCTGAGTGTTTATTCCGGTGTTTTGGGGCCCTGTGATCCCGGGTAGCAACCCCAGACTCCTCCAGGGAAGATACATGAGATGATTTTTCTCCTTGGACAATGCTCCATCTTCTGGGATGCATCTGAGATTCCTCCCAGGCGCCTCCCACAGACATTTTTTCTGTGGTTTGGGTCCCTGTAATCCCGGGTAGCAACCCCAGACTCCTCCAGGGAAGATACCCGAGATGATTTTTCTCCTTGGACAATGCTCCATCCTCTGGGAAGCATCTGAGACTCCTTGCAGGTATGTCCCTGAGTGTTTATTCCGGTGCTTTTGGGCCCTGTGATCCCGGGTAGCAACCCCAGACTCCTCCAGGGAAGATACCCGAGATGATTTTTCTCCTTGGACAATGCTCCATCTTCTGGGACGCATCTGAGATTCCTCCCAGGCGTCTCCTGCAAACATTTTTCCTGTTGTTTGTGTCCCTGTAATCCCGGGTAGCAACCCCAGACTCCTCCAGGGAAGATACCCGAGATGATTTTTCTCCTTGGACAATGCTCCGTCTTCTGGGATGCATCTGAGATTCCTCCCAGGCGACTCCCACAGACATTTTTCCTGTGGTTTGGGTCCCTGTAATCCCGGGTAGCAACCCCAGACTCCTCCAGGGAAGATAACCCGAGATGATTTTTCTCCTTGGACAATGCTCCATCCTCTGGGAAGCATCCGAGACTCCTTGCAGCTTTGTCCCTGAGTGTTTATTCCGGTGCTTTTGGGCCCTGTCATCCCGGGTAGCAACCCCAGCCTCCTCCAGGGAAGATACCCGAGATGATTTTTCTCCTTGGACAATGCTCCATCTTCTGGGATGCATCTGAGATTCCTCCCAAGTGTCTCCTGCAGACATTTTTCCTGTGGTTTTGGTCATTGTAATACCGGGTAGCAACCCCAGACTCCTCCAGGGAAGACACCCAATATGATTTTTCTCTCTTGACAGTGGTCCATCCTGCGGGATCTACCCAGAACTCCTCCCAGGCGTCTCCTGCAGAGTTTTCTCCAGTGCTTTAGGGCCCTGTGATCCCGGCTAGCAACCCCAGACTCCTCTAGGGAAGATACCCGAGATAATTTTTCTCCTTGGACAATGCTCCATCCTCTGGGAAGCATCCAAGACTCCTTGCAGGTATGTCCCTGAGTGTTTATTCCGGTGTTTTGGGGCCCTGTGATCCCGGGTAGCAACCCCAGACTCCTCCAGGGAAGATACCCGAGATGATTTTTCTCCTTGGACAATGCTCCATCCTCTGGGAAGCATCCGAGACTCCTTGCAGCTTTGTCCCTGAGTGTTTATTCCGGTGCTTTTGGGACCTGTCATCCCGGGTAGCAACCCCAGACTCCTCCATGGAAGATACCCAAGTTGATTTTTCTCCTTGGACTATTGTCCATCCTGCGGGATGCACCCGAGCCTCCTCCCAGCTCTGTTTCTGAGTGTTTTCTTCCGGTGGTTTAGCGCCCTGTGATCCCGGGTAGCAACCCCAGACTCCTCCAGGGAAGATATCCGAGATGATTTTTCTCCTTGGACAATGCTCCATCCTCTGGGAAGCATCCGAGACTCCTTGCAGGTATGTCCCTGAGTGTTTATTCCGGTGTTTTCGGGCCCTGTGATCCCGGGTAGCAACCCCAGACTCCTCCAGGGAAGATACATGAGATGATTTTTCTCCTTGGACAATGCTCCATCTTCTGGGATGCATCTGAGATTCCTCCCAAGTGTCTCCCGCAGACATTTTTCCTGTGGTTTTGGTCCCTGTAATCCCGGGTAGCAAGCCCAGACTCCTCCAGGAAAGATACCCGGGATGATTTTTCTCCTTGGACAATGCTCTATACTCTGGGATGCATCCGAGACTTGTCGCAGCTATGTCCCTGAGTGTTTTTTCTCGCGGTTTATGGTTCTGTCATCCCAGGTAGCAACCCCAGACTCCTCCAGGGAAGACACCCAAGATGATTTTTCTCTCTTGACAGTGGTCCATCCTGCGGGATCTACCCAGAACTCCTCCCAGGCATCTCCGGCAGAGTTTTCTCCAGTGCTTTAGGGCCCTGTGATCCCGGCTAGCAACCCCAGACTCCTCTAGGAAAGATACCCGAGATAATTTTTCTGCTTGGACAATGCTCCATCCTCTGGGAAGCATCCGAGACTCCTTGCAGCTTTGTCCCTGAGTGTTTTTTCCGGGGCTTTTGGGCCCTGTCATCCCGGGTAGCAACCCCAGACTCCTCCAGGGAAGATACCCAAGTTGATTTTTCTCCTTGGACTATTGTCCATCCTGCGGGATGCACCCGAGACTCCTCCCAGCTCTGTTTCTGAGTGTTTTCTTCCGGTGGTTTAGCGCCCTGTGATCCCGGGTAGCAACCCCAGAGTCCTCCAGGGAGGATACCCGAGATGATTTTTCTCCTTGGACAAGGCTCCATCTTCTGGGATGCATCTGAGATTCCTCCCAAGCGTCTCCCACAGACATTTTTCCTGTGGTTTGGGTCCCTGTAATCCCGGGTAGCAACCCCAGACTCCTCCAGGGAAGATAACCCAAGATGATTTTTCTCCGTGGACAAGGCTCCATCCTCTGGGAAGCATCCGAGACTCCTTGCAGGTATGTCCCTGAGTGTTTATTCCGGTGTTTTGGGGCCCTGTGATCCCGGGTAGCAACCCCAGACTCCTCTAGGGACGATACCCGAGATAATTTTTCTCCTTGGACAATGCTACATCCTCTGGGAAGCATCCGAGACTCCTTGCAGGTATGTCCCTGAGTGTTTATTCCGGTGGTTTAGCGCCCTGTGATCCCGGGTAGCAACCCCAGACTCCTCCAGGGAAGATACCCGAGATGATTTTTCTCCTTGGACAATGCTCCATCTTCTGGGATGCATCTGAGATTCCTCCCAAGCGTCTCCCACAGACATTTTTCCTGTGGTTTGGGTCCCTGTAATCCCGGGTAGCAACCCCAGACTCCTCCAGGGAAGATAACCCAAGATGATTTTTCTCCGTGGACAAGGCTCCATCCTCTGGGAAGCATCCGAGACTCCTTGCAGCTTTGTCCCTGAGTGTTTATTCCGGTGGTTTTGGGCCCTGTGATCCCGGGTAGCAACCCCAAACTCCTCCGTGGAAGATACCCAAGTTGATTTTTCTCCTTGGACTATTGTCCGACCTGCGGGATGCACCCGAGACTCCTCCCAGCTCTGTTTCTGAGTGTTTTCTTCCCGTGGTTTAGCGCCCTGTGATCCCGGGTAGCAACCCCAGACTCCTCCAGGGAAGATACCCGAGATGATTTTTCTCCTTGGACAATGCTCCATCTTCTGGGAAGCATCCGAGACTCCTTGCAGCTTTGTCCCTGAGTGTTTATTCCGGTGCTTTTGGGCCCTGTGATCCCGGCTAGCAATCCCAGACTCCTCTAGGGACGATACCCAAGATAATTTTTCTGCTTGGACAATGCTCCATCCTCTGGGAAGCATCCGAGACTCCTTGCAGCTTTGTCCCTGAGTGTTTATTCCGTTGGTTTAGCGCCCTGTGATCCCGGGTAGCAACCCCAGACTCCTCCAGGGAAGATACCCGAGATGATTTTTCTCCTTGGACAATGCTCCATCCTCTGCGAAGCATCCGAGACTCCTTGCAGGTATGTCCCTGAGTGTTTATTCCGGTGATTTGGGGCCCTGTGATCCCAGGTAGCAACCCCAGACTCCTCCAGGGAAGATACCCGAGATAATTTTTCTCCTTGGACAATGCTCCATCTTCTGGGACGCATCTGAGATTCCTCCCAGGCGTCTCCTGCAAACATTTTTCCTGTTGTTTGTGTCCCTGTAATCCCGGGTAGCAACCCCAGACTCCTCCAGGGAAGATACCCGAGATGATTTTTCTCCTTGGACAATGCTCCATCTTCTGGGATGCATCTGAGATTCATCCCAGGCATCTCCCACAGACATTTTTCCTGTGGTTTGGGTCCCTGTAATCCCGGGTAGCAACCCCAGACTCCTCCGTGGAAGATACCGAAGTTGATTTTTCTCCTTGGACTATTGTCCATCCTGCGGGATGCACCCGAGACTCCTCCCAGCTCTGTTTCTGAGTGTTTTCTTCCGGTGGTTTAGCGCCCTGTGATCCCGGGTAGCAACCCCAGACTCCTCCAGGGAAGATAACCCGAGATGATTTTTCGCCGTGGACAAGGCTCCATCCTCTGGGAAGCATCCGAGACTCCTTGCAGCTTTGTCCCTGAGTGTTTATTCCGGTGGTTTTGGGCCCTGTGATCCCGGGTAGCAACCCCAGACTCCTCTAGGGAAGATACCCGAGATAATTTTTCTCCTTGGACAATGCTCCATCCTCTGGGAAGCATCCGAGACTCCTTGCAGGTATGTCCCTGAGTGTTTATTCCGGTGGTTTAGCGCCCTGTGATCCCGGGTAGCAACCCCAGACTCCTCCAGGGAAGATATCCGAGATGATTTTTCTCCTTGGACAATGCTCCATCCTCTGGGAAGCATCCGAGACTCCTTGCAGGTATGTCCCTGAGTGTTTATTCCGGTGTTTTCGGGCCCTGTGATCCCGGGTAGCAACCCCAGACTCCTCCAGGGAAGATACCCGAGATGATTTTTCTCCTTGGACAATGCTCCATCTTCTGGGATGCATCTGAGATTCCTCCCAAGTGTCTCCCGCAGACATTTTTCCTGTGGTTTTGGTCCCTGTAATCCCGGGTAGCAAGCCCAGACTCCTCCAGGAAAGATACCCGGGATGATTTTTCTCCTTGGACAATGCTCTATACTCTGGGATGCATCCGAGACTTGTCGCAGCTATGTCCCTGAGTGTTTTTTCTCGCGGTTTATGGTTCTGTCATCCCAGGTAGCAACCCCAGACTCCTCCAGGGAAGACACCCAAGATGATTTTTCTCTCTTGACAGTGGTCCATCCTGCGGGATCTACCCAGAACTCCTCCCAGGCATCTCCGGCAGAGTTTTCTCCAGTGCTTTAGGGCCCTGTGATCCCGGCTAGCAACCCCAGACTCCTCTAGGAAAGATACCCGAGATAATTTTTCTGCTTGGACAATGCTCCATCCTCTGGGAAGCATCCGAGACTCCTTGCAGCTTTGTCCCTGAGTGTTTTTTCCGGGGCTTTTGGGCCCTGTCATCCCGGCTAGCAACCCCAGACTCCTCCAGGGAAGATACCCGGGATGATTTTTCTCCTTGGACAATGCTCTATACTCTGGGATGCATCCGAGACTTGTCGCAGCTATGTCCCTGAGTCTTTTTTCTCGCGGTTTATGGTTCTGTCATAGCAGGTAGCAACCCCAGACTCCTCCAGGGAAGACACCCAAGATGATTTTTCTCTCTTGACAGTGGTCCATCCTGCGGGATCTACCCAGAACTCCTCCCAGGCCTCTCCCGCAGAGTTTTCTCCAGTGCTTTAGGGCCCTGTGATCCCGGCTAGCAACCCCAGACTCCTCTAGGGAAGATACCCGAGATAATTTTTCTGCTTGGACAATGCTCCATCCTCGGGAAGCATCCGAGACTCCTTGCAGGTATGTCCCTGAGTGTTTATTCCGGTGTTTTGGGGCCCTGTGATCCCGGGTAGCAACCCCAGACTCCTCCAGGGAAGATACCCGAGATGATTTTTCTCCTTGGACAATGCTCCATCCTCTGGGAAGCATCCGAGACTCCTTGCAGGTATGTCCCTGAGTGTTTATTCCGGTGCTTTTGGGCCCTGTCATCCCGGGTAGCAACCCCAGACTCCTCCAGGGAAGATACCGAAGTTGATTTTTCTCCTTGGACTATTGTCCATCCTGCGGGATGCACCCGAGACTCCTCCCAGCTCTGTTTCTGAGTGTTTTCTTCCGGTGGTTTAGCGCCCTGTGATCCCGGGTAGCAACCCCAGACTCCTCCAGGGAAGACACCCAAGATGATTTTTCTCCTTGGACAATGCTCCATCCTCTGGGAAGCATCCGAGACTCCTTGCAGGTATGTCCCTGAGTGTTTATTCCGGTGGTTTTGGGCCCTGTGATCCCGGCTAGCAACCCCAGACTCCTCTAGGGAAGATACCCGAGATAATTTTTCTGCTTGGACAATGCTCCATCCTCTGGGAAGCATCCGAGACTCCTTGCAGGTATGTCCCTGAGTCTTTATTCCGGTGGTTTAGCGCCCTGTGATCTCGGGTAGCAACCCCAGACTCCTCCAGGGAAGATACCCGAGATGATTTTTCTCCTTGGACAATGCTCCATCCTCTGGGAAGCATCCGAGACTCCTTGCAGGTATGTCCCTGAGTGTTTATTCCGGTGTTTTCGGGCCCTGTGATCCCAGGTAGCAACCCCAGACTCCTCCAGGGAAGATACCCGAGATGATTTTTCTCCTTGGACAATGCTCCATCTTCTGGGATGCATCTGAGATTCCTCCCAAGTGTCTCCCGCAGACATTTTTCCTGTGGTTTTGGTCCCTGTAATCCCGGGTAGCAAGCCCAGACTCCTCCAGGAAAGATACCCGGGATGATTTTTCTCCTTGGACAATGCTCTATACTCTGGGATGCATCCGAGACTTGTCGCAGCTATGTCCCTGAGTCTTTTTTCTCGCGGTTTATGGTTCTGTCATCCCAGGTAGCAACCCCAGACTCCTCCAGGGAAGACACCCAATATGATTTTTCTCTCTTGACAGTGGTCCATCCTGCGGGATCTACCCAGAACTCCTCCCAGGCATCTCCCGCAGAGTTTTCTCCAGTGCTTTAGGGCCCTGTGATCCCGGCTAGCAACCCCAGACTCCTCTAGGGAAGATACCCGAGATAATTTTTCTGCTTGGACAATGCTCCATCCTCGGGAAGCATCCGAGACTCCTTGCAGGTATGTCCCTGAGTGTTTATTCCGGTGTTTTGGGGCCCTGTGATCCCGGGTAGCAACCCCAGACTCCTCCAGGGAAGATACCCGAGATGATTTTTCTCCTTGGACAATGCTCCATCTTCTGGGATGCATCTGAGATTCCTCCCAGGCGTCTCCCACAGACATTTTTCCTGTGGTTTGGGTCCCTGTAATCCCGGGTAGCAACCCCAGACTCCTCCAGGGAAGATAACCCGAGATGATTTTTCTCCTTGGACAATGCTCCATCCTCTGGGAAGCATCCGAGACTCCTTGCAGCTTTGTCCCTGAGTGTTTATTCCAGTGCTTTTGGGCCCTGTCATCCCGGGTAGCAACCCCAGACTCCTCCGTGGAAGATACCCAAGTTGATTTTTCTCCTTGGACTATTGTCCATCCTGCGGGATGCACCCGAGACTCCTCCCAGCTCTGTTTCTGAGTGTTTTCTTCCGGTGGTTTAGCGCCCTGTGATCCCGGGTAGCAATCCCAGACTCCTCTAGGGACGATACCCGAGATGATTTTTCTGCTTGGACAATGCTCCATCCTCTGGGAAGCATCCGAGACTCCTTGCAGCTTTGTCCCTGAGTGTTTATTCCGTTGGTTTAGCGCCCTGTGATCCCGGGTAGCAACCCCAGACTCCTCCAGGGAAGATACCCGAGATGATTTTTCTCCTTGGAGAATGCTCCATCCTCTGCGAAGCATCCGAGACTCCTTGCAGGTATGTCCCTGAGTGTTTATTCCGTTGATTTGGGGCCCTGTGATCCCGGGTAGCAACCCCAGACTCCTCCAGGGAAGATACCCGAGATGATTTTTCTCCTTGGACAATGCTCCATCTTCTGGGACGCATCTGAGATTCCTCCCAGGCGTCTCCTGCAAACATTTTTCCTGGTGTTTGGGTCCCTGTAATCCCGGGTAGCAACCCCAGACTCCTCTGTGGAAGATACCGAAGTTGATTTTTCTCCTTGGACTATTGTCCATCCTGCGGGATGCACCCGAGACTCCTCCCAGCTCTGTTTCTGAGTGTTTTCTTCCGGTGGTTTAGCGCCCTGTGATCCCGGGTAGCAACCCCAGACTCCTCCAGGGAAGATACCCGAGATGATTTTTCTCCTTGGACAATGCTCCATCCTCTGGGAAGCATCCGAGACTCCTTGCAGGTATGTCCCTGAGTGTTTATTCCGGTGGTTTTGGGCCCTGTGATCCCGGGTAGTACCCCAGACTCCTCCAGGGAGGATACCCGAGATGATTTTTCTCCTTGGACAATGCTCCATCTTCTGGGATGCATCTGAGATTCCTCCCAAGTGTCTCCCGCAGACATTTTTCCTGTGGTTTTGGTCCCTGTAATCCCGGGTAGCAACCCCAGACTCCTCCAGGAAAGATACCCGGGATGATTTTTCTCCTTGGACAATGCTCTATACTCTGGGATGCATCCGAGACTTGTCGCAGCTATGTCCCTGAGTGTTTTTTCTCGCGGTTTATGGTTCTGTCATCCCAGGTAGCAACCCCAGACTCCTCCAGTGAAGACACCCAATATGATTTTTCTCTCTTGACAGTGGTCCATCCTGCGGGATCTACCAAGAACTCCTCCCAGGCGTCTCCCACAGAATTTTCTCCAGTGCTTTAGGGCCCTGTGATCCCGGCTAGCAACCCCAGACTCCTCTAGGGAAGATACCCGAGATAATTTTTCTGCTTGGACAATGCTCCATCCTCTGGGAAGCATCCGAGACTCCTTGCAGGTATGTCCTTGAGTGTTTATTCCGGTGTTTTGGGGCCCTGTCATCCCGGGTAGCAACCCCAGACTCCTCCGTGGAAGATTCCCAAGTTGATTTTTCTCCTTGGACTATTGTCCATCCTGCGGGATGCACCCGAGACTCCTCCCAGCTCTGTTTCTGAGTGTTTTCTTCCGGTGGTTTAGCGCCCTGTGATCCCGGGTAGCAACCCCAGACTCCTCCAGGGAAGATACCCAATATGATTTTCCTCTCTTGACAGTGGTCCATCCTGTGGGATCTACCCAGAACTCCTCCCAGGCCTCTCCCGCAGAGTTTTCTCCAGTGCTTTAGGGCCCTGTGATCCCGGGTAGCAACCCCAGACTCCTCCAGGGAAGATACCTGAGATGATTTTTCTCCTTGGACAATGTTCCATCCTCTGGGTTTCACCCGAGAATCCTTCCAGGCTTCTGTTGTTCTCTTTTGTCATATATTTGAGGGACCTTAGATCCCTGGTAGGACCTGCAGACTCTCCAAAGGGAGATACCTGTGATGGTTTTTTCCCATTGGGAAGTTACCTATCATGTTTTTTCTCTTTTAGGCAAAGCTTTTTACCCCGCAATAAACCCATGGCTCCTTCCAGGCATCTCCCAGAGACTTTTGATCTCTAGTTGAGGGACCTGATATCACAGGTAGCTACCAAGACTCCTCCAAGGAAGCTTCCTTCTGTTTTGCCAATAGGTCTCTGTTCCTGGATCCATCCAACCCTCCCATTAGCGTTAGGTTAGGGTGTGCGTTCTGTATGAGAATCCCACAGCTCCAGGGACACGTGGCTGGAAAAGGTATGTCGAGGAGGGAACGGCATTGCACCAACATCACTCCCTTGACACTGTGATGGTGTGCTCCCCCTCCCCACCTTCCAACCTGACCTTTATCTCCCGTGACCCTGCCCAAGCACTAACACCCGTGGTGGTCACAATGGGCACGTGTACTTGTGATGGCTGCCCCCGGCTCGATGTGGTTTCGGGGAAACACATAACACCACCGTAGCCAAGGGCTAACTTGAGCAGTGCTGGTACTGTGGCCAATATGCAGATATGACTATAGGTCAATCATCTCACCCACATCAATAGTGAACAGCCCAAGAGCCCTTTGAGCTCCCCTGCACGCCAGGATCTCCCCATGAGCGGGGACGCCTCTCAAGGTTACTCCTTGAGCTTCACAGATTCTTTGCCGCAACAGATCCTCAGTCAGTGACTAATAGCACGCGAAACTGTGAAATCTTAGCTAAGTGATAGAAAGGATTGATTGCACATATATAATCCCTTAGACATAAACCGTTGACCCAGTCCGGGACCAGGATTGGATCCAGCCGCACCCAGACTCCTCTCTGAGAAGGAGGTTAGAAAGCAAGGGGCTCCTTTCCGAACCTCAGCCCAACAGGAGGGTCTCCCTGGCAGTTCTGCCTGACCCTGTCCTCCATGCAGGAAATAACCAAGTGTACCTTGCCATCGAATCCTGCTAAAGCACTGTCGCATTTACTCTCAAACTTTGTTAAATCCCTGTTTTGTATCAATAAACGTGTCGCTGCTTCTCTCTACGAGTGAAGTGCATCGCTCCATCCGCAACAGACACCTCTCTCCTCTGGGCCACCCGTGCTGCTGGGGACCTCAGCCTCAGCCCACGCTGCCATTAGCTGCCTGTGAAAGCGCTGCTACGGGATGGTGAAGGCAGGAACAGCTTTCCATCCTTGCTCCTTTTGTGTAGGAGCAGTCGCTGGATGTTTTCCATTTTGGAGCGGGGCTCTGGCGAGTGTGGGAGAGAGTGTTGGGAGCGTTACGGTGCAAGGAAAGCGCAGAGCCCCAGTGTTGGTGGGCTGTGAAAGTGCTGCCAAGGGATAGTGAGGGCAAGCAGTCTAATATGACCGAATTGAATGAAACAATCCAGGAATTCTTTACTTACAGAATCTCACTTGGATACAGCCCACGCTGAGGGATGCTGGACTAAAGTCACACTCCTTTTCTTTGGAGGAATTCTGAAAGGAAAAGGAACCAAAGAACTGTTACACAATGTAAAATTCTATTGTACAGGAGAAGTTTATTTGTTTGCTTGCTTTAAGAACTAAAGGCGGTTTCAAACCCTAAAAATGCAAGATAACCAAAGTACAGAACGAGATCCCCGAGCTAAACAAAAGACATCTCTCTCGTCTGTGCTATCGCCTAGCAGCCAACTACTCCCCTCGATAAATATCACCGTCAGGAGGAGCCCAATTTGACCTCTCCCTGAATGGCAGCTGGACTGCACGCCAGGCGACTCTCCCCGTGGGCAGGGGCGACTCTCAAGGTTAGAGATTCCTTACCTGAGACTGAGAGCCTTCCTCACCCAAGGCGGAGAGATGCCTTAGCTGCGGCAGATCCTCAGTAAGTGACTGAGAGCGTGCTGAATTAGTACTAATGAGACATTACTAATCCATGCAGCTACTCAATATTATTGCAAACATTGTATAGGTAATTCCGTTAGACATAAGCTGTTCTCCAAGTGTGAGACCGGGGCTCCATAAGGAGTTTAGAAGGCAAGGGGATCCACTCTGAACCTCGTGACTCAATGGGAGGGTCTTCCTTACTCTTTGCGTCTCCAGTCTGTGTGAATCAGCCTAACCTGCTTCTAACTCAGTTTTCCTTTGTATGTTTCTTCCAAGCGGTAATTAATCATAGAATGATCTGGGTCGTCTTCAATTGGATCTGGTTGCTCAGAGCCCCATCCAACCTGACCTGGAATGTTTCCAGGTATGGGCCATCTCCCACCTCTTTGGGCAACCTGGGCCAGTGTCTCCCCACCCTCATCATCAAAAAACATAATCTTCCCAGATGCCCCATCCCTGCTTATTGCAGGGGGTTGGACTCAACAACCTCTAAAGGTCCCTTCCAACCCAAATGATTCTATGACACTGTGATTTCACTGATGTTTCCCTGTTGGCTTCTGTTCCGTCAGAAGCCCCTGGCTCATCTCCATAAGACTCCGAGTCTGCTGCACCCAGCACGTCTCAGACCAACAGGCTGAGGGTCCTTGCTGGCGCCCCGTCCCCCTGACCTTAGCATGTTCCCGCAGCTTGTCATGGGCAAGCCTGATCCTATCCCTGACCCCTTCAAGCCTGATCCTATCCCTGACCCCTTCAAGCCTGATCCTATCCCTGACCCCTTCAAGTCTAGTTTAAAGCTCTGCCAATGAGCCCCGCTGGCTCCTGAGCAAAGACCCTCTTCCCCCTTTCAGAAAGCTCAATCCCATCTGACCCCAGCAGGCCTGGCACCATGGAGGCCTCCCTATTTGTGCAAAAAAACGAAAATTGTGGCGGTGACAGCAGCCATGGAGCCATGTATTAAGAGACCAGGTCCATCTGTTCCTTCCAGTGTCGCTGCGCATAACTGGAAGGAGAGAGGAAAAATAGCCGGCGCTCCAGATTCCCTTACCACCCATCCCAAGGCCCTGAAGTCTCTCCGGATCGCCCTCGGACTACGCATTGTGACCTCGTGGCCACCCACAGGGAAGAGCAGCGCTGGGCAATAGTCCGAGGGCCATACCAGGCCGGGAAGTTTCCTAGTGACGTCCTTAACCCGGGCCCAGGGGGGCAGCAGACTTCCCCAAGAGGAGGGTCTGCCCGGTGAGTCAGGGGTATGTGATAGAGACAATAACACATTGTGCACTGATTGACTAGCAGTGATTCATAACCTAAAGGACAGGCCTGATAAAAAGCAAGAAGTCTTGAGATTGCCAAGGACAGCTCCTGATAACGAATAAGAGTATGCCTTGAAAAGCGGCTGAAACCAACCCTGCGGTCTGGACAAAGACCAAAGAAGAACTGAGTCTGCGCAAGGACAAAGAGTTACTTGCGGTGATGAAGAGGAATCATCAGCCTTCGTGGTCACGACCCTCAGCGACCACCACCAGGAGGCATTGCGCAAGCGCAGTTGGGAGGAGTTTATGGAAATGACTTCTTAGAGCTAATTTTAATACGAAGTGGGGACAGGTTATGCATATGTATAGGCGTATTGGGAAATCTTATGCTTATGTAATTAAGAACTATATATATTTGAGAAAGCCGCTGCATTGGGCGCGCACGATTGTGGTGGGGCGACCCCCCCGTGCTGCCCAGCGCTGAATAAATATACCCACTTTACAACCTTCCCGGTTGTGGAGTCTCTGGAGTTTCCTTTCCGCATGTCACCGGCAGATCGGGTCCTCTGTTCCCGTCCCCGTCTCCGGGAGGGCAGAGCGTGGCTCCAGCGGCCCCTCTCTCTCTCGCTCACGCTCCCGGCTGCTCCTCAGCCTTTCTCCTTCCCCCCCGGCTCCGCCGCCAGGCCGAGCGCACCGTCCCCCTGCTCCCCCCTCACGCTGAGCTGCGCTCCGCCGCGGAGCGGGCCGGCCCCGGAGCGGCTCCCTCGGCCACCGGCCGCTCCCTCCGCTGCGGCGCGTTTGAGCCTCCCGCCGTTGCCCGGGCAACGCCCAGGTCTCGCCAGCGGCTGTGGCGAGAGGTACCGGCTGCCGCTCGGCTCCGCTCGGCAACACTCGGCCCCGCTCGGATCGGCTCGTCATCTCGCGGCCCCTCTCGGCCGGTCAGGGCCGTCCCCGAGCGCGGCGGCGGGGCCGGGCTGGCGCAGGGCGGGCAGAGGAGCGGCGGGCGGAGGGGCCGAGCCGCCCCGGGAGGCGGCCGCGGGGCGCTCCCCTCCTGCGCTGCCCCGAGGTCCCGGCCGGTCCGGGGCAGCCGCTCGGTGTCCCTCGGGTCCCCGCTGTCCGGGCGTCGGGGCAGCCCCAGGGCTGGGCTGGGGCCGGCTCCGTCCCGGCGGCCATCCCCCTTTGGCGGGTCAGCCGGCGGGGGGCACGGCCGGACCCTCCTGCCTGCCCCGGGCCCCGCCGCACGGGCTCTGTGCCGCACACACCGTCCCGTCCGTACCCGCCCTCTCCCCCGCTGGGAGGGCGGTGGGGCCACCGCGGGGCGGGCAGAGCCCTGTGGGGCTGCGCCCGGGAGTCACCGAGCGCCGCAGGTTGCCCGATGCGGAGCGAAAGGAGCCCGAGGGGCCGCCCAGAGCAGCCCCCGCAGCGCAGCGCAGCGCAGCGGCACAGGCAGCGGCAGGAGGGGCAGCCCCCGGCCGGGGGAGCCCCCGTCGGGGCGGGTAAGTAGCACAGCCACGTCTGCGCAAGAGGAGCAACGCAGAAGCCTTTTCCCGCCCCGACTGCTCCCGCCAGCGAGCTCGGGGCCGGTGGCACTGACGGCGGCAGCCAGGAGCATCGGGCCCCGAGTCACCGGTGCCGACAGCACAGGCGCCGCTGGAGGCGTCCGCCTCTTCCCGCCCTGACGGGATGCCGAGGGCAAGAGCGGGAAGAGGCCCCCAGACGCAGCCCCGCTGCCTTGCTGCGGCTCCTCTGCTTCCAGTACCTTTCCCTTTCCTTCCACAAGGCCGCCGTATCTTCACCAATCTTGACCTTTTCATGCTGGGAAGCAGAGGCCCGGCTCATACTAGAAACCTCTGCTGCTTCTTGGAGGGAATGAGTGTTTTCTGCCGGGGTAAGACTGATTAAAATAACACCAAGTTCCAAGTTGCTGCTTCTTTTATTAGAATCTCATAGAACAGTTTTTCAAAGTCACATTGCCACTTTGTGACACGCAAGGATCAAAATCTTAAAGCTTGTTGCTCTTTTCCCCAAAACTCTAGGTTGTACAGAAAAACACATTCCAACCCAACACCTTCAGTACATCAATTTGGAAACATAAACAAAGTAGCATTTCACTTAAAGCATTCACTAGCTGAGACAAGCCATGTGAAAAGCAGAGTTACACAAGAAACAATACCACCAAATAGTCACACTACAAGTTTACCTTTCCACAACAATCAGTGCTTCCAGGTCAGTTCTTTCCACCAAAAAGATGCTGGAGTGGCAAAAAGATGATGCTGGGGAAACAACAACAAGAGCACGTTACACTGCCAGTCCTTCTCTGAGAATTGTAATGACAAGGCCATTTCTGGCCACCAGAAAGACACAACCCCAGCACAAAACAGACAGGGAAAGACTGAAAAAATAGAGACAACATAAAGAATAACTGGTGCACGGTGATGTTAATTTCAGTTTGCAATGGTGTCTTCAGGAGTGTTATGGTTTGAGAGACCCATAACAATTTGTTGTCATTTAGACAATCATTCTATCACCCGATGACCCCTCCCCACCCGGGAAAGGGAAATCGGGAAAAACAAGAAAACCCGAGAGCTGAAGTACAAACAGATTTAATAGAATAAGATTAGATAATTAACATTAACAGCACTAAAGAACTGATATTGATCCCGACACCAATACAGAATATGCAAAGATTATACTCAGCCAATTCTATCAGTAGGAAGCTGTGCACTCCCAGCAGTGGACAGCAAATGTGGGACACTGCGAGCGCTACGGCTTCAGGAGGAAGGGAAGGCCTCAGGGCTCCGGCACCAGGGCAGGAAGTTCTCAGGATGGCAGCCATCAAGGGAGAGAGAGACTTCACAGCAAACTTTTTAATTTATAATGAGTGTGACGTTGATGGTATGAAATAATCCTGTTGGCCAGCTTGGGTCAAGTGCCCGGGTCTCGCTCCTCCTCATCCCTGCACCTGGCGAGCTCGAAAACACTGAGACCTTGAGACCCACACACCATAGCTGGCTGTAAAGTAAATATTTTCACAAATTCAGACACTGGAGTCTTCTGAAAGTGCAGTTTTCCCAAGTGTTAGAAGAGAAATTAGTCCTGTGTCTCTCAAACCAGGACATTCCACCCCTTATTTCATACCATATATATGACACACTCAAATTACTGTTGTATTAGTCCTCTCATATATATACACACAAATATATAATCCTCTAAAGCTATAAACTATTCCTCTAAAAGGTCTATTAAGTTTTTTAGTTGAAAACTAGGAGTTCCATCTATCACAATAGTCTTTTAGGGTAAGAACCAGTGATGTGGCATCGTCTCAGTTGTCAGATCGGGACCGGGCCTCCATACAGGACAACAGACGTGTAGAGTTGGGCGCAGCAATATAACGTGTTGTGCTCACGGCTAGCATGTTCCCTGTCGCTGGACGCCATTCGATGGAGTTGGCTCCGGTTTCATTACCACCATGTTATCCTGAAAAACACTTATTGAACACTGTTAGTGTTATGTGACAATTAACACCACACATTTTAAAATTAAGGATTCTCTCCCCAAATCAAATCTCCTAACGGTGTACATCGAACTTCTCCATTTTCCTGCATCACCCACCAGGTATGCCCTGGTCCTTCAGCAAAAGCAACCCCACGAGTGGGCCTGCCTTTACCTGAGGCCGGGGTAACCCAGACTGTTTTCCCCAACATATTCTTTACATGCACCACAGGGACCTTGTCCCCTTCTACAGTAGGTAAACGCTCTGACTGAGCCGGACCAGCTTGGCTGACAGTTCCCCTGGTGTTGACTAACCAGGTGGCTTTCGGTAAATGCTCATCCCACTTTTTAAATGTTCCAGCAGTCATTGCTTTCAAGGTAGTCTCCAGTAATCCATTGCATCGTTCGACCTTCCCAGCAGCTGGTGCGTGGTAGGGGATATGATATATCCATTCAATACCATGTTCTTTAGCCCAGGCATCTATGAGATTATTTCGGAAGTGAGTCCCATTGTCTGACTCAATTCTCTCTGGAGTACCATGTCGCCACAACATTTGTCTTTCCAGGCCTAAAATAGTGTTACGGGCAGTGGCATGAGACACAGCATACGTTTCCAGCCATCCGGTGGTTGCTTCCACCATTGTAAGCACATAGCACTTGCCCTGGCGGGTTCGTGGAAGGGAAATATAGTCACTTTGCCAGGCCTCTCCATACTTATATTTCAGCCACTGTTCCCCGTACCATAAAGGTTTTGACCATTTAGCTTGCTTAATTTCAGCACATTTCACATTCAAGAATAACCTGTGATATATTATCCATAGTCAAATCCACCCCTCGGTTACGAGCCCATCTGTATGTCGCATCTCTTCCTTGATGACCTGAAGTGTCATGGGCCCACCGAGCTAAAAACAATTCACTCTTACATTGCCAATCCAAGTCTACTTGGGACACTTTAATTTTAACAGCCTGATCCACCTGCTGGTTGATTTGTTGTTCCTCAGTGGCCCGACTCTTGGGTACATGGGCATCTACATGGCGTACCTTAACAGACAACTTTTCTAATCGGGCAGCAATATCTTGCCACAAATCAGCAGCCCAAATGGGTTTACCTCTGCGCTGCCAGTTACTCTTTTTCCACTCCTTTAACCATCCCCACAAGGCATGTGCCACCATCCATGAATCAGTATAAAGATAAAGCACCGGCCACTTTTCTCGCTCAGCAATATTTAAAGCCAACTGGATGGCTTTCACTTCTGCAAACTGACTCGACTCACCCACTCCCTCAGCCGCTTCTGCAACTCGCCGAGTGGGACTCCATACAGCAGCTTTCCACCTTCACTGGTTTCCTACAATACGACAAGATCCATCTGTGAATAGCGCATATTGCCTTTCATTTGCTGATAATTGATTATATGGTGGGGCTTCCTCAGCACGCACCACCCTCTCCTCTGGGGACCCGCCAAAATCTGTGCCTTGCGGCCAATCCGTGATCACCTCCAAAATTCCTGGACGATTAGGGTTCCCTATTCGAGCTCGCTGAGTAATTAGTGCGATCCATTTACTCCACGTCGCATCAGTGGCGTGATGTGTGGAAGGAGCCTTCCCTTTAAACATCCAGTTCAACACTGGCAACCGAGGCACCGGGAGGAGCTGTGCTTCAGTACCAATTACCTCCGAAGCAGCTCCAACTCCTTCATATGCTGCCAATATCTCTTTCTCAGTAGTGGTATACCGAGCCTCGGATCCTCTATATGCTCGGCTCCAAAACCCACGGGGTCGGCCTCGAGTCTCTCCAGGTGCCCTTTGCCAGAGACTCCAGGTAGGGCCATTCTCCCCTGCTGCAGTGTAGAGCCCATTTTTTACATCTGGTCCAGTCCGAACTGGCCCAAGGGCTACTGCATGGACAATTTCCCGTTTAATTTGTTCAAAGGCTGATTACTGCTCAGGGCCCCATTTAAAATCATTCTTCTTCCTCGTCACTTCATAGAGAGGGCTCACAATCTGACTGTAACCAGGAATATGCATTCTCCAGAAACCCACAACGCCTAAGAAGGTTTGTGTTTCCTTTTTGTTAGTAGGTGGTGACATAGCTGTTATTTTATTAATCACGTCCATTGGGATCTGACGACGCCCATCTTGCCCCTTAATTCCTAAAAACTGGATTTCTCACGCAGGCCCCTTGACCTTACCTCGTTTGATGGCAAAACCAGCTTCCAGAAGGATTTGGATTACCTTCTCCCCTTTCTCAAAAACTTCTTCTGCTGTATTACCCCATACAATGATGTCGTCAATGTATTGCAGGTGTTCTGGAGCTCCACCCTTCTCCAGTGCAGTCTGGATCAGTCCATGGCAAACAGTGGGGCTGTGTTTCCACCCCTGGGGCAGTCGATTCCAGGTGTACTGGACACCCCTCCAGGTGAAAGCAAACTGTGGCCTGCACTCTGCCGCTAAAGGAATAGAGAAAAAGGCACGAGCAATGTCCATTGTAGCATACCACTCAGCTTCCTTTGACTCCAGCTCATAATGAAGTTCTAACATATCTGGGACGGCAGCACTCAATGGTGGTGTGACTTCATTCAGGCCACGATAGTCTACCGTCAGTCTCCATTCCCCGTTAGGCTTTCGCACGGCCATATGGGACTGTTAAAGGGTGAACGAGTCCTACTGATCCCCCCTTGGCTTTCCAGCTGACAGATCAACTTCTGGATGGGGAGCAAAGAATCTCGATTAGTGCGATATTGTCGCCTATGCACCGTTGTAATAGCAACGGGCACCTTTTGTTCCTCAGCCCTCAATAACCCCACAATAGAAGGGTCCTCTGACAGCCCAGGCAAAGTAGACAGTTGGATAACTTCCTCCATCTCCACCGCCGCTACACCAAACGCCCACCAGTACCCCCTCAGGTCCTTAAAATACCCTCTCCTGAGGTAATCAATGCCAAGAATGCATGGAGCACCTGGACCAGTCACAATGGGGAACTTTTCCCATTTATTCCCAGTTAGGCTCACTTTGGCCTCCAATACAGTCAGCTCTTGAGATCCCCCCATCACTCCAACAATCGTGATGGGTTCTGCCCCTCTATGATTTGACGGCATTATGGTGCACTGTGCACCAGTGTCCACCAAGGCCCTATACTTTTGTGGTTCTGATGTGCCAGGCCATCGAATCCACACAGTCCAATAAACTCGATTATCCCCCTCCTCCTCCTGGCTGGAGGCAGGGCACCTCTACTTTCGACTAGAGGGTCCCTCAGTGCCATCCCTGACATCCACATGTCGTAAATCAGGTTCCGAAGCCCATCTGTGCTGTCTGGGGGACTGTCCACTGGAAACTGGAGCAGCATGTCTTCTGAAAGAACCCCTCCTTGGGGGTGTTTTACTCCGCAAGTCACGTACGCGTGTCTGTAATGCTGAAGTAGGTTTTCCATCCCACTGCTTCATGTTTTCCCCCCAATCACGCAAAGTAGCCCACAGAACACGTCGCGGTGTGCATCGTTTCTCTTGAACAGTTCTTTTAGGAAAGCGTTTTTCCTTAACTGAGACACCAGCCTGGTCACACGACTTGTCCAACGCTGAAACACCGGCCTGGTCACGTAACCTGTCCAATGCTGAGACACCGTCCTGTGGGGTAGAAAAAAGATTATGTGCATAATGCTGCATGTCAGTATCCACATCTCCCACTGTCGGTGCCTCATCCTCTTTCCAACGAAAGAATGCCAATCCATGAGCGTACGCTGCCGGTGCACTCAGTACCCACTTGCGCCAAATGGGTCCAGTAATTTTGAGTCCATCTGGATTTAATGATGCCTGCAGGTTGTCCAAATCAGTAAAAATCATCTCTCTCACAGCTATTTCCCTCAGATTCTGAACACCTCTCTCAATAGTTGTCCACTTGGATGGGCGGTATGGGATAGCGTCCCTATAGGGATACCTGCTCCTCACACTTAACAGGAGTCGCCTCCAGAGGGTGAGGGATTCTGGCGGTCCTCCAAGAGCCCTGTCAATACCCGAATCTCTAGCTAATGGTCCCAGCCGCTTGGCTTCTCTACCATCTAAGTCCAAACTATCAGCTCTAGTATCCCAGCATCGGAGTAGCCAAGGAATCACTTGCTCGCCTTCCTGATGGCCGTAATCCTTAAGTATGTCACACACCTCACTAAGGGTTAATGATCGAGTAGTCTCCTCTGTCACTTTGTTGTATGATGTCCCTGGTTGACCATTGCTATCTAGCCCTATTGCACGTTTCCTCTTATGTACAGGGTTGACTAATACTGGCACTGGTTGTGTCTGTAGTTCAGCTGCATCAGCCATCACCACGGTCAGAGTAGGTCTAGTACTTGTTGCAGCTGCGGGTCCTTTTGTGGGAGGTGGTGGGGTTTGGATAGGATCAGTGCCTTTCACAGGGCCAACAGGGTCTGCACAGGTATGATGTATGTCGCAGGGACTGGCAGGGGCTGTACAGGCACGATGCCCGTCGGGGGGGCTGGCGGGGGCTGTGCAGGCACAATGCCCGTCGGGGGGGCTGGCCGGGAATGTGCAGGTGCGATGTCTGTCGGGGGGGCTGGCGGGGGCCATGCCGGTACGGTGTACAGCAGGGGGGGTCGGTGGGGACTGTCGTAGGAGCCGGCAGGATCTCAGCCTGCAGAGTCTGGATTGGATCAACGCCTGCCATAGAGGCCGGTGGCGGCTGTGCGTGGTAGGAGCCGGCGGGGTTGCTGCTGGACGATTCCATCTACTGCAGGTCCAGACAACAAAACAGATCGAACCCTCAAAACTTAACAACCCAAGCACAACAATCAAAATATTCCAAGGGTATTCCAAACTCTCAAAAACTGTTACTATTGATGACATCAGTACCTACAAATTCTCAAGAAACATCCCCTCCTTTGCTAAATGGCCCGTAACATAACCCAAGGTATAATTATGCACAATGGTCAGCAAAGGACTCCCACCGTCCCGAGGTGGGTCTGACCGCTGTGATTCTCGAGATGTCATTACATAGGTGACAAATAATGGAAAGATTACAAACGACCCGATAACGTAGCAAAATACCGCCACACAAAATAACAAGGCAATGTTTTTGAATCCAAACTGAGAAACGATAAGCTGCCTTAAAGGAGAGAGAAACAGCAATGACCTCCCCCACAGCTCTGATAGCTCCTGACCTAAGTTTATACAAAGATAGCGGAGAACTCCGACCAGATTCCTTTGAAACCATTCCAACAGGGTCATAGTGACTTTTTAATGAATCCAATCAAATCTGTTTAAAACTTCAACCCTTCAGAATTCTCCAATTAAAACTTATGGTTCTCACAGCACTATTTAAATTAAGCGCAAAATATCACACTGAGTGCCAAACTTGTTACAATACCACGTTGGGCGCCAAATTTGTTATGGTTTGAGAGACCCATAACAATTTGTTGTCATTTAGACAATCATTCTATCACCCGATGACCCCTCCCCACCCGGGAAAGGGAAATCGGGAAAAACAAGAAAACCTGAGAGCTGAAGTACAAACAGATTTAATAAAATAAGATTAGATAATTAACATTAACAGCACTAAAGAACTGATATTGATCCCAACACCAATACGGAATATGCAAAGATTATACTCAGCCAATTCTATCAGTAGGAAGCTGTGCACTCCCAGCAGTGGACAGCAAATGTAGGACACTGCGAGTGCTACGGCTTCAGGAGGAAGGGAATGCCTCAGGGCTCCGGCACCAGGGCACGAAGTTCTCAGGATGGCAGCCATCAAGGGAGAGAGAGAGAGAGCACTTCGCAGCAAACTTTCTAATTTATAATGAGTGTGACGTTGATGGTATGAAATAATCCTGTTGGCCAGCTTGGGTCAAGTGCCCGGGTCTCGCTCCTCCTCATCCCTGCACCTGGCTAGCACAAAAACACTGAGACCTTGAGACCCACACACCATAGCTGGCTGTAAAGTAAATATTTTCACAAATTCAGACACTGGAGTCTTCTGAAAGTGCAGTTTTCCCAAGTGTTAGAAGAGAAATTAGTCCTGTGTCTCTCAAACCAGGACACCTTTCGATGAGGCAAATCCCTTAACGCTCTCTCAAATTGTCGGTTCTTTACCTCCATGGGGAACTTGTGGCCTTTTATTGTCATAGTGTGTGACCAGAACAAGCCCGGCCATTCCTCATTCCATCCTTAAAAGCCTTCAGCGTTTCACTCGGGTTACCTCCCTGTCCCGCTTCTGTCCCTCAACAATTCTTAGGAGGGAGACTCAGAAATTAGGTCTTGTGGTTCTCATTGAAACACCCATTAATTCATACAACCAAAACCCAGCCAAATGAAAAGGCTATGTTAAATCTCAGCCCTGAGGGAAAAGAAATGTGCCCGACGAGGGGCTAAAAGGCGCTATGGCAGACCTCCACCCCCCTCCAAACTGCAGTTTGCTCTTGAAAACTGATGAGTTTTCTTCCTCTGCGGCCTTAGCGAGGATGTAGATTTTTCCACCCTGCAGGGAAAGAAACAATCCTCAAAAGCAGATGTTATTCTGCCTGCAAGGAAAGCTTTAAAATAGGCATTCTGCCTTTAAGAAAAGAAAAATAAAGGGAACATCTGAGTTGGTTTCTCCATGAAAATAACACTTTGCACTTGCACAGCAAATCAACGCTCATTAACCAATCTCATAAAGCTTCGCAGGCATTAAGAAACACCTGCGTGCACCCTGTAAGCACACGTGTAAAGAGGAATCGCCATTTCCACACCGCAACTATATCAAACCACATTATTTCTCTCACAAGCCACGATGGAAACGGGCCACGCTCCCATTCCTCGGCTCACGAGCTCCGGCAATGACGGGATCATGCTGACCCTCAGCCGCTGCGGGCATCAGTTCTTCCAACCACCCGCTGCAGGGTCAGTGACAGGAATCTGGGAGCAGGAAGGGGATTGTACCACCCAGGCTCCCCAAAATCCCCCGCAGTTACGAGGAATGCAAATCTTAGGCTCCCCTAAGCCACCAGATTTCACATCGTGACCGCCACAGTAACATCAGAGCAGTTTTTAAGCAGCACCGACAGGTGCTGCACCTGAGAAAGTCCCTGTCCTGAGGGCTGCCGGTCCCCTCGGCCCAATGCAGGAGGCAGCAGCAAACCCCTCCGGACAGGGCAAGAGGCGCTTGGAAGAGTGACATCCAGCTAATAACCAAAAAGCACTTAAACCAACCCCAAACTTTGGAGATATTTAGGCCCCGATCCAGCAGCAGCATGTTGCTCAGTAAGGCACACTTCCACAACTACCCTTAATTATCTGTGACCTCCAGAGCCTCATCTCTGAAGGCGAGAAAGTCATTTGGTTGACTCTTGACGTCCCTTTCCCTCCCACAGGCAACGAGACACCAAGTATTTCCACTTGAGAGCGCAGTTCCCCTTCCACGGGCACCGAGCTCACTCTGCAGCTTTGGATTACCACCGACTTTCAATGTAACAAATTCTACCATTCTTCCACCCCTCTTTCTTGGGAAAAGACAGAGGGAACGAGACAACTCCAAACTGCTCTCTTTTATTTGATTTGCAGTGATCTGACAACCCCAGCCCTTCCCGCTGCCTTAGGCTTTGGGAAACAATTCAAGGGTCCTCAGCCACGAGTAAGGAACGAGCTGTTATTCATGGGCGAATCAGTAGACACACCAGACCTGATCATTAGGAGAAAGTCTTATTTTTCAGTCATGGATTTTCACGGGTTTTGTTTTCAGGCCACCCAAACAGGGCGCGCTTTTATAGCCATCAGCAATTAAATTCTCTGTCCCCTCCAGAAAAGCCTTTTCCTAAAGGCGCTCTCCTTCCAAGGGCAGACCCACAAAAAGAAGCCCACACTGCTTAATCCATTTCACAGAGAATTTCAAACGCAAACAACAATTAAACAGGATGTATTTTCCCTGCTTCAGGGAAAGCCAGTAATACAAACCTTTGCAACATATTTAGCAAATCTATCATTTTAATACCTTTGCATTTCCCACTTCCAGCTGGAGAGCAGGTTGCAAGGACTCATAACAAAAAACAAACCAACAGAACATATTCCTGTCTAGGGTGTAATTTTATGATAGTGAAGTTCCTGCAAAACAGAGGTGTTATGATTGTTACCGACTTCTTCAGCCTTATCGATTTGAACATCTTTTTACAGGTACAAAGAAACAAGAAACATTTTTGAGGTACAAAATAACCCCACTTATTCACCTCTGTACCCCAAAGATCTTTTCATGACACGGATTCTGCCAACAATACACAGCTGCTAAATATCCCCGGCTGCTGCCAATCTGTAAAAAAACCTCCAAAATACAAGAGAACGCTGAGCCCGGTGCGCTGACGGTGCTGCCAGGGCTGTGAGTCGGAGATGGAAGGAGTCGCAGCCCCTGAGGTTGAAATCAGCCCCACGTTTAGGCACAACCCGGGGTTTTAAGCCTCACTACAAACCAGACCCCCGCTTTTGAAAAAAACAGGGAGATTCACCTCGAAATGAACCACGTTCTCGATGCCAAAGGGGCGCTGGTCCATGGCCACCGCCGCCCTTAGGGCCAGTTCCATGGGGCTTCGCTTGACCTGGAGCAGAACTCGCGGGCATGAGGACAATGACTTCCCTAAACAAAACCTAAAAAAAGGAAAAGTTAAATAAGATTTACTTAAATAAATAAAATATAAATAAATAAATAAATAAATAAGTGACTGTCTGCAAAGCCTGTGCGAATACTACAGACGTCAGTAATGCAGCTCGGTTACAAATGCGCTAAGCTATAAAACCACTCTGTGGAGATCTCTAAGTGTCCCGGGGAAGTGTTCGAATCTTACCCAGGAGCGCCCTTCTGGGGGGAAGAGAGGCTCAGGCCGCCGACGGGTACCTGAGGCCCGGGCAGGCTGTGAGGGAGCCCTCCTCCACTGGTTCACCACGGGGTCTTCCCTCGCCGTGCCATTGGCCAGGGCTGAGCCAATCAGCGGAGCCGGTGTTGGGCTGTCAGTCACAGCCATCCGGGGGCGGGGCCGAGGGGCCTGAGAAGAAGAGGGCCTGAGGGGAGGGAGGGGTGTGGGTTGCAGCACCTTGAGTTGGAATTGCCTTTGTGTGTGAGAGGAGTCTGTTAATTTAATCTTGTGTGTATAGGCAGGGCCTTGAGAGTGCTACTGTGCTGGCCTCAAGTCTGTGGGTGTCTGCTTTTCTGCGTGTTTGTGACTGACCTTTCTTGTTTCTTTTAGTCAGGAAGATCTTGATATGTACTCCGGAGGGAAGAAAGAAATACAAAGAACTGAGAAAGACAGAGCTGCCAGTCAAAGGTTGGTTCTGGTTTTAAATTGTCTCAATTCTTTTCTAGCCACAAGCCTTGTTAGGAATTCTCGGGCCACAAGGGGTGCGTGAGCAGCCCCTCCTGAGCGAGCGTGGAGATGGGCAGGGGAGAGGACAGGGCTGTTTGTTCTTGCTGTGAGCAGGGGACAGTGGGTGGAAGCTGTTCTGTGGACATACAGTGAAGAGCTGCCATCGTGGTACTCGGTGGGAAGTCCCACGAGGAAGGAGGCTGCGTCAAGAAAGGCCGTATGAACTCCATGTGTGCAGTGACGGAAACAGCTTTAGGGTGCCGAGGCCACCGCTAGTTGTGATTAAGGCAGTGAGTGAGATGGTCCTTGTGGGTGCTTTCCAAGTGCCTCGGCATGGGGCAGGACTGCTCGTAGGGACAGAAAATGCTGTGGCAGTGGTTGAGCTGCTCAGATCTTGACAGTCCTACTCTCGTGGTTTTTCGTTCTCCTTAAAAGAGTGGGTGTGTGCTTTTTCACTTGTGCTGGGCAGTGATTAAAAAAGAAAAAAACAAAAACTCTTGAAACTTCCTGTGAAATTAGGGGTGGCTGAGACACATTACATTTCTCACCTCTTTCACTAACTATGCTGCTTTCTCTGAAACTTGTTTGTATCCTTATTCTAAATGGTTTGGCTTCAGTAGAGCCAGGACACCCTAAGATCCAGTTTTGGGGCCGGTCGTCTCTTGTCAGGCAGAGGTGTCCACATTGACATCTGTGAGTGATGGTTTGGAGATGTTTCAGACCGGTGGTAATGACAGTAGAAGATACTTTGTATTAGCTGTCATATACTTTGTATTATACATAGTATAACACTTTGTTATTATATTATATTATAATACTTTGTATTAGCTGTCAGCTTTCTTTGCAACACAGTGTTTGTGGGTCGCTGACAAGAGGCTCCTGGAGGTGTTGGCTGAGATTCTGTAATGGGAATTCTTTTGTTCTGGGGCTGAAGTCCAAATCGCCCTCTCATGGTGTGCGACTACGTAAGCTCTTCTTAAAAGGGAAGATCATTGCGGTAGCGGGAGAGCCTGTTTGGCAGGTGTAGTAGTTTGGGGACAGAGTCGCATTGTGGGCTGGGCCTTGGGGGGTGAGGGCTGTTTGTGCCCCGAGCCCTTGGCCCGGTGCTCACAGCTGGAACAGGCTCTGCAAAATCCTGCTGGAAGGAGCTAGATGAGGGACCTGTGGCCGAGCCGGGGGAGAGGAAGAACCCCTGGAGCGGCCTGGGGACCTGCGGCAAAGCTGCCTTCAAATCAGCTCTTCCCAGGAGGCACTGAGTGCTGTGGTTCTCCTTCAGGAAGCATGGTACGCACCAAGCACGGCCAGAGCTGTTGCTGTGCCAAGAGAAGACTTCCCGCCATGCTGGGGCTGATGGTGACAGTTCCCACCAGCTGTGCATCTCAGGCAGGTGCTGGTAAGATGCCACAGAGGGGGCAACCGCCTGGCTGTCACTTCTCTTGCAGGTTTAAGAGCAGAAGAGAGGCAGGATGAGAGGGTGCATGAGGTGCAAAAGCTCATCAGACAGCTGGTGCAGTAACGATGAGAGCAGAAGGAGATGCAGGTGATGTGGCTGGGACAATGCTTCTGAGGTACCATCTGCCACACAAACACAGAGACAACCGGAGATGTTGGGATGTCATGGAGCAGGTGAGAAAGGTGCCTGGGAGAGGGGAGAGCCTGGGGAAGTGGGAGACAGGGATGGAGGGGCAAAATCTTGGGGGTTGGCAGTAAGGGTGCTCCTGCTGTGCAGGTGTTTGTGAGGTCACTGGTGGCTGAGCAGGATTTAAGGCAGGAGAAGGCCCTGGTTTGTGCAGCTGCTTGTGCTGCCACAGCTGTGCGAGTAGGTGATAGTGTAGAAGGTCACACCTGGCTTTTTCATGTGCTTGTGCTGTCCCATGTGCCTGAAGAGGTGCCTGCCTGAGAGCAGGAGCAGGACCTGGCTTGTGCAGCTGCTTGTAATGTCATCTGTGTTTGAGTAGGTGTTAGGGCAGGAGAAGCCTCTGGCTTGTTGTTTCAGGAATTACGCAGCCGCCAGCGAGACTGTGGTAGGAATTATGTGTGTGCCCCCCCAACAGGGCTCAGCCCCATGTTGCCCCTCGCAGAAGACGAGTCGCCAGTCTGCTGAGTAACTCGGTGGTTTATTTACCCGACACGCAGAGCAGTTTGAGCTGTTGCCTCCAGGGAGGGACCCCTACTGCAGATTGCGCACCCCAATTATACCCTTACAGACAGATTCCCCAGAAAATACCGCCCATCACCCAATGCCCAAGTGCAATCGCTTCATTCTGGTTGGTGGTCTCTTGATTTCTTATTGGTTTTCTGGGTGGCCACCTTCTGAAGTTACCTCATTCTCTCAGAATTGTCTCCTTGCTCCTTTTTCAGAAGGAATCACTGATGTTCCCTTTCTCAGCCGGGGTCAAAGGCTTCTTTCCAGCAGTGTCATTTCTCCTTCCAGGAAAGCAGCTGGGCATGAGAATTGTCTTGCCTTGTCCCATCGTTAGGCAGGACACTTGGACAGTGCCAGGGAGGGATCTCCTTTACCCCTGTGGAGGGAAGGGACTCAGCTGAGTCAATTGAGGCACCTCCTCTGGTGTTTTCAGTCCTGGGGACAGGAAGGAACTCGGTTCCCTCCCATGCACACTACATATACATCAAAGGAGGTGGGATTCCTCTTGCCTCAGCTCAGGTGTGCACAACACAGCCGCCCTGGTGGGAGCTCCTTGTCTGGGCTCTGCTGCTAATGACTGGAGGTGGAGGGCAGTGGTGAGCTGCTCAGACACAAACACCTGGTGACATGGGAGGTACTGAGTTGGTCCAGGGTACGTGCAGGGAACTGCAAGCTCTAAGGGAGCAACTCTGAGAGATGGGGCAACATCTAGGGGCATCTCCTTGGAGGTTGTTGGGAAATTCCTTTGTCCAACTGAGATGACAGCAGATGCCAAAATTTAGAGCAACTGCACCTTTTGCTACTCGTTATGTTCAGGGCTCCATCACGCATAACAGTCACTTGGAAGGACAAACGCCATAGCCTTCAAGAGACCTTCCCCCAACACCTTGCTCTATCTTTCCCCAACTTTTATTGCTGAGCACGACGTCCTATGGTGTGAGATATCCCTTTGGTCATTTGGGGTCAGCTGTCCCGTCTGTGTCCTCTCCCAGCTTCTTGCCCACCCCCAGGCTAGTTGCTGGTGGGTCAGCATGAGAGGCAGAGAAGGCCTTGCTGCTGTGCAAGCCCTGTTCATTGACAGCTAAAACTGCGTTGTGTTATCAGGACTGTTTTGGTCACGGATCCAAAACAGGGCACCATTTAGGCTGCTGTGGAGCAAACTAACTCCGTCCCAGGCAAAAGCATTGCTGTAAAGCCCATCCTACTCCTGCCGCAGCAGCCACACGCAGCAGAGAGGAGTGTTGAAGCATGCTGGAGAGGCCGATGCATCCCAGAGGCATTTGATGCCCTCTCTTGTAACTGCCCAGCCACAGCCCACCCCTAAACCCCACCTACCCGGACGGGCTGCCAGTGGCAGAGACATACTGGTGCAGGGGGCAGTTGGGATTTTTGGGAAAGGACTGGGGAAAAAGGGGATCGCTGATTCCCAGGACAAGATGGGAAACCTATTTCCTCTCTACCCAGCTGTGCCCCCTCCCTGCAGGTGTCATAACACACCTTCACGTGATGCAGGCTGATGGCACAGGGAGGTCACCCCAGCAAAGCAGCATTGCCAGGACTTCCCGGCGAGGCCTGGGCACTGCTGGGCACTGCTGAGGGGCTCCCTACTGCTTCCCTTCAGATCTGCTGCACAGCCAGGAGCAGGGTCGGGAGGCAGCGGGGCTGTGCTGGGGGACCCTTGCTGACAGGCAGAGCAGGAGCACGTCGGAGAGGAGTTTTGGGCAGGGAGCTGCAAAGAGCATCCCTTTTCCCTGAGCTGAGGGCAAGCAGCAAGCGCGAGGGAGGGCTGCTGCACTGTGGCTGTCAGCTTGGAGCTGAGCTGCTTGTTCCCCACGCATTCCCAAAGTGAGTGCGGTTCTTCTGCAGCCCTCGAGTGAGCGAGCGGGTGGCTTGCCAGCTCCTGCTTAGGAGCACGCGTTGTAGGGGCTCAACACTAGGCGCCGAGTCAGGGATCAGTCCTGAAGGGACTGCTTTCTGTTTAACTAATGCTGAGTTTGGGCTGCATGTGTATTCTCCTGGAGTGACTGGGCATCGTGATCGCATTTCTCGCAGCCAGCCTGCCGTCATTGCCAGCAGAGAGAACCAAGTGCAGATGGAGAGGACACGGAGAGGCAAGTTTTCTGGTGTTGGGGGGAGATTGCCAATAAAAGGCGTGCATGGGCCCAAAGGGAGAGGGATGCCACGCCTCACATGACAGCCAGGAGGACTAGTGCTGGGGAGCTGCAGAGGGTAGGGATCAGCCCTCTTCAAGCCTGTGTCATCATTTGCTTTCCAGGTTTAAGTTGCAGCCATGCAGGAGAGCCATCCCCTTTGGACACTGTGGCTGTAGGGACTCTGGAGGTCCCCAACACGTGCCATATGGCTTTCATGAGCTTGTTTGCCTCATCGCAGGCCTCTGAGTGGGGAAGACGGCAGATGCTGAGTGCACCCCGCATCACTTTGCTTGCCCTTACAGCAGACCTGAGGTGCAGTCCTCTCCCATCCTCCTGAAGGGGCTCAGGGCTCATCCCCCCCTTGCCATGGGAAACGGCCCCACCTCCCCCGCTTCTTCTGCCAGCCTGGGAAGCTTTGATCCCAGATGCACACGGGAGGCCAACCTGCCCCGTGCTCGTGCCGCCTCCTCCTGGTGTCTCTTTGCAGTGCGCTCCCCCCGTGTCCAGGCAGCTCCCCCAGGACCAAGGAGGCGGGCAGGCAGGAGCCAGCTCCTCCAGCCAGGCCCACCGTGGCCCTCCCATCCTCTGAAAACTGCAAGAGAGCACTGCAGGTACGTGCCCTGCCTTGCTTTAACTGCTGTGCTGTCTGAGACTCGGCAAAGGCCTCTTTGTGCAGAGAGCCATCCTGAAAGGATCCCTTGGCCTGCATTCATTGTCACCTCCTTCAGATCTGCTTCACGACAAGGAAGGTGCTGCATGCCCTTCCTGCCTTTTATTGCCCCCTGAGTGGTCAGGGAAACCTTACTGTGGACAGGGGCTATGGGAAATGTGCGAGTCCTTTCCAGGTGGTTGGCAGTGGAGGTCTTGGTCACTCTGCTGTGTTTTGCCAGGACTTGAGGAGCCTAGCATGACTCCATGGCCCCTGATCTGTCAGGGGCAAAGCGCTGCCGACCGAGCGGCTGAGGCAGGGGCACCAACACGGGTCAGAGCCAAAGGAAGCCCCTCCAGGAGCCAAGACTAATCCTGCCTCCTGCTGAGGAGGAGGTCAGGAGCTGTCTGCAGAGTGGGACGGGTTGAAGATGCCGTGACAGGAGCGGCAGGAACAAGCGAGGGCCGAATGGGGGGCGTGGGAAGCCTGGTCTGCGGGGGAGGCCCGACAGCTGCCCCAGGTACAGGCAGCCATTGACAGCGCTGAGACAGCAGCCACCCTCTCTGTCGCGGCAGCCGGGGTGGCAGGTCTGTGGGGGTGGGAGCACGACTGACCCCCAGCTGCAGGGCAGGGCTTTGCCTGCTCAGCCCCGTGCAGGAGAGGTGGGCGGCAGGGTGCGAGGGGCAAAGCAGCCGCCATCCGTGAGGACGGGCACGCGGTGCCGAGTCTCCCGGCTCCCAGGTCCCGCTGCAGGCTCCTTTCAGGAGGTCCTCTGGGAAAGGGCACCTCTGTTTGCTGTCTGGTTTGCTGAGAGCATCTCCTCCTTGGCAGGCACTTGGACTCCCCACCCTCCAGCCCAGCCCAGGAGAAAGGAGGTCAGCCAGAGGTGGAGGAAGGCTGGAAAGCCTCTCCCAGCAGAGGAGATGGCAGCAGCAGCCCAGCTGCAGAGACTCCAGCCTGAGTAAGTGTGCACTGACTCGGGCCACAGCCTGGGGCAGTCGAGCAGCCATGACCCCGCAGAGATGCCCAGGGGGTCCCTGCGTCCTGGGGTTGCACAGGACACTCTCTGATGTCTCCTACCATGGGCATGATGTGGATTGCCCTCCCAAGCCAAGGCCCAAAACCCACCCGCAGGGTTAAAGGGTGGGTGGATGTGGGACAGGGTGGGCATGTGGACTTGAGGTGGCAAGAAGGGGTCTCCGGCAGAGGGATGATGTTGCCCTCTTGTTGCAGCCACCTTTCTCCACAAGCCACCCAAGTCCTCAGAAGGCTGGAGCTGCATCAGGCACGGAGGAACATACTCCAGCACGTCACTGAGAACAGGCTGTGTGGAGAGCAGCAGAGGCAGCTCCCCTGGTAACTGTGTCCAAGAAGGGATGGTGCTTCCCCTGGCTCCAGGACCCATCCCTCTACTGAGGGCAGCCCTGGGGGAAGGAGGGGATATCTCTGACACCACTCGTCAGACAGAAGGAGGTTTTGGAGGCCGGCTTTAGGCTGGACCTCCCTGCCCCCCAAGGGGACTGCCTGGGCACCCAGAATTGGCTTTCCACGGGGGCAGTAGAAGTCCTGGCTGAAGGCAGAGGGATCCCTCTGATGGCTGTAGCTTCCTCTTTCCAAACTGGAGAGCATGTCCTGCCCCAAGATGCCTTGCCCTGAGGGGGCATACCACTATGGGACAGCCAAGGTCTCAGCCCCAGGCTGACCAGCTGTACCTGGGACCTTCTCCTGGGCTTGGGCATCAGGGGCCTCTCCCACTTCACAGACACCTTGAGGCTCTCTCGCAAGCAGATCCCTCCCACCGTGGGTGGCCTGAGCGATGCCTGTGGGGTATCTCTGCCTTCTCCCTCTCCATATGATCATACACTTTTCTTTCTTCTTCCCTGGCACTACATGCTGGTACTGCAGCAGAGGGGCAGATGCTGGGAGCAGCGGCTGTAGCGGTGGCGGTTAGCCAAGGGGCTGGGCGGCTTCTCAGCTGCTGATATGCACCTAGAAATATAAAATCAAGAGCTCTGGGGCTGTTCCCAGCTGGACTGACTGGCCTGTTCCTGGCGTGGATCAATCTAAAGGGATTGTGCACACCCCATGTGTCATCCCAGAACTCCTCGTAGGGGCAGGAGAGATGGAGTCCACACATAGCCCACAGCGCAAAGATGTGCAGCCTCCTGAACTCTCACACCCTTCCCGGGTGGGAAACCAGCCCAGCTGGTACCTCCCTGACATGCCTGGCACGCTCCTGCACACTGCGCAGAGTACCACCAGCAGGGCCAGAAGTCTGCACGTGATTACCAGGCTGTGACCACACTGGGACCGTGGAGGTGTGGTGTGTAAATGGCACAGCGGGAGAGCTGCAGTGGAGAGACGCGGGTTCTTCAGGAAGGGCCATGTGGGAAGGCGAGGAGGTGGACTTGCCTGCTGCTCGGGGTGGGACAGGAGCCGGCTTAGGGGCCAGGGTCAGCAGGCAGACCAACGTGGGTGCCGTGCTTGCAGGTACCTGCTAGGGACCTCCTGTTAATGAGGAGGATGTAGATGAGGAACTCTGAAAGATTTAAGGGAGTTTTTAGAGATGTATCAGTAAAAGAGTGAGGAAGGAATGCCGGCATGGATTTTGCAATCTTGGGGTAGTAAAGCTACATCTACTCTTTTATCAGCAGGTGGAAAAGATTTAGTAAGCCTTATAGCCATTGATGATCAGACACAATGAGGATATGCTCAGCTGCAAAATGTCAGAGGTCCTGCCAGGCGAGACATTATTGCACCGATGTTGTATCAGTGGTTGTGTGCAGCAGTTTCAGCAGCATATACAGAACCCGTTGGATCAGTGTCGTCCCTCAGAAACTGGTGTGCAATGGAGAAAGGTACTAATTTGGTGCAGCAGGTGGGGATGGCTCATGTGTTGGGTACAGGGTGCAATCCAGAGAGTTTAGCAGTGACGAGAAGTATCAAAGTGCAGTTTGTGAGGGGACCGCCTGCCTCACTAAACCCCATGTGACAAATGCTGTGGGTAATGTAGGTGCCCTAGGAAACACCTTGAGGGAAATTGGGGCTGCAATTTTGGGACCATCTGTGCAGGTGGTGAATAAAGTAAAGCCGGCAAAACCGAGGGGAGTTACAGCACAGGTTACAAGGAAACAAATGTGGAATAATCTTGTGCAAGCCAGTATCCCCCGACCAGAAATAGATGGGATCCCAGCATCAAAAAGGTTTCGACGATGGCAAAAGTTAGCGTTTACGCAAAAAAGCCAACCGCCCCTTGCCCCACCACCAACTCCTCACCCCCCTCCACCCTGCCTGCCCCCTCACTGCAAGGTGTGACCTGGAAACAAAAGCACTGTACTTTCCGAGTATTGCCTCAGGGATACACACACAGTCCCTCCATTTGCCACCTAATGACAGCAGCTGATTTAGCACTATGCTCGGGGACTGTTACTGGTTACCGTTCTATTGATGATCTATTGATTCTGGCCGAGTCATAACAAGAAAGTGAAGCAGCTGCCAAATTGCTGAAAGCGCATTTGCAGGACTGAGGCTGGGCAATGAATGCCAAGAGAGTACAGGGTCCGAGTACTACCGTACAATTTTGGGGAATAATTTGGCATGGACAGATGAGAGGAATACCAAATCAGGTACAGCAAACAGCCCAGCAGCTTCCTGTGCCCATCGCAGTAAAAGAGTTACAGACCTTTGGGGGACTTTTAGGGCATTGGAGGACTTTTTTCCCACATTTGGTGATATTAATGTGCCTTCTGCAGAAATTAATGAGGAAGAAAGTTTTCTGGCAGGGGACCAAGCAACAAGAAGCCTCTGATGCCTGCAAAAATGCTTTGATTGAGCATTTGCAATTATGCACTCCTAAGCAAGGATATCCTTTTGAATTAGAAGTAACAAGTCCAGATGATACACTCTCGGGATTGTGGCAGATGATTGGGACAAGAAATGAGAAAGAACCTGTAGGATTTTGGTCCAAGGCATTACAAGGCTCCACAATACATTATACCCCAACTTCCCCTCTTATTTGACATCACTTATTAGTATCAGATTCTCGAGTTCTTGTATTTCAGGTATCTTCGACAAATATCTGCCTCTTATCTAGAGGAGACGGCATCGGAACGGTGTTGCAAACACAACATCACGTTGAAGTTCCATCTGAAAAAGTGCACGCCACAGCTCTCCAGTCTGTATGGGCAATTACCCCACATGAGGGTATCAAATCTAGAGTAATATTGGCTGAAGGAGCTGGAGCGACGTCTATGTGTCACTGGAAGGAGATGACACTGCTGCTTTTCTCCCCTATCACAGGTTGGCCACTCGTGCTTTGTAGTCTTGTGCTACAAGTGCATGCCCTGGGTACAGCTCTGACAAACCAACATGCAAATACTTAGATTTGGTCAGCCTCTACTGTCACTAACTCATCTGCCTTTTGTATCAAGGGAAGATTAGCAGCTGCAGGTCTTTAGGTAACTTGTTTCCATGGCACATCAACCCCAGCAGCTGTACTATAGAACTACACTGTGCAAAGTGGTTTTGGTATTAATGTCTCTCATTGCTCTCTTCTGAGTAGGTAACAGCTGTACGCCAATGAATATTACAAACCCAACTGATGGTGGACTGATTCCTCCCTCGACGTCAGAAATGCTGCTTCGACTTTGAAAACACGTGTTGTTCCAACATAACTGAGGAAGCAGTCAGCATGAAGCAAGACATTCAAAATCCTCCAGGACTTAATGCATCCAGTGAAACAACGTACTGGCGGTGCCCGGCTGGCTGAGGGGTTTAATTTCTTGACAGGAGGAATGGGACACCTGATTCAAAGCTTTACTTTAGAGAGTTGTTTATTTCTTTTTTTATGTGTGTTTATTTCATGCCTCTGTAAATTACTCTTTATTACACCCCACAAGTTTGAATGAACATTTCCAACTTTGTCAGCCCCAGCTGAAGCAGTCTCTTGAGCGAGGGGGTGGAATGTGGGAAAGTAACAGAAGATTGGCGAGGAGGACTGTAAACACGCTCAAGTGACGCGCACCTGGGGTGCTGGACAACACATCTATCACACTAATTCAGCCCCATGTGCTCGCAGATGGAATATCTGCACTTAGATACCGTGAGCCTGGGATGGGCTTAGGGACACCTTATCTGGCATATGGGAGATCACTGCCTTGGTCTTGAAGAAGGTCAGAGCACAGTGGAAAACTACGCCTGCTTGAACCCTTGAAAAGCAGGCGAGAACAGCGAGTTGGAGCTCACGCTGCTGCTAACAAGGACTTTCTCCCGCCCTGTGGCACCTGCATCCCCTGCGTGTGTCCCTCTGCCCGGGCGTTGCTGCGGAGACTCCCCGATTCGCGAGGTATTGAGATCACATTTGTTCTTTGTCTTTCATCCGTGGTCTTGTGGTCGTTCCTGCGTCCTGCCCGAGTCGGCTCACACAGAAGCCTTTTGATTGTATACCATTCCTTAACGTGTGACCAATGCTGTATTATTGATCATTTTTAGTAATCTTTCTACAGGGGGGGATGTTGGAGTCCATCCTGGCACCAGCTGTGGTGCAGCCGCGGAACCCTGGGGTGCTCCCCATGGGAAATGTGAAAGAAATAGAGACCAACGTTTTATCCCTGGTGCTATGGTTCCTCCTCCCATCCCGCGGCTGGGGCTGTGCCCCCCTCAGTGCCCGACCCAGTGGGACAGGCTGGCACTGCGGGCACCCACCAGCCTGGGGTGGTGGCTGTGTCAGGGGAGCTGGGTGGGCTGGAGAAAGGGAGGAAGCACCTCTTGAAACCAGCTGAGCCCTCTCCAGCCACAAAACCCTCCCCAGAGGCACCAGAGGGGACCCCCAGATCCTTGAAGGGCTGTCCCAGACTCCCTCTGGCCTGCAAGACTCCCCCCCCAGGACCCCATAAGGGCCGCCCAGGACCCCTTACAGTCAGCCCGGTGGCGTCCCAAATCTGGGTTCTTTACCTGCTGGGCAAGCCAATAACACACAGAGCAGAGGTATTTCTAATTTTATGCCATTAATGCGCAGAAATGGGTGCTTGTCCCAAAACAGGAGCGCTCACACCTTAGTTCCAAAAGTCTCCACTTTTACACATTGATTATTACATATTCAAACAATTAATACATAGTCACTGTTATTCCCTCTAATGATTGGGTAAATGAGTAAATGAGCGTGCAGACTCTGTCTTCTTTTTCCTTCTTTTTAATAGGTGATATCATTTGGGGAGGTGGTCAATGAGCCGGTGGTCACCATCTCCCCCCGGACGGAACCACCTTTTACCTGCTTTTCCTCTGATCTTGGCAGTTCCAAGTGGTTTTCTGGGTTTGCTGACCAGGCCTACAGTTTGTTGCTCTCTTGATAGGAATACCCTGCTTACCAACAGTGCTACACTGTCTGCTGGGTAGTTCCTTAACTGAATCATAGAGAAATCGTGTCTACTAACTATTTCCCTATATTGAGATTAGGTAAATAACTAGCGTTGGGGCAGTATAGAGGACTTGAGCAGCAGCAGGTTTCCTTTGTTGCTTCAATTACATTTTACATTTAATTATCCTGGTTTATGCCAATTTTACTACAACAATTCCCCCCCCTTGAGACTTACCCAAGTCTTCCTGTACTTCAGTGAGCCTCATTTCCTATCCCGTATCACTAATACATAAGGTTGAGATAATTGCTTGATAACGATGCTCTTAAGACATCCAAACAAAACACAAACAAAAATCACTACAATCACAAAAATGATTGGGTTTCGCAATAGGCTTTGCAGCCATCTGGTCCGGGCAAACTCAAAGCCAAGCAAGATCTTCAACCATCCGACTTCTATTGCCTCTTGTAGATTTCTGCCATCCAAGCAGGAGGCAAATTAATTTTTCCTATCTTCTCTTTTGACTGATTCCCTGTCCAGTCCATACACCAAGGAGTAGATTGCACATAATGCCTTTCTCTGTGTTCAAATTCCCTGCTCCAAAGGAGAGTTTGCTGTCTTTGGTAAAGGCAGACATGCTGTAATTGAACCCATGTTGGGGATTTTACTACAGCACCAGGACACCGCAGTGGACACGCAGTGTCCTCAAGGGCCCATCCAGCACAAACCAGGACACCATAAAAGGACCCCCAGCACCATCAGGGGAACCCCAGACCCGAAGATGCCTCTGTTTTGGGTAGCGCTTCCAGGAGATGCGGTTTCTCAGCCCCAGCCTGAGAAGCGAGCTGCACTAGCCAGTGAGAACCATGCTGTTGTGGGTTTGCAACCACTGGTCCCCATGTGCCACCCTGTTTGGGGTGTCAAACTCGGATTCCAAAGCCACAGGCACAGATGCTGGCAGCCAGCTGCCTACTCGCAAGGACCCATGCGCCAGCGCCCCGTCTCAGAGCAGCTACGACATCCTTCTGGGGAAGGACGCCATGAAGAGAACCCTGAGATCCACCAGCAACTGGAAAACTACATCCTGGAGCCCCTCTGCAAGCGCAGCACCAGCTGCTGCACTGGTGGCATAGCAACGAGCATCGCTTCCCGGCAACGGGGCGGCTGAGCCGGCAGTACCTTGCCATCTCCGCCACCGCCCTCCTGCCAAACCAGGCCTTCGCTGCCGGGGAAGGTGCCCTGGAGCATGGGCGCGCCGTCCTGGTGCCAGAGAATCTGGTCCAGATTCTGTTTATGCGTCAGAGCTTTGAGGTTTTTGAAGCCGTACGGAACAGCAGCAAGACTTGCAGCAGGAATCCACACGTGGAGCCCTTCCGTGGGGCAGCGGTGGTTTAAATCCACCCGCGGGGCTTTTGGACCTGTATTGCAATACCGTGCTGGTTATTTTCCCCCAAATTCCCACCTTTTGGCATCGCTTTGGCAGCACCCGCAGCGAGGAGCGGGCTTAGGGAGGAGGTGTGAACACACCGCCGCTTCTTTGATTTTCAGTTCTTTTTACGAACAAGTGATGAGGAGCAAAAGGAGAATGTGCTGTTAATTACCTAATCTAACTCTACTAAATGTGTTTATACTTCAGCTCCCCGTTTGCCTTGTTTTACCCGATTCCCTTTCCCGGGTGGGGAGGGCTCATAGGGTGATAGAATGATTGCCTAAATGACAATAAATTGTTATGGGTCTCTCCAACCATAACAGCACCACCAACCCAGCGGAACGAGTTTTAATTGCTTAAATTAGTTACGGCACAAACAGCAAGAGCAGTCCCAGAACTTTTACATTCACCAACCCAATTTAATAAGTTAAAGACATAAAATTTGCAGTTCATTGCATGCTGTTGATTGCATGCTTTTGATTGCAGAAGCAAGGGCGGTCACAATTATGCCATGGGGGGTGATGATGTTGCTCCTCCTCCTCCTCCTCCGATTGCGCTTCCTCCTCCTGGGAGGCGCCTTCCTCCTCCATGGTTGCCGGAAGCGGCTCTGTGGCATCCCATGGCAAGCTGAGCAGCTATCCGCCTCGCTGCGCCGGCTGCTCCCTGGCAGGCAGATGCGCTTGGGCTCCACGCCGTTCTCTCGTGGGCTTACAGCCATGCGCTGTGTGCCGTTGATCGCGGAAGCGAGGTCACTCGCACCTGTGCCATGAGGAGTGATGTTCCTCCTCCGCTGTTTGCGCTTTCTCCTCCTGGGAGGTGCCTTCCTCCTCCCTGGTGGCAGGGAGTGGCTCTGTGGCCTAAGTGGACGGCCATCTGCCTCACTGCTCTGGCTGTTCCCTGGCAGGCAGATGCGCTTGGGCTCCACGCCGTCTTCTGGTGAGCTTATGGTCAGGCGCTCCATGCCTCTGATTATAATATCGAGGTCATCCGCGCTTGTGCCATCAGGAGTGGTGTGCCGCCTCTGCTCATTGAGCTTCCTCCTCCTGGGATGAGCCTGCCTCCTCTGCGGTTGCGGGGAGTGGCTCTGCGGCGTTCCACACAAAGGTGGGCAGCCATGCGCCTCGCTGCTCCAGCTCCTCTTCCTTCCAAGCATGCTTGGCATCCGAGGGCCTGGAAGCTCGGCAAACTGTGGGCCAGCTGCAGGGACCCCTGCTTTTATAGGTCCCCAAGAACAGGCAGTGTGAGGTGGCTGATGACATCAGGAAGCCATTGTGATGTTGATTGGGACTGTGGCTGATGCGTGTGGCCAACTATGGTATGTTTGGGCGTGGGGGGGCTGTGGCCTGAAACATGCCCAAATGTGGGAAGAGGAGGAGGGTCGAGGGGGCCGAAAGCCTCTTTCCTGGGGCTCGCTCCTGCCCGCCATGTTGCTTGCCTGAGAGAAAGGCCACCCCTTGGGCATAGGGACCGCCTTCCAGCCCCCCTCATGAGCCCTGGGCTCCAGCTCTCTCCTCATCCCGTGGCTGGGGTCTCAATAACATGGTGGCAACAGTGTTCCAGGAGGGCTGCCCTCCCACCGACCCAGTGCCCTGCAAGTGGCAAAGCCCCCCGTGCTTCATAGTGGCTCTTCATCTGAAGTAAGGGCCTGGGTGGTAGTGCGACAGGCCGCCTTCCACAAGTTTGTGGCTGTCGCTGCCCATCTGGGGAAGGCAGGACAGCTCACCTTCGAAGAACCACAGAAGCATAGAGGTTGGTAGAGACGCTTGGAGGTCTTCAGTCCAAGCTTCTGCTCAGAGCAGCCACAGCTGGATCCCGTTGCTTGGGACTTAGTTCAGTCATGTTTGGGTACCCTCAAGGACAGGCTTCACAACCCCTCTGGGCCCTTGTGCTGTGTCTGAGGAGCCTCATGGTGATAATCTTTTCCTTTTTATCTAGCTGGGATTTCTTCTGTTCAGCTGTAGTCACCAGTTGGGTCCACCACGAGCCTCCTCTTCTTGATGCAGACCAGAGGCAGCTCCCTCTGCCTGCCTCTTGTGTGCCCCTCACCATCCCAAAGGCTTTGGGCTGGGCCCACAGCAAGTCTTTTCTTGGGCTGTGGAAACCAGGAGGGGGACAGAAGTGTCCAGATGAAGTTTCCCAAGTGCCAAAGAAGAGAGGAGGCATTTCAATTGCATTTTCTGGTGTCGTTTTATTGTCTGGGTTTTTTTTTAATGGATTATTGCCCAGTCTTCTTCCATGTTGTCAGTCACTTCTGTTGCTCTTTTCCTTAAAATGTGTTCCTGTAAAGCACTGGGGCATTTGGATACAATGAAGGAAGTCTGTCCCTTTGTGTCCTTTGCCATTGATTTGTGAGGAGAAGAGCAAGGGGGAAGGAAGAGGAGGACAATCAGCAAACGGTTGCGGTAGCTCAAGAAATCCCTTAACTTGAAGCTGTTATCCAGCAACCGAATCAAACCAAGACCTCTTCCCATTGCAGTTTCTCTCATGAGACCTGGTTGTGCTTTTTATCGTCTGGACTCTAAGTAGCTATAGATTTTATAAATATTTTTCCAGCTCCCCTGGTGATGAGTTTGCAAAGAGAGTGACAGTTCCCTGTTCATGCAGGTTGATTTCTGAGATGCATTGGGGTAAGGAAAGTTTTCCAGCCTATTTGGAGCCAAGTGTTGAATCTGACTGGGGCCAGTAGGTGGAGGGAGGTCATTCTCCCCCTCTTCTCTGCACTGGTGAGGCCACAACTGGAATAATGTGTCCAGTTCTGGGCTCCCCGCTTCAAGAGAGATGGGGAACTACTGGAGAGAGTCCAGCATAGGGCAGATTAGATGATTAAGGGCTTGGAGCATCTCCCTTATGAGGAAAGGCTGAGAGAGCTGGGACTCTTTGGCCTGGAGAAGAGAAGGCTGAGGGGAGACCTTCTTATTGCTTCTAAGTATCTAAAGGGTGGGTTGAAGGAGGATGGAGCCAGGCTCTTTTCAGTGGTTCCCAGTGACAGGGCAACGGGCACAAGTTGGAAGTTCCATTCAAATACAAGAAAAAACCTTCTTTAAGGTTAGGGTGATCGAGCACTGGAACAGGCTGCCCAGGGAGGTTGTGGAGTCCCCTTCTCTGGAGATCTTCAAGACCCGCCTGGATGCAGTCCTGAGTCATGTGCTCTAGGCAATCTTGCTTTAGCTGGGGAGCTGGACTAGATGATCTCTAGAGGTCCCTTCCAACTCTGAAAATTTCATGATTCCTGAAAACAAAACCTTACTCCTATCAGAAGAAAACCAAACCTAACTCCTATCAGAAGAACACTAAAGCCTAAAACGAAGACCTAAAAGATGGCTAACGAAGACCTAAAACATACACGGGACTATCACCTAAGGGGGAAACGCTATTAAATACGATAACTATTTCTCTGCTGTTTGCTTCTTCTGGGTCTTTCTGGAGTGGGGGCGACCTCGTGGTGGTGGATCCTCTGCAGAGCTCAGGCGCTGCCCCCTGCTAGAGGTCGTTGGGATTTTCTAAACAGAGTAAATTGACCTCGTTGGTGGTCTGAGATGACAGTTGCCCAGTTGCCAGCTGGAGGAGGTCACCATCTGGGCTTCTCTCGGCTTCGCCTCCCTTTAAAAACGCTGCTGGGGCCTTCCAATCGTCCCACAGGCGATGGCATTTCATGTGAGCGTTCCTCCCATTGACCTTCCCAAACACCCTGGAAGGGCAAAAACAAACGGGAATTTTTAATTTCTTTTTTTAGTTTCTTAGACCACGTTTCATTAGTTTTATTTTGTGAGTTTGTGCTGTGTTTTGCTGCGTGGTCCTACACAGTTTCTGCCGGTACCCCTGGCTGGGTGGGACCTTGATGGTTAAACAAGAGAGATTGTTGGGGATTAAAATAGGAGAATTAACGGTGTGATTGCTGAAAATTAAGGTGGATTGAAACTTGAGCAGCTTTGCTGGGAATGAGTGATGTTGCTTGGCACAAGTGACTGCAGCGTGGAAGCCCTCGGGCCACAAACTGCATATAAATTCTGTGAACCCAATTCCTGTTTCCGGACAACGAAAGTATTGGCAACCTCTGTGCAGAGCCGGGTCACCAGCAAGTCCTTTTATGGAGCACTGGGATGTTATGGAACATCCCTGAAAATCAGCAGCAGCAAGTTTAACGCGAATGGGATTATTTCCCAGAGCCCGGGACGATAGCTTCATCGAGGAGCGACATCTCGCACCAACCCCCAGCAGTTTTTCTACCTTCTCTTCAGCCTCTTCCACCTCCTCCTTGTTTCCCTTCAGCTTTTCTTCTGTCCCTTGAGCTTGACCATTTGCAAATCTGACATGTTTTTTCCAGGCGTAGTAGTATTCAACACACTGGGACACAGTCTTCGTCTGAATCTGTTGGGAGAAAACCAGAAGCGATTGATGAGGGAAAGACTGCAGGAAAACATTTAGTGCGCAGACCCACAACAAATCTGTCGAGTGCTGTTTGTCTGTCCCCCCTTGTCTCTGGTTCTCACAGCACAACGAATGGGAGAGATAAGGCAGAAAATGAGCCTCCTTCTTCTGAAAGGGCTGTAAAGAAGCCATGGGAGGGCAGAATTTTACGTTTCACACCGGTGGTCAGCGGAACGTGTCAGTATTCTTTTAGTATTTCTGGTATTTTGCACCAGAGAGATGAAATATTCTGTGGTAATTACACATTAGGGCAAATTATGTCCTGTACCAGTGTCTTTTTAGCGTGAAGCAGCATCCCAAGAACAGGATTCCAACGCACCATTCAAAAGATGACTTTTCTGGGTTAAAACTCCCCTCCACGCTAACAACCCGAGACCCGCCTCGGTCTAACGGCTTTACCTTCTTCTGTATCAGGTGGAAATCCTTCTGGTGTACAGAAAAGGCCTCTTTAAACAACTGCTCCTCGAGAGGCGTCCAAGTGTCTGAGCCTGGGAATGAACAGCCATGTGCAAATCATTAGACCACTTGCAGCCTCAAGGAAACCCGCACCATTTATTCCTCATACATCAAAATCTCTCCTCCTTAAAGAGAAATTAGCTAACTCTACAGGGAGTTCTTTAGCAGAAGCAGTTACGGCTGCCAGCAGAGCAAGCCCTGAACGCCATAAAGCCGGCGTACGAAGGAATGGAGGAGTGTACAGTGGTGTGGGGCGTCACCACACAGGAAAACAGTGGGCTGGAACACAGGGACGAGGAATTCCCCATGCCAAAACCCCACCAGAATAGATTAAAAAGACTGTTTTCCCCACCCCAAAGAACACAAACCATTGCTCGCTCATTTCTAAAAACAACATTTTTGAATCAGAACAAAGGGAACAGCAGTACCTGCTCGCATTCCTGGAGAAGGAACAAGCTCTGCTTCCAGTTTACCTGCGTAATGATAATCAGCCAGGGGATGGGATTCAGGTCGCCGGGGTGCCCCAGACTGCAGCATCTCCAGACCCTCCTGCGGGAGTTCAGAGAACAAGACTTAGATTCCCCCTCAGGAGGGGCCAAAAGGTCAACTCTTCAGCCCACTGTGGGAAGACGGTGCTCAGTCGATGCTCAGCAACAGCGCGTCGGGGTCACCTCCCCACACGGGAGTTGATGGGAATATTTCCTTAATCTGCACTGATGTGTTTTAAGAAACCAGAACCTGCGGAGATCTCCGCGTACCAAGCTGTGGCACCCCACCGGCCACCACCTCTGGGAGAAGACTGCTCGCTGCTCGAGTCCTTTTGGGCTCATCCCTGCTGCAGGTAGCGCCTCCTCGTGCAGACGCAGCAGACGCCGAGTCCTCTGCCGCAGCTCAGCACTGTGAAATCCCTTCTTCGAAGAAGAGGGAGCAAAGCAGACCTGCTTGGGGCTTCACCAGGGTCAGGCTGGAGGTATTTGCTCAGCAAGGAGCGCCCAGGGACGGTGCAGTTGTCAAGCACAGGACGTTTCTCTGGGGCAGACCTCGGGTTTTAGCGAATATTCCTTCATTCCCAGCACTGGGAGTAGGAGGACTTCTATTCTCCCAATTGTCACAGAACTGACAAGAGACAAAACAAGCTCCTATTGATACATGGCGTCTGTCAGTCCACGAGACCTTAACGCAGATGGCGGCCAACAGGCAGCACGCAAGAACTCTGCCCCTTTAGCAAAGGGATTCGAGCCTGCGGAAAAGAAAACTCAGGAGCGACTCCCAGCTCACCCTAGTGGCAAAGGCTGTCCTAGTCCGGTAGGAATTCAAAAATAGCTGCTTCTTACCAGAGCGTCATGCAGGCGGTGCAAGGCATGCTCAAGGTTGGCTCTTTTCCCTGGCACAATGTTGGAGCAGGCGAAGTCGAGCAGATTTGTTACTAGAAATGCAACAAAACCCAACAGAAAGTCAGTTTCCGTCAAGAAAGGAGAAAAGGTGCGATCCAAGGCAGAGGGCAAACAGAGCAGACAGACTGGAGACCCAGAAAAGGCACCAAAAAAAAGGCAGGTTATCCGCTATCGCTCTCTCTGCCTTAAGAGCAGCTTTGGCACTGGCAGCTCCAGAGACAGATCTCGCAGTTGAGGTGGGACAGCTACAAATGGCCCTGACCATCTCTCCCAGAGGACGTGACTGACAGCGCCACCGGTTGTTATCTCTTCACTGTCCCTCCAGATCTGAGCACAGATCACACACATAACGACATGGATTCTGCCACCAATACACAGCTGCTAAATATCCCCAGCTGCTGCCGATCTGTAAAAAAACCTCCAAAATACAAGAGAATGCTGAGCCCGGTGCGGTGACAGTGCAGCCAGGGCTGTGAGTCGGAGATGGAAGGAGTCGCAGCCCCTGAGGTTGAAATCAGCCCCACGTTTAGGCACAAACCGGGGTTTTAAGCCTCGCTACAAACCAGCCCCCCCCTTTTGAAAAAAACAGGGGGATTCACCTTGAAATAAACCATGTTCTCCATGCCAAAGGAGTGCTGGTCCATGGCCACTGCCGCCCTTAGGGCTAGTTCCATGGGGCTTCGCTTGACCTGGAGCAGAACTCGAGGGTGTGAGGACAACGAGCCCCCTAAACAAAACCTAAAAAAAGGAAAAGTTCAATAAGATTTGCTGTTCCTCACCCATCAAACCCTAACCACTACAACTGGCCCTTTCACAACCAGGCCTGATCACAGAAGAAAACTGAAACATCCCAATTCCCGGTTCAAACACAAGGCGTGGAGCTGCCCAGACCCCACGTGTGGGCTGGGGAGACGGGGCCTCTTCTTCTCAAAACCTGCAGGAAGAGAAAGGGCAGGAGTGTTTTCCCAGCCCTGGAAGACCTGTGGGGCTGCCCCAGCGCTGAGGTGTGGGGAGAAGGTGGGAGGGAGGAAATTCTGCCCAGGAGTGGGGTTGGGGGAAGGAGGGGGCTCCAGCCCTGAGGGAAACGCTGCTCCCGGCCTCGCAGGAGGCCGTGGGGCCGCCCCAGAGATGGGGTTAAATTCTGAGTGATGCCCAATTCACCACTATCAGCCCAGGCACGTTTAATATATATCAAACTGTTACGGTTCTGGGTACACTAATAGCGCACTGCACCTTCAGCCCAGTCGTGCTCATGAACTAACACGGCCACGCTTCGGTCGCGTTGCGTGAGAAACCCAAACGACGAGCTGCCTACACAGTGCAGTTTGCTCAAACAAGAGAGACATGAGTTCTTTTGGATTGCCGGTGACAGTGACTGTCTGCAAAGCCCCTGCGAATACTACAGATGTCAGTAATACAGCTCGGTTAGAAATGCGCTAAGCTACAAAACCACTCTGTAGAGATCTCTAGGTTTCCTGGGGAAGCACTTGGTACAGCCAAGTGTTTGCATCTTACCCACGAGCGTCCTTATGGGGGGAAGAGAGGCTCAGGCTGTCGACTGGTCCCAGAAGTCCACGATGGTGTCTTCCCTCACATCCCCCCTTTCTTGGGCTATTTTTATACTTTTTTTTTATCTTCAAGGTGGAGTTTGAGTGGCTCGAGTCATAAATACTTTCATTACGGTTGGTGTAAAATTTTCTCACCTCGCATTTAAAGGTATAGTTTACGAACAATTCAGGGGCCAGACTCAAGCAGGAGTGGTCGCACCTTGGAGACGTGTAGCTTTTGGGATGGAGGTGTGTTTTGGTATTATAATGACATTATAACGAGCAAAGTTCACCAAAGGACAGAATTTCATCAAAAAAAATGACAGATTGTTGGCTCAGCGGAACAAGTAGCAGTTTATCAGTTCCATAAGACCTTCGAGGGCTCCGTTTGGCCCTCAAGTTCCCAGTTTATCACAGGGTTTTAGCTGCAGTGTCTCCACTCTGCTCCATCCTTCGCACTGTTTTTCTTCCGTGGTGCCATCTCTTTCCCATGTTTGCTGGATTATCACAGGGTTTGGCCTTGGAGTCTCCACCCCACTCCACTCCCCGTGTTGCTCTGCAAGCAGTATTGTACAGGGAATCGCAGATGTAGCGGATTCTTCACACACCGGCTGCAGCTGCGTTCTACCCTAGAAACCTTTTGATCTTATACCTTTCCTTAATATGTGACCAATGCTGTATTATTGATCATTTGTAGTAATTATTCCACAACAGGTACAGGTTTGGCCCATGTCAGCTGAAAATCTCAAGAAATCCCTCAGTGGTTGATAACTGGGACTTGAGGGGGGTTGACTTGCCCCGGCCCTCCAGTCCTCGGGGTGTCTGCCTGAATAGTGTCCTGACTCAGGGGAGGTGCTGGCCACAGCTCACTGCCATCCAGGAGAGCTCTAAGGGTCTCGCAAGAATCACTGCTTATAGGGTCTGAGATAATTTACTTTCATTGGGTATTTTTCCTTTTGGGCCATGACCCAGGTACAGATGTGGTAGGCTGTCAGAGGGTGACAGTCCCAAGCGACACCGGAGGCAGGAGCCAGGCATGTTGCAGGGGTGCCTTAACGCTCTGGTCCTTTCTCTTTGGCAGATACATGTGCCTGACACCTCCTGGGTTGGTTTGTAGCCCAGGGATGGGGAATCGCACCAAGCACCGAGTGGCCAAAGTGGGGCGGGGGGTGGTGGTAGTGTTGCACCACCACACCACAGTGTTTGGAAGCTCAGCCTCAGCCGCAAGTTTCAGTTATGGTCAGGATTCGCGTCCGGAGAGCCACAAAGCCTCCGGCTCCAGGGACTGTGGGGCTGGAAAAGGCACGCCAAGGGGAGCACGGCACTCCAACAGCATTGCTCCCTCCACACCTTTATCAATTCTTCCTCTCAGTCTTTACCCAGTCTTTTGTACTTTAAAATACATGTAAAAGCATTTTTCAGTTAATTCGGAAAGTTTTCTTGTGAAGTTCTTTCAGTTCACAGTTCTGATGCCCAGCGAAAATGGCAAAATCTCAAGATCAAACTGAGACTGAGCACCCAAACATCTGACAAACAGCTGAACCATCTCAGAATCTGGCTTTCACACCAAAACAGCTACTTCCTAGAATGCATTACTATTGCTGTTTACGTTAAAAGTCCTCTGAAACTGCTAAGTAAAACTAATCGTATTTATTCATATTAGTAATTATACATTAAAACATAGTCTGTAACAATCATTTCAACTGGAAGCTTTCAGAGCAGACTAAACTTAGTGAATGTATTGATGACATTTATATGTGACCATGCAGAGCATACTTTTAAAATTTGTAATCAGTTTTGAAACTTTGTGGTGTTCTTCCCACATCTCATTTTTGGAATTTGCAGTTTTATCATCTTTTTCCAGTGGATCCAGTTTTTCCAATTGATAACTTCCTTCTTTCCATTTAGATTTTTCTTGTAAATTGAAGTACTCGCTTCATCTCTTTCTCCTCTCCATGTATTCTTCTCCTTTTCTATTCACTTCTGTGTCTTCTTGGCTCTGCTGTCAAAATAGAGACAGAACATTTTGTGCATGATTTGTTGGAGTAAAACTATGTGCTCTTTCAGAAACGCTTTAAGAGGTAAACTTTCAACATGAGGCATGAGATAGAGGTTCTAACCTCTGCTTTTGAGACACTTGTAAAATGTTTCCATGGTCCTTAGGGTGTCTCGGGAATGTTTTGTAGCCTGAGTCCTTTTATGAATTGGAAACTGGGCTGATCATCGTTCCGCTATTGCAGACGCTTCACAAGCAATTGAACAGAGACAAACAGATCGCACTCATAGAGTCTCTGCTGTGCTTTGGCCAGTGCGACAAGCCAAACCCCACTGCTTCTGGCTCCTCACTTGAAAGGCAAGGACGTACTTTGCTTTCATATCAGTAATGTTGTGAAAACTCAGAAATCACGGGTTAGTCATACAGGCAGAATTACATGTCTGCACACCAACAAAACTGCTCTTTCAGACTACTCAGCGTTGCTTACAATCTTGCAGGGTTTCGGCTGGGCAAGTTTGAAGAGCGCCTTTACATTTCCTAGGTGGGGAGGGGCATGTTGCTTTTACTAAAAAGACTGAATTGTAAACACTTCTGTCAAACAGTTACCTGAATAGTTGTTTTATACTTAGACAAGGGGTTTGCATGTGGATTTCTTCTCCTCCAAGCTGGTGCGTTGTAAGGTCCTGAAGGGCATTTGTCTATAGAAAAAAACATAGACGTTGCCTCGTTGCCTCTTAATTCCGGCTACATGAGACACGAGATAGAGGTCCAGGAAAGACTCTCAGTCTGATACATGAATTGAATGTTACATCAGCTGAAGTGTCAATGAAGGCATCAGGTGAATCCTACATTGTCTCTCACATACAAGCTGGTATTAAATACAGACTTTCTCTCTGGTAAAGATAATTTGTAACTTACAGTTTTTGCATCAGGCTCACAGGATCTTCCAAATGAGGCAATTCTGCCACAGACATCCTTGACCTGAACAAAGTGAATGTTCCCATGCTGAAAACCTTCCCAAAGGCATCAGGTGCTTTTAGATTCAACAAGTCTATAATCCAATCCCCTCCTTTATCTCTGCTTGTGAAAGCACTAGAGGCAAGGCAACATGATGGTTTTGTTCTAGGCAGTTGATTTGCATCAGAGCATGCTGCATAATGACTAACCATTTTCTGTAACGCTTGGTTAAAAAACATTATCATTAATACTCTGATTTTCTGTTGATTCCAGACTATTTCCATTAATTCCAATTACTAATTGCACAATAATCTCAAAAGTTGCAATTTATACAAAACGTGTAAGTATTACTGTAGTTTTCCATTTGGGTGCAAAATCTTCTATTTATGTCAAGCTGGTTCTTTTGTTTGGAGCTTTTCCCACCACATGGCTCAGGCACTGCTGAAAATAAAGGTAGAGAAAATGGTAATGGTTGTTTCTATGATAAAAAAGCTGATCACCTTTTTTTTTTTTTAAATGCTTTATCCTTTTGTAACCTGGAAATTTGATAAGATGTATTCTTCACTTGAAGAATGTTTTCTCTGTAATCTCTGTACAAATCTGTGCACATTTCATCAACACAGAAATTCTATTCTTCAACTACTCTTCATCCCTGAGATGAACCAGTGATGTTGGGATTCATTTAACTTAAATTTATTCATCTGAAAGTAGGGGTTACTTTGAAAGAAGGTTCCTTGTATTGGAAATTAAGGCAGGGAGGCACCTGAAGAGGAGAACCCAGCTTAGGAGAGATGACTGGAACTGGCAAGATAAAATCACCTGATTAACTTATGATTATTTACATTATTTACCACTTAATTTCTTGATGAAGTGACAGATGAAAAACCACAATTATCCAGAGAAACCATGGAAACGGAAAGTAGAAAGGCAAAAAAAACCCCAGTGATGTACTGTACTAGATTGCATGAAGCTCTATTAGCAATGTAAAAATAAAGGGAAAGATGTATAATTATTGTTATGTCTGAAAAAGATTGCCAAAAAGAAAGATACAAGACTCAGAATCCCACCTGTAGGCTTCTTGTCAAATTTATGACATAGTACATACTATCAAGAGGAAACGGAAAAAAGATGAAGGAAAATATCATAGAATCGTAGAATCGCTGAAGTTGGAAGGCTCCTTTAAGATCATCAAGTCCAACCATTAACCTACCCTGACAAAACCACTTCTAAACCATGTCCCCGACTACCACATCTACCCTTTTTTTAAACACCTCCAGGGATGGCGAATCCACCACCTCCCTGGGGAGCCTATTCCAATGTTTAACAACCCTTTCAGTGAAAAAAATGTTTCCTAATATCCAATCTAAACCTCACCTGACATAACTTGAATCCATTTCCTCTCGTCCTATCAGTTTTCACCAGGGAGAAGAGATCATCTCCCACCTCTCTACACCCTCCTTTCAGGTAGTTGTAGAGGGTGATAAGGTCTCCCCTCAGCCTCCTTGTCCCCAGGCTAAACAACCCCAGTTCCCTCAGTCGTTCCTCATAAGATTTGTCCTCCAGACCCCTCATCAGCTTTGTAGCCCTTCTCTGGACATGCTTCAACACCTCAATGTCCTTCTTGTAGTGAGGGGCCCAAAACTGAACACAGTCCTCGAGGTGGGGCCTCACCAGTGCTGAGTACAGGGGGATGATCACTTCCCTAGTTCTGCTCACCACACTATTCCTGATACAGGCCAGGAAGCTGTTGGCCTTCTTGGCCACCTGGGCACACTGCCGGCTCATGTTCAGCCAGCTGTCCACCAACACCCCCAGGTCCTTTTCTGCCGGGCAGCTTTCCAGCCACTCTGCCCCCAGTCTGTAGCGCTGCATGGGGTTGTTGTGACCCAAGTGCAGGACCCGGCACTTGGCCTTCTTGAACCTCATACTATTGGCCTCGCGCCATTGGTCCAGCCTGTCCAGATCCCTCTGCAGAGGCGTCCTACCCTCAAGCAGATCAACACACCCGCCTAGCTTAGTGTCATCTGCGAACTTACTGACAGTGCATTCGATCCCCTCATCCAGATCATTGATAAAGATATTAAAGAGAACTGGCCCCAGCACCGAGCCCTGGGGGACACCACTTGTGACCGGACACCAACTGGATTTAACTCCATTCACCACCACTCTCTGGGCACGGCCATCCAGCCAGTGAAGAGGACACCTGTCCAGGCCATGAGCAGCCAGGAGAATGCTGCGGGAAACGGTGTCAAAAGCTTTGCAAACATCCAGGTCAATACCATCCACAGCTTTTCCCTCATCCACTAAGTGGGTCATCTTATCATAGGAGGAGATCAGGTTTGTCAGGCATGACCTGCCTTTCACAAACCCATGCTGACTGGGCCTGATCACCCCGTTCTCCGGCATGTGCCGTGTAATGGCACTGAGGATGATCTGTTCCATGACCTTCCCAGGCACCGAGGTCAGACTGACTGGCCTGTAGTTCCCTGGATCCTCCTTCCGGCCCTTCTTGTGGATGGGTGTCACGTTTGCCAACCTCCAGTCAGCTTGGACCTCCCCAGTTATCCCGCACTGCTCATAAATGATGCAAAGTGACCTGGTGAGCGCTTCCACCAGCTCCTTCAGTACCCTTGAGTGGATCCCATCCGGCCCCATTGATTTGTGTACCTCCAGGTGCTGAAGCATGTCCCTCACCATTTCCCTTTGGATTACAGGGGCTTCGTTCTGCTTCCCATCCCTGTCTTCTCGCTCAGGGGTCTGGGTACTCAGGGAACGACTGGTCCTACTGCTGAAGACTGAGGCAAAGGCGGCATTAAGTACCTCAGCCTGTTCCTCATCCTTGGTCACTATGTTACCGGCCCCATCTACTAGAGGAGAGAGATTAGTCCTCTTTTTAATGCTAATATATTTATAGAAACTTTTTTTGTTGACCTTGACAACAGAAGCCATGTTTACTTCCAGCTGGGCTTTGGCCCTCCTGATTTTTTCCCTACATAGCCTCACTACCTCTTTGTAGTCCTCTTGAGCGGCCTGCCCTTCCTTCCAAAGTCCATAAATCCTCTTTATTTCCCTAAGTTGCAACCCTAGCTCCCTGTTCAGCTAGGCCGCTCTTTTTCCCCGATGGCTGCATGAATGGCAGGAAGAATGAATTCAGTCCTCCATCCAACATAAATCATGTGAAAAAAACAACAGTATAAATCACAAACATTTAGAGTACATTTAAATCAATAACAGAAATTTGAGTAAGACCCGAGCCCTTGTTTATTCAAGATGAAAAATAATCCTAAATAATGAAAACAGTCACAAATCCATCATAATAAAGACTCCAGAGAAATCCTAGCTGTGGAAAAATACCATGCAAAGCAAGCATTCTTTCATCCCCTGCTGGGAGGAAAAAAGTTGAACAAGAAACATTGCTTGAGAGGAAACTGAAATTTTACTGCAAAACTAGTACTATTGCTATCAATATTTAGATATCAATTAAAATGAGAATTTAAAGGTGGACTAATCCACAGCTTATTACATATTTCAAAAGAGTAAATCACATAAAAGATGCTGTAAAAAGTGGGGATGAGTATGTTAGTGCACATTGGCAAATCATTGCATTCATCCTTTTTTTGTTGGCAGAGACATGAATTCCTGCTATGAAGGTGGCTAAATTATTGTTCATGAACTGTCTGACTAACTGTAAAGCTTTATAAAGCTTTACATTTCTCCCAATGCATACCGCTGCTATCTGCTTCTGAAAATTGTGATGGATCAAATTTACTCTTGCCCGTATTTAGGCAGAAATAACTTAAAAGTCACTTGCAGGGGCAAAATCAAAAGCAGCACAACACAGACAGATACATTTGAGGCATTTTGAGAATCTCGTGCAAGCAGGAACCCACCTGTAGGTCCACTGAACTTTGGTTTTGAGGTGACGGTGACAGTATGGTACATGTGCTGCTCTTCGAGGTTCTGAAGAATTGAAATAAGCCTTTCTTCCAGTTTCCCTCACGTAAGGTGCAGAAGAAGCAGTTTCATCATCTTTACGTTGACCTCTTTGTTGGTGATGTGGTTTTACTTTGGCACTATAAAGTAGCCACAGTGCTCTTCACCCGGCCCCTGCTACTCTGCCTGTTCTTCCTTTTCTCCTGCTCATGTAAATTAAGCAGTTAGTTCCTCTCAGTTCAGGCCAGAATGCAGCAGAAATTGTGGACTTCTGCTTCAGTTTATGGGGTGGCTGAAAGCCAAACTCTGTCCTTTTTTTCTTTTTGCTCCAAAACTGCAAAGTAATATCAGGTGAAAATTTACCTGCAGTAATCAGATTGATACATTTTATACACTGCCAAATCTACTCTAGAATTCTCTTGTGAAAAGGATGAAGCCTATCCACCAAGGTACTTAGGTGTCAGTATTTTAATTTGCTGTATGTGACTAGCTTCTAAGTGCACTTTATGGAGGGTTATGCTCTTTCCTCGACCGTAGTCTGACTGGTTCTGTAAGGCCCGTGTTCTGTGAGATATCAACTACATGCAAAGCTGTTTCACCCGATGGAAGTGGAAAATGCACAGCACATCACATGCTCAAACATGTGGACGTCAAAGCTTTTGGGAACTCAGGGACTGATCCTGCTCACATTGAATTTAACAGAGGGTGCAGACTGGCTAAAAGAAGCAGAACTGGTACATAACATAGAACAACTTCTGCCGTCTTGCAATGAAAGAAAATTTCACTTCAGATTGGTTTTATGGAGAGTGTATAGCGTCCAGCGCATTTGCAGGCAAAGAAAAGTAATCTCATCTAAAAATCATGAAATACATCATAATTAGGTACCTTTCACGTTGGGCTACTTTGATGCAATTGCTTCTCTTTCCCGAGGTAGTGCCTCGCATCTTTTCCCTTCAACACATGTGTTCCTCTCTGCCACAGAGCAATCACCTCCTATAGGAAAGAAGTCTCACAGAGTCATCTGTACTCAAGAGCACCCTGAGAAATGAGAACAATGCAAAGACTCTGCTCTTCTTATAATTACATGAAGTTTATAACGGTAATGAATAAAAATATGCAAAGAATACCACGAAACCAAATAGATGATTCACTAAGGCTCACAAAAAGTTAGATAAACAGTCCACTTCGAAAGCTTTCTATAAATATGGGTATAAAGAGAGATTTCATTCTAGAATTTTTTCTCATCTCTATCCTTTTCTCGGAATGTAAGTAGTTATAAATGAAGATATATCTTAAAAGTGATATTCATATATTGTTACTGATTTCCTTGTTTATAGTCTAAATATATTGACGTGCTTGCCAGAAATAGCTTATCAAAACTATGTTAATAACAAACATTTTAAATGTAGAAATGAGAAGAAAATAATGTTGCCCAATTCTATTTAACAATTTAGGCTGGCAAAAATGATCAGTCGAAAAAATGTGACTTCACTTGTCTGTATTATTCAAAATTGAGACAGATTTTCCATTCCCAATTTTTATCAGCACATCATCCTACTCAAATCTGCTTTACATAGAACAGTATTATCAAGATTTTATCCCGCACATTTACACAAAACAAACAATAATATTCTTTTTTATTAAAAGTGGCAGGTCATGTTTCTGCCCAGCAATTCTTCATGCCTAATCTACTGATTACTCTGGTGTCTTGTCATATTAAGAACATAACTCTCCCTCCTATAGTGGAATTATATTGTTACTGATTCATTGAATAAACTAATTATATTTTCTTCAGTCATGCCACATGGCCAAGAATAAGGATAAACATATTAAGGGAGGTAAATATTTATTAGCTTGTCTTCCTCTGACCTTAATTATGTTGGATAAAGCCCAACATTCAAAACAAAATGGAACTCTCTTGTTACTACCTTTTACAAGACACTTCAAGGGGGTATTTATTTAATCTACATTTAGTAATATAAAAGTTTGGTGTATCACTGCATCTAATCCTGTAGACACTCAAGACAGCCAGCAGAGAGCGCGGAGCACCTCTGGGAAAGTGAGTCCTCTCACCTGTCTTTGGCACTGTCTTATGATTCAATAAATAGCCCCAAAAGAGTGCCTATATCTCTCCCTTTCCAACAGAGAGCCTACATGAGAAATTTATACTACATTTCTAACCTTAGGGTGGCTAAACTTAGACTACACAAATCTTGATCATGAAGAAAAACTCTATGAAAGACGTATGTTGTATATCTCAGGAAATTACACGAATGGTTAACAGCCCATTTCCACCTTTTCCATCTACACTCAATTGCTGCAGGGAGTCACCACGTGCGTGACAATATATATAGAATCATAGAATCATAGAATTGTCTAGGTTGGAAGAGACCCTTGGGATCATCGAGTCCAACCATCTACCCTACTCTACAAAGTTCTCCCCTACACCATATCCCCCAACACCACATCTAAATGTCTCTAACACATCCAGGGATGGTGACTCAACCGCCTCCCTGGGCAGTCTATTCCAATGCCCGACCACTCTTGCTGTGAAAAATTCTTTCCTAATGTTCAGTCTAACTCTACCCTGTTGGAGCTTGAAGCCATTCCCTCTTGTTCTGTCATTAATTACCTGTGAGAAGAGACCAGCACCAACCTCTCTACAGTGCCCTTTCAAATAGTTGTAGAGAGTGATGAAGTCTCCCCTCAGCCTCCTCCTCCTCAAACTAAACAGACCCAGCTCCTTCAACCGCTCTTCGTATGATTTGTTTGCTAGGCCCTTCACCAGCTTCGTTGCCCTCCTCTGCACTCCCTCCAGCACCTCGATATCTCTCTTGTATTGAGGTGCCCAAAACTGGACACAATACTCGAGGTGTGGCCTCACCAGTGCTGAGTACAGGGGCACAATCACCTCCCTACTTCTGCTGGCCACGCTGTTTCTAATACGAGCCAGGATGCCGGTGGCTTTCTTGGCCACCTGGGCACACTGCCGGCTCATATTCAGCCCCTTGTCAATTAGAACACCCAGGTCTCTTTCTGCCAGGCAGCTTTCCAGCCACACCTCCCCAAGCCTGTAGCACTGCACGGGGTTATTGTGGCCCAAGTGCAGGACCTGGCACTTGCCCTTGTTGAAACTCATACCATTGATGTTGGCCCAATGATCCAATCTAAGTCTCTCTGTAGAGCTCCCCTATCCTCCTGGGAATCAACACTCCTGCTTAACTTGGTGTCATCTGCAAACTTGCTGATGATACACCCTATGTCCTTATCGAGATCATCAATAAAGACGTTGAACAGAAATGGTCCCAACACTGAGCCCTCAGGCACACCACTTGTGACTGGCCGCCAGCTGGATTTAAATCCACTGAGCACCACTCTTTGGGACCTTCCAGTCAGCCAGTGCTTGATCCAGCGGATCGTATGTTCATCCAGGCCCTGCGAAGCCAGTTTTTCCACGAGAATTGTATGGGGGACAGTATCGAATGCTTTTCGAAAGTCCAGGCATACAATATCAACAGCCTTTCCCTCATCCAATATTCTGGTTATCTTGTCATAGAAGGAGATAAGGTTCGTCTGGCAGGACCTGCCTTCCATAAACCCATGCTGACTAGGCCTGATCCCCTGGTTGCCCATTATGTGGGTTTTGATGGCACTCAAGATGACCTGCTCCATGACCTTCCCTGGTATCAAGGTTAGACTGACAGGTCTATAGTTACCTGGATCCTCCTTTTTGCCTTTCTTATAGATGGGTGTTACACTTGCCACCCTCCAGTCCATTGGGACCTCCCCAGTTAGCCATGACTTCCTGTAAATGATGGAAAGCTGTTTGGCGAGCACGTCTGCCAACTCTTTCAGCACTCTTGGGTGTAGCCCATCCGGTGCCATAGACTTGCGTGCATCTGTGGGAAACCTCGGCTGGTCCTCGGGATAAGAATGCGAGTTTAACATTGACCTTGAGCAGATATCTGTGTACCCTTTAAGAGACTGGGGAGTCCTGAGAAGAGCTAAGTAAAAGGATAAGGGTTGGCAAACATCCTGGCTTTGACCAGAGCATGAACAGCGTGTGATGTGAGAGCGTATCGGGCAAAAGTAGAATGCTGAATATATGCATAGATAAGCACCTGGGTAAAAGAATATAAAAAAGCACTGCTTGTTAAATAAAGAAATTGGATTGCTGCAACTTGATGTCCAGTGTTGTGTCCATCCCAACAACAGCTGGTGACCCCGACATGATTTTAAGGAAGAAGACAACTGGAAACAGTCGTGGGGACAGAGCCCAGTGAAGCTGAGGACAGCGGGCAGAGCTGTTAATGGATAATAATAGAAAGAAGCCACAGAGAACTGGCCCTCAAAAGCAGAGTACAGGAGGTGCTGCAAGCATGATGTGTCATCGATGTGGAAGAATGGGACATAGTGCTAAGCAATGTCACTCAAAATATCACTTTAATGGGCAACCTATACCATCGGGAAACGGCAAGAAGAGCACGAAAGGGTGTGCGCAGACACAAATACCCCGCCTCAACAATCCGTTCCTGGGAGTAGTGCAAGAGCAACCCTCTGTGACAGGCTATCAGGAGAGACAAGAGGGGAAGCCGGGATGGATGGATGTATCTACTGCCGACGCAGTGACAATAAGTACGAAAGAGGTACACAAGGTGCCCCTGGACGCTTGGGGACCAATTGGCAAAGGTTTAAGTGCCTTACTGATAGGAAGATCTAGTACCACCTTACAAGGCCTCATGGTACATGTTGGAGTGATTGATGCTGATTACACAGGACAAATATGTGCCATGGTATCAACAGCTACACCACCTGTGACTATTGAGAAGGGAACTCGACTTGCTCAGTTAATCCCATTTCAAAGTTGTGTTCCACGAACAAACAACGTTACACGTGGTAATGGTGGTTTTGGCTCTACAGGAAAGCCACAAGTCTATTGGGTGCAGAGAGTATCTAATCAATGCCCACAAATGCATTGTGTTCTTGAACTTAATGATGCCACCCCCAAGAAGATCCGATTGACTGGATTATTAGACACTGGAGCAGATGTGACGATCATCTCTTTACGGGAGTGGCCTGTTGCTTGGCCATTAACCTCCAATGCCTTGGGAGGGGCAGGACTCGGAGGAGTTGCCAACAGTTATATGTCCACTAACCCTATTGTGATTGTAAACTCAGAAGGGCAAAGGGCTACAGTGCGGCCATATGTGACCTCAACTCCTTTAAACCTATGGGGAAGGGACTGCTTAGGCCAATGGGGAGTTCGCATAACTACAGATTTTTAGTCGGGGCCACTGTATTGCAGGGTGTTTCTCAACCCACTTTAGCTCTAAAATGGCTAACAGAAAAACCGGTGTGGGTTGATCAGTGGCCCCTTGGCCAAGAGAAATTAAAGGCCCTGCAGTCTCTGGTAATGGAACAACTTGTTGCAGAACACATAGAGGCCTCACATAGCCCTTGGAATACCCCAGTATTTGTTATCAAAAAGAAATCGGGGAAATGGAGACTGTTGCGTGATTTGAGAAAGATTAATGATGTCATGGCAACAATGGGAGCACTACAACCGGGATTACCTTCGCCTACTATGACACCTACGGGGTGGGAAATTGTTGAAATAGATTTAAAAAAAATTTTTTTTTACCACCCCTCTGGCAGAACAAGACAAAGAAAAATTTGCATTTACTGTTCCCTCTGTGAATAACATGGAGCCTACCAAAAGGTATCAGCGGAAAGTGTTGCCACAAGGTATGAAAAACTCGCCTACAATTTGTCAATGGTCTGTAGCAAAAGCGTTGACCATTTACCTTCACACCCACTGATTAAATTGGGCACAAAAATAACCTTTGGGAAAAAAAAAAATCTCAGTCGTAGAAACCCAGTGGAGGGCCCCACGGTGTTCACAGATGGGTCAGGAAAAACTGGAAAAGCTGCCATTGTCTGGAGACAAGGAACACAATGGCGACACAAGATCGAACATCAAGAAGGTTCGCCCCAAGTCGTAGAACTACGAGCAATGACCATGGTGTTTCAGAGTTTCCCCGGCCCAGTCAACATTGTGACAGATTCAGCTTATGTGGCCGCTCTGGTACAACGTTTAGATAAAGCTGTTTTAGGTAATGTAACTAATGAATTACTGTTTGATGTATTGAAACTGTTATGGATAACAATGCAGAGGCGACAGCAGGAATATTATGTGATGCACATTAAAAGTCATACCCAGTTACCAGGATTTATTGTAGAAGGCAATGCACAAGCTGATGCTTTAGTGTCTGCAGTGGCCCTGGGACCTGTGCCCAATGTTAAACAGCAAGCGATAGCATCGCATAGTTTTTATCATCAGGGACATCATGCTTTGAAACGTCAGTTTAATCTTAGTATTACTGAAGCCCGCAATATTATTGCGGCCTGCTCTGGTTGTCAAGATGAACATGTACCTGTATATTATGGCACCAATCCACGAGGATTATGCGCTTTACAGCTTTGGCAAACTGATGTCACACATATTACTGAATTCGGCCATTTGAAGTATATACATGTATCAATGGATACCTTTTCTTCTGCCCTCGTAGCCACTGCTCACACTGGAGAATCAGCTCGAGATGCCTTACGCCATTGGCAGCGTGCATTTTCTGTTTTAGGTGTCCCACAACAGATCAAAACTGATAACAGTCCTGCTTATGTATCGCAAAAGGTAGCTTGTTTTCTACAACTCTGGGGCGTGACACATGTCACAGGCATCCCCCACTCACCCACGGGTCAGAGTATTGTTGAGCGTGCACACGGGACTCTAAAACGCCTTTTACAAAAACAAAAAGGGGGAATGATAAGGGAAACCCCTGAAGCACGATTAACTAAAGCTGTATATGTATTAAACTTTTTGCAGCTTGCTGACGATACTCCTGCTGCGATGCCACCCCTTCTTCGGCACTTTGGTTCCCTTGTGACCCAGGAACGGGTGGGTCCTGGAGCAAAAGTGCTGCTGCGAGACCTCAGGACAGGACAGTGGTTGGGTCCGCATGACTTGATCACGTGGGGAAGAGGTTATGCTTGTGTCTCCACAGATCACGGACCACAGTGGGTGCCGTCCAGGTATATTCGTCCATACCTAAAGTCTACAGACAATGACTCCTCACATGAACTCACAGGATGAAGGCTTTGCACTTGATCCTGGCATGCGTGACTCTAGTTACTCCTGTCTCGGGATTTTGGATGCCCGCACAAGCAAAGACTAATGTGTGGGTCACCCTAGCAAACTTAACGGGCCAGGACACACTTTGTTTGTCAACCTCATCACCAGAAAATCCTTTCTCAACATGTCTGCTGGGACAGCCCTTAGACACCTGGCCTGTGCCGGAGTTAGAGTCTCTGAAGCACTTGACAAAAGGGTGTGACGTAGTTGATAATTGGGATGCCTGGGTACCCTATCTGCAATACAGTAACCTCAAACCACAAGAACTAGAATTACTGGGTTCTGTTAAAATGGATTACTGCTTGTATTTTAATTATAGTGGCAAAAATCAGTCAAACATTCAATGTATTAATTCTAGTCTGATTGTTTATGGAAATGAATCTGCTTGGTGCAACTACACATCAACTAATATCTCTAAATCTACTAATCATTCTCTTAGCTTGCCAGCGGGAATCTTTCTCATTTGTGGAGATAGAGCATGGCCTGGTATCCCCTCTCATATAAAACGGGGACCCTGTAGTTTAGGAAGATTAACCTTACTAACACCAAATACATCTATGATTGTGTAACACTATAGGTGCCCAAAATGAAGTGCTCATGCATTCAAAAATAGCTGCGATGACAATGTACAATTTTGGAACCCTGGAGAAATAATCATGGCATCCTTTTTAGGCCCCAGAGTGGCATCAGCTAAAGCACTCGCTATGCTTAACAAGCTTGGGTGTTGGCTGGCTAAGCAATCTAATGCTACATCTTCAGCTTTTAGTAGTTTACTACTAGATGTAGACTCAGTCAGACATGCCACACTGCAGAATCGAGCTGCAATAGATTTTTTGTTGCTGGCTCAAGGTCATGGTTGTCAAGATTTTGATGGGATGTGCTGCATGAACTTATCGGACCATTCTCAATCCATTCATGCGCGCATACAAGAGTTAATGGAATGAATGAAAAAATTAAAGGAAGAGGATGGGTTCTTCTCTTTTGATCACCTTTTGCAAAACTGGGGACTCTCGGGATGGCTGGTTTCAGTGGTCAAAGCAGGATTAATAATATTGTTGATAGTTGTAGTTGTGCTAATGATGGTGCCATGTCTCATCTCCCTACTGCAAAGGGCCCTGCAGCGGGTGATGGGGGCGGCATTTGTAGCACAAATACAAAAAGGGGGAATTGTGGGAAACCTCGGCTGGTCCGAGGGATCAGAATGCAAGTTTAACATCGACGTTGAGCAGATATCCATGTACCCTTGAAGAGACTGGGGAGTCCTGAGAAGAGCTAAGTAAAAGGATAAGGGTTGGCAAACATCCTGGCTTTGACCAGAGCATGAACACTGTGTGATGTGAGAGCGTATCGGGCAAAAGTAGAATGCTAGAATATATGCATAGATAAGCACCTGGGTAAGAGAATATAAAAAAGCACTGCTTGTTAAATAAAGAAACCAGAACCTGCGGAGATCTCTGGGAACCAAGCTGTGGCACTCCACCAGTCACCACCTCCAGGAGAAGACTGCTCACTGCTGGAGTCCTTTTGGGCTCATCCCTGCTGCAGGTAGAGCCTCCTCATGCAAACGCAGCAGATGCCGAGTCCTCTGCCACACGTCAGCGGTGTGAAATCCCTTCTTCGAAGAAGAGGGAGCAAAGCAGACCCGCTCGGGGCTTCACCGGGGTCAGGCTGGAGGCGTTTGCTCAGCAAGGAGCACCCAGGGACGGTGCAGTTCTCAAGGACAGGACATTTCTCCGGGGTAGACCTCGGGTTTTAGCTAATATTCCTTCATTCCCAGCACTGGGAGTAGGAGGACTTCTATTCTCCCAATTGTCACAGAATTGACAAGAGACAAAACAAGCTCCTATTGATACATGGCGTCTGTCAACCCACGAGACCTTAACTCTGCCCCTTTAGCAAAGAAATTCGAGCCTGCGGAACAGAAAACTTGGGAGTGACTCCCAGCTCACCCCAGTGCCAAAGGCTGTCCTAGACCAGTAGGAATTCAAAAACAGCTGCTTCTTACCAGAGCGTCATGCAGGCGGTGCAAGGCATGCTCGAGGTTGGCTCTTTCCCCTGGCACAATCTTGGAGCAGGTATCCAGGTTTGTTTCGATGTCTCCCCAGGGCTTCCACTCCAGCAACGCTCCCTCTTCCTCCTCTTCCAACCGGGAACTGTCCTGCAGATCTTGGATCTCCGTCTGAAAGTCGCTGCTCATGTTGACGTATCTGAAATCGATAAGGCAGAGGAGGTGAGGAAGGCAAGTTGGGAACAGCATGATAGCACGCAGCCGCTTTGAAGGAAGGGACGCGTCAGGTACGGCAGTTATTTCTCAGCAGAGCATCACCAACTGCCCTCTAACAACTCCCACAGCCGCGTCTTGACACCAATAGCATTACCGTGATGCCCTTCGAGCCCTTTTGTGCCCCATCAGGCAAGAAAATTGGGTATTTCTTCCTCAAAACCTGATCGAAATGGCAAGATCTACTCCGAGACTGATGGCCAGCAGCAGAAGAGCTGTATCATGATACAGCCTGAAATAAGGGAGGTGGTTAAGATCCCTTCTCCTTTGAGCGGCTATGTGAATTGTACCCATTGACAGAAGCATACAAATATTAGTTTCAAAGTTACAGACGTCAATTTTTAACCAGAACACCAAAAAAGAATGACCTGCATTAAAACTCCAAACGTGTTTTTCTTCCATACTGTGCTGGAATTTCTGAATAGTCCTGTTTCCTGCACAGAAAAATGCATCGTTTCTGGATAACAAAAGGCAACCTGAGCTTTTGGGGAAGGTGAGCTCCAAAGTGCTGCGGATCGATCTTTCCATCCACAGGAGGAAGACAGCAAAGGCAGTCAAAGCTTCCCAGCACAGCATCCTTACTGCCTGCCTGTTCCTATAGCCCGGGAGATCCTCGGAGCCTTCCCACAGGGAAAGGGAAGAGTGGGCAGACCCCCAGGGCAGGGTGGACCAGGTAACAATTGTCACCACTTTCATTTATTGCCGAAGAACAATGAAATTCGTCCATCTGAATGAGAGAGCAGGTGCCTTCCCTGCCATGGTTCAAGAGCTGGAGGAAAGGCACCTCTCCCGAGGCTGCATTGGGACGGCACTGCTGCACAGAAGGACAGAGAGTATAAAAATCTCTTTATTTCTTCCAGGGCAAAACTTGCTTTCTCACTCAGTAAAGGACAAGCTCCCCAGGCCGGGCAGGAAGGCGGCACAGCCACAATTTACTTACCGAGAAACATGCAGAGGGCTGTGCGGTCCCTGCGCCCAAGGAAAGCGGACATTGCGAAAGCAGAGGGAAGAACGTGTCTCATCCGCAGCAGAGAGATCCGAGTCACAGACTCACTCTGCAAAAAAAAGAATTACCATAAAATTAGCTAATGGCTTCCCAAACCTCAATTCAGGGCCTGCCTCTGTGATTATAATGCAATGGTGGTCTTTACAGGCAGGCAGCTCACCAGGAATGAGATGGAGAGTGACCCCCGTATTGCCCGGGTAACCTTTCGATGAGGCAAATCCATTAACGCTCTCTCAAATTGTCGGTTCTTTACCTCCACGGGGAACTTGTGGCCTTTTATTGTCATAGTGTGTGACCAGAACAAGCCCCGCCATTCGTCATTCCATCCTTAAAAGCCTTCAGCGTTTCACTCGGGTTACCTCCCTGTCCCGCTTCCGTCCCTCAACAATTCTTAGGAGGGAGACTCAGAAATTAGGTCTTGTAGTTCTCACTGAAACACCCATTAATTCATACAACCAAAACCCAGCCAAATGAAAAGGCTATGTTACATCTCAGCCCTGAGAGAAAAGAAATGTGCCTGACTAGGTGCTAAAAGGCGCTCTGGCAGACCACCCCCCCCCCCCTCCAAACTGCAGTTTTCTCTAGAAAACTGATGAGTTTTCTTCCTCTGCAGCCTTAGCGAGGCTGTAGATTTTTCCACCCTGCAGGGAAAGAAACAATCCTCAAAAGCAGATGTTATTCTGCCTGCAAGGAAAGCTTTAAAATAGTCATTCTGCCTTTAAGAAAAGAAAAATAAAGGGAACATCTGAGTTGGTTTCTCCATGAAAATAACACTTTGCACTTGCACAGCAAAGCAACGCTCATTAACCAATCTCATAAAGCTTCGCAGGCATTAAGAAACACCTGCGTGCACCCTGTAAGCACACGTGTAAAGAGGAATCGCCATTTCCACACCGCAACTATATCAAACCGCATTATTTCCCTCACAAGCCATGATGGAAACGGGCCACGCTCCCATTCCTCGGCTCACGAGCTCCAGCAATGACGGGATCAGGTCGACCCTCAGCCGCTGCGGGCATCAGTTCTTCCAACCACCCGCTGCCAGGTCAGCGACAGGAATCTGGGAGCAGGAAGGGGATTGTACCACCCAGGCTCCCCAAAATCCCCCGCAGTTACGAGGAATGCAAATCTCAGGCTCCCCTAAGCCAACAGATTTCACATTGGGACCGCCGCAGTAACATCAGAGCAGTTTTTAAGCAGCACGCACCGGGTTTAACCTCCGCACCTGAGAAATTCCCTGTCCTGAGGGCTGCCGGTCCCCTCGGCCCAACGCAGGAGGCAGCAGCAAACCCCTGTGGAGAGCGCAAGAGGCGCTTGGAAGAGTGACATCCAGCTAATAACCAAAAAGCACTTAAACCAACCCCAAACTTTGGAGATATTTAGTCCCCGAACCAGACGCAGCATGTTGCTCAGTAAGGCACACTTCCACAACTACCTTTAATTAACTGTGACCTCCAGAGCCTCATCTCTGAAGGCGAGAAAGTCGTTTGGTTGACTCTTGATGTCCCTTTCTGTCCCACAGGCAACGAGACACCAAGTATTTCCACTTGAGAGCGCAGTTCCCCTTCCACGGGCACCGAGCTCGCTCTGCAGCTTTGGATTACCACTGACCTTCAATGTAACAAATTCTACCATTCTTCCACCCCTCTTTCTTGGGAAAAGACAGAGGGAACGAGACAACTCCAAACCGCTCTGGTTTATTTGATTTGCAGTGATCTGACAACCCCAGCACTTCCCGCTGCCTTAGGCTTTGGGAAACAATTCAAGGGTCCTCAGCCACGAGTAAGGAACGAGCTGTTATTCATGGGCGAATCAGTAGAAACAGCAGCCCCGATCATTAGGAGAAAGTCTCATTTTTCAGTCATGGATTTTCACGGGTTTTGTTTTCAGGCCACCAAACAGGGCGCGCTTTTATAGCCATCAGCAATTAAGTTCTCTGTCCCCTCCAGAAAAGCCTTTTCCTAAAGGCGCTCTCCTTCCAAGGGCAGACCCACAAAAAGAAGCCCATACTGCTTAATCCATTTCACAGAGAATTTCAAATGCAAACAACAATTAAACAGGATGTATTTTCCCCGCTTCAGGGAAAGCCAGTAATACAGACCTTTGCAACATATTTAGCAAATCTATCATTTTAATGCCTTTGCATTTCCCACTTCCAGCTGGAGAGCAGGTTGCAAGGACTCATAACAAAAAACAAACCAACAGAACACATTCCTGTCTAGGGTGTAATTTTATGATAGAGAAGTTCCTGCAAAACAGAGGTGTTATGATTGTTACCGTCTTCTTCAGCCTTATCGATTTGAACATCTTTTTACAGGTACAAAGAAACAAGAAACATTTTTGAGGTACAAAAAAACCCCACTTATTCACCTCTGTACCCCTAAGATCTTTTCATGACACAGATTGTGCCACCAATACACAGCTGCTAAATATCCCCGGCTGCTGCCGATCTGTAAAAAACCCTTAAAAATACAAGAGAACGTTGAGCCCGGTGCGCTGACGGTGCTGCCAGGGATGTGAGTCGGAGATGGAAGAAGTCGCAGCCCCCGAGGTTGAAATCAGCCCCACGTTTAGGCACAACCCGGGGTTTTAAGCCTCGCTACAAACCAGACCCCCGCTTTTGAAAAAAACAGGGAGATTCACCTCGAAATCAACCACGTTCTCGACGCCAAAGGGGCGCTGGTCCATGGCCGCCACCACCCTTAGGGCCAGTTCCATGGGGCTTCGCTTGACCTGGAGCAGAACTCGAGGGCGTGAAAACAACGAGCCCCCTAAACAAAACCTAAAAAAAGGAAAAGTTCAATAAGATTTACTGTTCCTCACCCATCAAACCCTAACCACTACAACTGGCCTTTTCACAACCAGGCCTGATCACAGAAGAAAACTGAAACATCCCAATTCCCGGTTCAAACACAAGGCATGGAGCTGCCCAGACCCCACGTGTGGGCTGGGGACACGGGGCCTCTTCTTCTCAAAACCCACAGGAAGAGAAAGGGCAGGAGTGTTTTCCTTAACACTCTGTTTGCTTAAACAACAGAGACACGACTTCTTTTGGATTGCCGGTGACAGTGACTGTCTGCAAAGCCCGTGCGAATACTACAGACGTCAGTAATGCAGCTCCGTTACAAATGCGCTAAGCTATAAAACCACTCTGTGGAGATCTCTAAGTGTCCCGGGGAAGTGTTCGAATCTTACCCAGGAGCGCCCTTCTGGGGGGAAGAGAGGCTCAGGCCGCCGACGGGTACCTGAGGCCCGGGCAGGCTGTGAGGGAGCCTTCCTCCACTGGTTCACCACGGCGTCTTCCCTTGCGTGCCATTGGCCAGGGCTGAGCCAATCAGCGGAGCCGGTGTTGGGCTGTCAGTCACAGCCATCCGGGGGCGGGGCCGAGGGGCCTGAGGAGGGGAGGGCCTGAGGGGAGGGAGGGGTGTGTGGGATATGTGGCTGTGAGTGCTGCTGGACTTTGAGCTGGAATTGCTTGCTGTGTAGGCGAATGGTGCCTTAATGTAATTTTGTGCATATAGGCAGGACCATGAGAGTGCTCCTGTGCAGTCCCCAAGTTGGTGGGTGTCTGCTTTTCTGTGTGTTTGTGACTGACCTTTCTTGTTTCTTTGAGTCAGGAAAATCTTGATATGTACTCCGGAGGGAAGAAAGAAATACAAAGAACTGAGAAAGACAGTTCTGACAGTCAAAGGGGGACTGCAGGTTAGTTCTGGTTTTAAATTGTCTCAACTGTCTTGTAGCTACAAGCCTTGTCTTAAAGGAGTGAAACAAGTTGAATCACGGGGTATTTTTCATGCCTGCGCAATTCTGTATTGGAATCACGGAGTTTTCAGAGTTGGAAGGGACCTCTAGAGATCATCTAGTCCAACTCCCCTGCCAAAGCAGGATTGCCCAGAGCACATCACTCAGGACTGCATCCAGGTGGGTCTTGAAAAGCTCCAGGGAAGGGGACTCCACAACCTCCCTGGGCAGCCTGTTCCAGTGCTCTGACACCCTCACCCTAAAGAAGTGTTTCCCTGTATTTGAACGGAACTTCCTGTGTTCTAACTTGTGCCCATTACCCCTCGTCCTTTCACTGGGAACCATTGAAAAGAGCCTGGCTCCATCCTCCTTCAACCCACCCTTTAGATACTTGTACGCCATAATAAGGTCTCCCCTTAACCTTCTCTTCTCCAGGCTAAAGAGTCCCAGCTCTCTCAGCCTTTCCTCATACGGGAGATGCTCCAATCCCTGAATCATCTTAGTTGCCCTTCGCTGGACTCGCTCCAGCAGTTCCCTGTCCCTCTTGAGCTGGGGAGCCCAAAACTGGACACAGTATTCCAGTTGTGGCCTCACCAGTGCAGAGTAGAGGGGGAGAATGACCTCCTTTGACCTACTGGCCACACTCTTCCCTATGCAGCCCAGGATTCCATTGGCCTTTTTGGCAACAAGGGCACATTGCTGGGTCATGGATAATTTACTGTCTACCAGGACCCCCAGAGCTACTTCTCCTCAGAGCTACTTCCCAGCAGGTCCTCCCCTAACCGATACTGGTGCTTTACATTCTTCCTCCCCAGGTGCAGGACCTTGCACTTGCTTTTCTTGAACCTCATTAGGTTCTTCTCTGCCCAGCTCTCCAGCCTGTCCAGGTCACGCTGGATGGCAGCACGGCCCTCTGGGGTGTCAGCCACTCCACCCAGTTTGGTATCATCAGCAAACTTGCTGAGGATACACTCTGTCCCCTCATCCAGGTCATTAATGAATATATTAAACAAAATTGGACCGAGTATTGACCCCTGGGGGACACCACTGGTTACAGGCCTCCAACTAGACTCTGTGCCACTGATCACAACCCTCTGAGTTCTGTCCCGCAGCCAACTCTCAATCCACCTCACTGTCACCTCATCTAGCCCATACTTCCTCAGCTTCCCAATGAGGATGTTGTGGGAGACAGTGTCAAAAGCCTTGCTAAAGTCAAGGTAGATGACATCTACGACTCTCCCCTCATCCAGCCAAACAGTTAGAACATCATAGAAAGCTATCAGATTGGTCAAGCATGATTTGCCCTTGGTAAATCCATGTTGACCACTTCCAATAACTTCCTGTTCCTCAACGTGTTTGGAGATGACATCCAGAATGAGTCGCTCCATTACTTTCCCAGGGACAGAGGTGAGACTAACTGGTCTGTAGTTCCCTGGGTCCTCCTTCTTGCCTTTTTTGAAGATCGGAGTGATGTCAGCCTTCCTCCAGTCCTCAGGCACCTCTCCTGTTCTCCATGACCTTTCAAAGACGATGGAGAGTGGTCTAGCAATAACATCTGCCAGCTCTCTCAGCACTCGCGGGTGCATCTCGTCAGGGCCCATGGACTTATGAATGTCCAGCTTGGCCAAGTGGTCTCTGACCCGGTCCTCCTCAACTGAGGGAAAATCTTCCTCTCTCCAGACCTTCTCCTTTGCCTTCAGAGTATGGGATTAGTGAGGGACAGCTTTAGCAGTGAAGACCGAAGAAAAGGCGGCATTCAGGAACTCTGCCTTCTCTGTGTCTTCCACCACTAGGGCACCTGTCTCATTCGCCAGTGGGCCTACATTTTCCCTAGTCTTCCTTTTTCTATTGATATACTCAAAGAATCTCTTCTTATTGTCTTTAACTGCAGTGGCCAAGCTGAGTTCTGATTGAGCTTTGGCCCTTCTCATTTCCCCCCTACATAGCTTTGTTATATCTTGATAGTCCTCATAAGTTGCCAACCCCCTTTTCCAGAGAATGTAAACTTTCCTTTTTTTCCTGAGGTCCAACCAAAGCTCTCTATTTAGCCAGGCTGGTCTTCTTCCCCGTCTGCTTGTTTTTCCAGACACGGGGATGGCCTTCTCCTGTGCTTCTAAGAGCACCTGCTTGAAGTATGCCTAGCCTTCCTGGTCACCTTTGCTCTTCAAAACTGCCTCCCTAGGGACACTCTCGACCATTCTCCTAAAGAGTCTAAAGTCTGCCCTTCGGAAATCCAAGGTGGCAGTTCTGCTGGCTCCCCGCCTTACTTCATCAAGCCACAGCCACTTTACCAGCCACAGGCATGGCCTCTGGGCCTGTCCTGTAGGGAGGTCAGAGCAGGTCTTCAGAAGAAATAGGGTGCTTTTCCAAAACGCTGGTGAGAGAGAGGGCAACAGCTGCTGTAGGCAGGTGGGAATCCACAGGGCCGGGCAGTGTCCCTGGGGATGAAGAACAGGGATGTGGGTGCAGGCACAGCGTGACCGCCGTCATGGCCTTGAGCAGCACGTCAGGAATTCTCGGGCCGCGAGCGTGGAGATGGGCAGGGGAGAGGACAGGGCTGTTTGTTCTTGCTGTGAGCAGGGGACAGTGGGTGGAAGCTGCTCTGTGGACGTACAGTGTAGAGCTGCCATCTTGGTACTCAGTGGGAAGTCCCATGAGGAAGGAGGCTGCGTCAAGAAAGGCCGTATGAACTCCATGTGTGCAGTGACAGAAAACAGCTTCAGGGTGCTGAGGCCACCGCTAGTTGTGATTAAGGCGGTGAGTGAGATGGTCCTTGTGGGCGCTCTCTGAGTGGCTCAATGTCGTGGTTTAGGCCTTAATCCACTACTGGTGACCTGGGGAACCCAAGATGGGACCGACAGATGCTCCCCTCTACCCTTCTTCAAAGAGAGAGGCAGAGGAGGAAAGAGACTTATGAGTTTAGAAGGAACTAAACTACTTTAATGAAATATTAATAATAAAATAAAAAGCAATAATGAAAAATATATACAAAACTGTATCAAGCTCCTGAGATGACAATCGCAACACCAGCTGGCACTGGGGCAGTCCCAGGCTGGACTCAGTGACGGACGGGAACTGGATTCCAGAAATGGATTACGGATGGGGATCACAGGCAGACGAACAGAGTCCTCCTCAGACGTCGGCCATTGAAGGAAGAGCGCTGACCCTTTGATCCCTCAGCTTTTATACTGAGCATGAGGTAGATGGGATGGAATACCCTGTTGATCAGTTTTGGGTCACCTGTTCTGTCCGCTCCTCCCTACAGGTGGGACCCCACTACGCTTTTCCGCTTCCGACCTCCAACGTGGCAAATAACAAAGTTGGTTGGCCTTGGATGTTATGGCAATAAGTGTAAGCAGGAGCCTCTCTGCATCCCATGCCCAGGCATCAGCTGTAAACAATTGGCCTTATCATTCTGAGAGAGTGAACTGTCTGCACAATATGCAGTTAACTTCAGGAGTTAGAAGAGGCCCAGCTAAGAAGCGAAGTAACTAAACAAAATTGGTTCTGTTTTACCTCAAACCAGGACACTCAGAATGGGGCACGACTGCTCATAGGGACAGAAAATGCTGTGGCAGTGGTTGAGCTGCTCAGATCTCGACAGTCTTACTCTTGTGGTTTTTCGTTCTCCTTAAAAGAGCGGGTGTGTGCTTTTTCACTTGTGCTGGGCAGTGATTAAAAAAGAAAAAAAACAAAAACTCTCGAAACTTCCTGTGAAATTAGGGGTGGCTGAGAAAGATCACATTTCTCACCTCTTTCACTAACTATGCTGCTTTCTCTGAAACTTGTTTGTATCCTTATTCTAAATGGTTTGGCTTCAGTAGAGCCAGGACACCCTAAGATCCAGTTTTGGGGCCGGTCGTCTCTTGTCAGGCAGAGATGTCCACGTTGACATCTGTGAGTGATGGTTTGGAGGGGTTTCAGACCAGTGATAATGACAGTATAATTGTCTGATTATTACTGGTTTAGTCTGAGGGTAGGAGGGAAACAAAGATTTGTGGAGGAAAAGATACTTTGTATCAGCTGTCATCTTTCTTTGCAACACAGTGTTTGTGGGTCGCTGACAAGAGGCTCCTGGAGGTGTTGGCTGAGATTCTGTAATGGGAATTCTTTTGTTCTGGGACTGAAGCCCAAATCGCCCTCTCATGGTGTGCGACTACGTAAGCTCTTCTTAAAAGGGAAGATCCTTGCGGTAGCGGGAGAGCCTGTTTGGCAGGTGTAGTAGTTTGGGGACAGAGTCGCATTGTGGGCTGGGCCTTCAGGGGTGGGGGCTGTTTGTGCCCCGAGCCCTTGGCCCGGTGCTCACAGCTGGAACAGGCTCTGCAAAATCCTGCTGGAAGGAGCCAGATGCAGGACCTGTGGCTGAGACGGAGGAGTGGAAGAACCCCTGGAGCGGCCTGGGGACCTGCAGCAAAGCTGCCTTCAAATCAGCTCTTCCCAGGAGGCACTGAGTGCTGTGGTTCTCCTTCAGGAAGCATGGTACGCACGAAGCATGGCCAGAGCTGTTTCTGTGCCAAGAGAAGACTTCCTGCCATGCTGGGGCTGATGGTGACAGTTCCCACCAGCTGTGCATCTCAGGCAGGTGCTGGTAAGATGCCACAGAGGGGGCACCGCCTGGCTGTCACTTCTCTTGCAGGTTTAAGAGCAGAAGGGAGACAGGATGAGAGGGTGCATGAGGTGCAAAAGCTCATCAGACAGCTGGCGCAGTAATGATGAGAGCAGAAGGAGATGCAGGTGATGTGGCTGGGACAATGCTTCTGTGGTACAATCTGCCACACAAACACAGCGACAGCCAGAGATGTTGGGATGTCATGGAGTGGGTGAGAAAGGTGCCTGGGAGAGGGGAGAGCCTGGGGAAGTGGGAGACAGGGATGGAGAGGGAGATGGAGGGGCAAAATCTTGGGGGTTGGCAGTAAGGGTGCTCCTGCTGTGCAGGTGCTTGTGAGGTCACTGGTGGCTGAGCAGGATTTAAGGCAGGAGAAGGCCCTGGCTTGTGCAGCTGCTTGTGCTGCCACAGCTGGGTGAGTAGGTGATAGTGTAGAAGGTCACACCTGGCTTGTTCATGTGCTTGTGCTGTCCCATGTGCCTGAAGAGGTGCCTGCCTGAGGGCAGGAGCAGGACCTGGCTTGTGCAGCTGCTTGTAATGTCATCTGTGTTTGAGTAGGTGTTAGGGCAGGAGAAGCCTCTGGCTTGTTGTTTCAGGAATTACACAGCCGCCAGCGAGACTGTGGTAGGAATTATGTGTGTGCCACCCCAACAGGGCTCAGCCCCAGGTTGCCCCCCGCAGAAGACGAGTCGCCAGTTCGCTGAGTAACTCAGTGGTTTATTTACCCGACACACAGAGCAGTTCGAGCTGTTGCCTCCAGGGAGGGACCCCTACTGCAGATTGCGCACCCCAATTATACCCTTACAGACAGATTCCCCAGAAAATACCGCCCATCACCCAATGCCCAAGTGCAATCGCTTCATTCTGGTTGGTGGTCTCTTGATTTCTTATTGGTTTTCTGGGTTGCTGGGTGGCCGCCTTCTGAAGTTACCTCATTCTCTCAGAATTGTCTCCTTGCTCCTTTTGCGGAAGGAATCACTGATGTTCCCTTCCTCAGCCGCGGTCAAAGGCTTCTTTCCAGCAGTGTCATTTCTCCTTCCAGGAAAGCAGCTGGGCATGAGAATTGCCTTGCAACGTGTCCCATCGTTAGGCAGGACATTTGGACAGTGCCAGGGAGGGATCTCCTTTACCCCTGTGGAGGGAAGGGACTCAGCTGCGTCAATTGAGGCACCTCCTCTGGTGTTTTCAGTCCTGGGGACAGGAGGGGACTCGGTTCCCTCCCATGCACACCACAAATCAGTCAAAGGAGGTGGGATTCCTCTTGCCTCAGCTCAGATGTGCACAACACAGCCGCCCTGGTGGGAGCTCCTTGTCTGGGCTCTGCTGCTAATGACTGGAGGTGGAGGGCAGTGGTGAGCTGCTCAGACACAAACACCTGGTGACATGGGAGGTACTGAGTTGGTCCAGGGTACGTGCAGGTAACTGCAAGCTCTAAGGGAGCAACTCTGAGAGATGGAGCAACACCTGGGGTCATCTCCTTGGAGGTTGTTGGGAAATTCCTTTGTCCAACTGAGATGACAACAGATGCCAAAATTTAGAGCAACTGCACCTTTTGCTACTCATTATGTTCAGGGCTCCATCACGCATAACAGTCACTTGGAAGGACAAATGCCATAGCCTTCAACAGACCTTCCCCCAACACCTTGCTCTATCTTTCCCCAACTTTTATTGCTGAGCACGACGTTCTATGGCGTGGGATATCCTTTTGGTCAGTTGGGGTCAGCTGTCCCGTCTGTGTCCTCTCCCAGCTTCTTGTCCACCCCCAGGCTAGTTACTGGTGGGTCAGCATGAGAGGCAGAGAAGGCCTTGCTGCTGTGCAAGCCCTGTTCATCGACAGCTAAAACTGCGTTGTGTTATCAGGACTGTTTTGGTCACGGATCCAAAACAGGGCACCATTTGGGCTGCTGTGGAGCAAACTAACTCCGTCCCAGGCAAAAGCAGTGCCGTAAAGCCCATCCTACTCCTGCCGCAGCAGCCACACGCAGCGGAGAGGAGTGTTGGAGCACGCTGGAGGGGCTGATGCACCCCAGAGGGCTTTGGTGCCCTCTCTCGTAACTTTGATGCACACAAGTCTATGGGACTGGATGGGCTACAACCAAGAGTGCTGAAAGAGTTGGCAGACGTGCTTGCCAAACCGCTTTCCATGATTTACAGGAAGTCATGGCTAATTGGGGAGGTCCCAATGGACCGGAGGGTGGCAAATGTAACACCCATCTATAGGAAAGGCAAAAAGGAGGATCCAGGTAACTACAGACCTGTCAGTCTAACCTCGATACCAGGGAGGTTACCTCGAGTATTGTGTCCAGTTTTGGGCACCTCAATACAAGAGAGATATCGAGGTGCTGGAGGGAGTGCAGAGGAGGGCAACGAAGCTGGTGAAGGGCCTAGCAAACAAATCATACGAAGAGCGGTTGAAGGAGCTGGGTCTGTTTAGTTTGAGGAGGAGGAGGCTGAGGGGAGACCTCATCACTCTCTACAACTATTTGAAAGGGCACTGTAGAGAGGTTGGTGCTGGTCTCTTCTCACAGGTAATTAATGACAGAACAAGAGGGAATGGCTTCAAGCTCCAACAGGGTAGAGTTAGACTGAACATTAGGAAAGAATTTTTCACAGCAAGAGTGGTTGGGCATTGGAATAGACTGCCCAGGGAGGTGGTTGAGTCACCATCCCTGGATGTGTTTAAGAGACGTTTAGATGTGGTGTTGGGGGATATGGTGTAGGGGAGAACTTTGTAGAGTAGGGTAGATGGTTGGACTCGATGATCCCAAGGGTCTCTTCCAACCTAGACAATTCTGTGATTCTATGATTCTAAGCAGAAAAGCATAGAGGTGTCGCACCTGTGGGGAGGAGCGGGCAGGACAGGTGACCCAAAACTGACCAACGAGGTATTCCATTCAAGGAAGCTGCTTTACACTGACTGGCAAAAATCATTTCAGAACTGTCTGAAAGTCTCTCGTAACAGTGGCTTTCCAGTTTCGCTAACTGGCAATACTAGGAAGCCTCTGCACTCCTACAAAAATGATACTCAAGTTCTGAATTAGTTTAGTTTTTAAGAGTTGTCTTCATATGTAGCCTTCTTTTTGGCTATTTTATTCCTTTTTCTATGTGTGTTTATTTCATGCCTCTGTAAATTACTCTGTATTACACCCCACAAGTTTGAATGAACATTTCCAACTTTGTCAGCCCCAGCAGAAGCGGTCTCTTGAGCGAGGGGGTGGAATGTGGGAAAGTAACAGAAGATTGGTGAGGAGGACTGCTCAAGCGCCGCGCACCTGGGGTGCTGGACAACACATCTGTCACACTAATTGTTGTTCAGCCCCATGTGTGCTCTCAAGTGGAATATCCGCACTTAGATACCGTGAGCCTGGGATGGGCTCAGGGACACCTTATCTGGCATACAGGAGATCACTGCTTTGGTGTTGAAGAAGATCAAAGCGCACTGGAAAGCTATGCCTGCTTGAACCCTTGAAAAGCAGGCGAGAACAGCGAGTTGGAGCTCACGCTGCTGCTAACAAGGACTTTCTCCCGCCCTGTGGCACCTGCATCCCCTACTTGTGTCCCTCTGCCCGGGCGTTGCTGCGGAGACTCCCCGATTCGCGAGGTATTGAGATCACATTTGTTCTTTGTCTTTCATCCGTGGTCTTGTGGTCGTTCCTGCGTCCTGCCCGAGTCGGCTCACACAGAAGCCTTTTGATTGTATCCCTTTCCTTAACGTGTGACCAATGCTGTATTATTGATCATTTTTATTAATCTTTCCACGGGGGGGGCGTTGCAGTCCCTCCTGGCACCAGCTGTGGTGCAGCCGCGGAACCCTGGGGTGCCCCCCATGGGAAATGTTAAAGAAATAGAGACCAACGTTTTATCCCTGGTGCTGTGGTTCCTCCTCCCGTCCCGCGGCTGGGGCTGTGCCCCCCTCAGTGCCCGACCCAGTGGGACAGGCTGGCACTGCTGGCACCCACCAACCTGGGGGGCAGGGTGGTGTCAGGGGAGCTGGGTGGGCTGGAGAAAGGGAGGAAGCACCTCTTGAAACCAGCTCGGCCCTCTCCAGCCACAAAAGCCTCCCCAGAGGCACCAGAGGGGACCCCCAGATCCTTGAAGGGCTGCCCCAGACTCCCTATGGCCTGCAGGAGTCCCCCCCAGGACCCCATAAGCGCCGCCCAGGACCCCTTACGGACACCCCACTGTCCTCCCAAATCTGGGCTCTTTACCTGCTGGGCAAGCCAGTAAAACACACAGAGCAGAGGTATTTCTAAGTTTATGCCATTAATAGCAGAAATGGGTGCTTGTCCCAAAACGGGAGCGCTCACACCTTAGTTCCAAAAATCTCCACTTTTACACATTGATTATTACATATTCAAACAATTAATACATATTCACTGTCATTCCCTCTAATGATTGGTCGAGATTTCTTTGCTTCCCACGTAAATGAGTGCGCAGACTCTGTCTTCTTTTTCCACTCTTATGTTTTTAATAGGTGGTATCGTTTGGGGAGGTGGTCAATGAGTGGGTGGCCACCATCTCCCCCTGCCGGAACTCCCTTTTACCTGCTTTTCCTCTGATCTCGGCAGTTTCAAGTGGGTTTCTGGGTTTGCTGACCAGGCCTACAGTTCGTCGCTCTCTTGATAGGAATGCCCTGCTTATCAACAGTGCTACACTGTCTGCTGGGTAGTTCCTTAACTGAATCATAGAGAAATTGTGTCTACTAATTATTTCTCTATTTTGAGATTAGGTAAATAAATAGAGTTGGGGCAGTATCTAGGGCTTGAGCAGCAGCAGGTTTCCTCTGTTGCTTCAATTACATTTTACATTTAATTTTCCTGGTTTATGTCGATTTTACTACAACAATTCCCTCCCTTTGAGACTTAGCCAAGTCTTTCTGTACTTCAGTGAGCCTCATTTCCTATCCCATATCACTAATACATAAGGTTGAGATAATTGCTTGTTAACGATACTCTTAAGACATCCAAACAAAACACAAACAAAAATCACTACGATCACAAAAATGATTGGGTTTCACAATAGGCTTTGCAGCCATCTGGTCCGGGCAAACTCAAAGCCTTCAAGATCTTGTTCAACCATCCGACTTCTATTGCCTCTCGTAGATTTCTGCCATCCAAGCAGGAGGCAAATTAATTTTTCCTATCTTCTCTTTTGACTGATTCCCTGTCCAATCCATACACCAAGGAGTAGATTGCACGTAATGCCATTCTCCATGTTCTGCAGTCTTCCACACTGAAGGGAACTGCATTCCCCGAGGGAATCGATCACATGGTCCTGTTTGCTTAACCAATACAGGTTGCTGGGTCTCGTTAATATGCCAACACCAATTTTCAGAATCATTCCCCAGAACCTTCCATTTCCCTAATCCAAATTCCCTTTCCTTTTTCAAATTAAATCTTAATATTCCGGTTCCATTCGTGAAGATGGTTTCAAAGGTCCAATTCAAAGCGAGGGTTCAAATTCCCTGCTCCAAAGGAGAGTTTGCTGTCTTTGGTAAAGGCAGACATGCTGTAATTGAACCCATGTTGGGGATTTTACTACAGCACCAGGACACCGCAGCGGACACGCAGTGTCCTCAAGGGCCCGTCCAGCACAAACCAGGAAACCAAAAAAGGGACCCCCGACTCAAAGAGGCCTCTGATTTGGGCAGCGCTTCCAGGAGATGCGGTTTCTCAGCCCCAGCCTGAGAAGTGAGCTGCACCAGCCAGTGAGAACCACGCTGTTGCGGGTTTGCAACTGACAGTCCCCATCTGCCACCCAGTTTGGGGTGACAAACTCGGATTCCAAAGCCACAGGCGCAGATGCCAGCAGCCAGCTGCCTGCTCGCAAGGACCCATGCGCCAGCGCCCCGTCTCAGAGCAGCTACGACATCCTTTTGGGGAAGGACACCATGGAGAGAACCCCGAGATCCACCAGCAACTGGAAAACTACATCCTGGAGCCCCTCTGCAAGCGCAGCACCAGCCGCTGCACTGGTGGCATAGCAACGAGCATCGCTTCCCGGCAACGGGGCGGCTGAGCCGGCAGTACCTCGCCATCCCCGCCACCGCCCTCCTGCCAGACCAGGCCTTCACTGCCGGGGAAAGCACCCTGGAGCATCGGCACGCTGTCCTGGCACCAGAGAACCTGCGCCACATTCTCTTCTTGCATCAGAACTTTTTGGAAGCGGTGCGGAACAGCAGTGAGACTCGCAGCAGGAAACTGCACGTGGAGCCCTTCCGTGGGGTAGCAGCGGTTTAAATCCACATACGGGGCTTTCGGACCTGTATTTCAATACTGTGCAAGGTATTTTCCCCAAACTCCCACCTTTTGGCATCGCTTTGGCAGCACCCGCAGTGAGGAGCGGGCTTAGGGAGGAGGTGTGAACACAATGCCGCTTCTTTGATTTTCAGTTCTTTTTACGTACAAGTGATGAGGAGCAAAAGGAGAATGTGCTGTTAATGTTAATTACCTAATCTAACTCTACTAAATGTGTTTATACTTCAGCTCCCGGTTTGCCTTGTTTTACCCGATTCCCTTTCCCGGGTGGGGAGGGCTCAGCTCATAGGGTGATAGAATGATTGCCTAAATGAAAATAAATTGTTATGGGTCTCTCCAACCATAACAGCACCACCAACCCAGCGGAACGAGTTTTAATTGCTTAAATTAGTTACGGCACAAACAGCAAGAGCAGTCCCAGAACTTTTACATTCACCAACCCAATTTAATAAGTTAAAGACATACATTCATTGCATGCTGTTGATTGCATGCTTTTGATTGCAGAAGCAAGGGCGGTCACAATTATGCCATGGGGGGTGATGATGTTGCTCCTCCTCCTCCTCCTCCGATTGCGCTTCCTCCTCCTGGGAGGCGCTTTCCTCCTCCATGGTTGCTGGAAGCGGCTCTGTGGCATCCCATGCCAAGCTGAGCACCTATCCGCCTCCCTGCGCCGGCTGCTCCGTGGCAGGCAGATGCGCTTGGGCTCCACGCCGTTCTCTCGTGGGCTTACAGCCATGCGCTGTGTGCCGTTGATCGCGGAAGCGAGGTCACTCGCACCTGTGCCATGAGGAGTGACATTCCTCCTCCGCTGCTTGCGCTTTCTCCTCCTGGCAGGTGCCTTCCTCCTCCCTGGTTGCAGGGAGTGGCTCTGTGGCCAAAGTGGACAGCCATCTGCCTCACTGCCCTGGCTGTTCCGTGGCAGGCAGATGCGCTTGGGCTCCACGCCGTCTTCTGGTGAGCTTATGGTCAGGCGCTCCATGCCTCTGATTATAATATCGAGGTCAGCCGCGCTTGTGTCATCTCCTGGTGAGCTTATGGTCAAGCGCTCCATGCCTCTGATTATAATATCGAGGTCATCCGCGCTTGTGCCATCAGGAGTGGTGTGCAGCCTCTGCTCATTGAGCTTCCTCCTCCTGGGATGAGCCTGCCTCCTCTGCGGTTGCGGGGAGCGGCTCTGCGGCGTTCCACACAAAGGTGGGCAGCCATGCGCCTCGCTGCTCCAGCTCCTCTTCCTTCCAAGCATGCTTGGCATCTGAGGGCCTGGAAGCTCGGCAAACTGTGGGCCAGCTGCAGGTACCCCTGCATTTATAGGTCCCCAAGAACAGGCAGTGTGAGGTGGCTGATGACATCAGGAAGCCATTGTGATGTTGATTGGGACTGTGGCTGATGCGTGTGGCCAACTATGGTATGTTTGGGCGGGGGGGGGCTGTGGCCTGAAACATGCCCAAATGTGGGAAGAGGAGGAGGGTCGAGGGGGCCGAAAGCCTCTTTCCTGGGGCTCGCTGCTGCCCGCCATGTTGCTTGCCCGAGAGAAGGGCCACCCCTTGGGCATAGGGACCACCTTCCAGCTCCCCTCATGAGCCCTGGGCTCCAACTCTCTCCTCATCCCGTGGCTGGGGTCTCAACAACATGGTAGCAACAGTGTTCCAGGAGGGCTGGGGGTCCTCAGTGCCCTCCCACCGACCCAGTGCCCTGCAAGTGGCAAAGCCCCCCGTGCTTGATAGTGGCTCTTCATCTGAAGTAGGGGCCTGGGTGGTAGTGTGACAGGCCGCCTTCCACAAGGTTGTGGCTGTCGCTGCCCATCTGGGGAAGGCAGGACAGCTCACCTTCGAAGAACCACAGAAGCATAGAGGTTGGTAGAGACGCTTGGAGGTATTCAGTCCAAGCTTCTGCTCAGAGCAGCCCCAGCTGGATCCCGTTGCTTGGGACTTAGTTCAGTCATGTTTGGGTACCCTCAAGGACAGGCTTCACAACCCCTCTGGGCCCTTGTGCTGTGTCTGAGGAGCCTCATGGTGACAATCTTTTCCTTTTTATCTAGCTGGGATTTCTTCTGTTCAGCTGTAGTCACCAGTTGGGTCCACCCCGAGCCTCCTCTTCTTGATGCAGACCAGAGGCAGCTCCCTCTGCCTGCCTCTTGTGTGCCCCTCACCATCCCAAAGGCTTTGGGCTGGGCCCACAGCAAGTCTTTTCTTGGGCTGTGGAAACCAGGAGGGGGACAGAAGAGTCCAGATGAAGTTTCCCAAGTGCCAAAGAAGAGAGGAGGCATTTCAATTGCATTTTCTGGTGTCGTTTAATTGTCTGGGTTTTTTTTTAATGGATTATTGCCCAGTCTTCTTCCATGTTGTCAGTCACTTCTCTTGCTCTTTTCCTTAAAATGTGTTCCTGTAAGGCACTGGGGCATTTGGATGCAATGAAGGAAGTCTGTCCCTTTGTGTCCTTTGCCATTGATTTGTGAGGAGAAGAGCAAGGGGGAAGGAAGAGGAGGACAATCAGCAAATGGTTGCGGTAGCTCAAGAAATCCCTTAACTTGAAGCTGTTATCCAGCAACCTAATCAAACCAAGACCTCTTCCCATTGCAGTTTCTCTCATGGGACCTGTGCTGTGCTTTTTATCGTCTGGACTCTAAGTAGCTATAGATTTTATAAATATTTTTCCAGCTCCCCTGGTGATGAGTTTGCAGAGAGTGACAGATCCCTGTTCATGCAGATTGATTTCTGAGGTGCATTGGGGTAAGGACAGTTTTCCAGCCTATTTGGAGCCAAGTGTTGAATCTGACTGGGGCCAGTAGGTGGAGGGAGGTCATTCTCCCCCTCTACTCTGCACTGGTGAAGCCACAACTGGAATAATGTGTCCAGTTTTGGGCTCCCCACTTCAAGAGAGATGGGGAACTACCGGAGAGAGTCCAGCATAGGGCAGCTTAGATGATTAAGGGATGGGAGCATCTCCCTTATGAGGAAAGGCTGAGAGAGCTGGGACTCTTTGGCGTGGAGAAGAGAAGGCTGAGGGGAGACCTTCTTATTGCTTCTAAGTATCTAAAGGGTGGGTTGAAGGAGGATGGAGCCAGGCTCTTTTCAGTGGTTCCCAGTGACACGGCAATGGGCACAAGTTGGAAGTTCCATTCAAATACAAGAAAAAACCTTCTTTAAGGTTAGGGTGATCGAGCACTGGATCAGGCTGCCCAGGGAGGTTGTGGAGTCCCCTTCTCTGGAGATCTTCAAGACCCGCCTGGATGCAGTCCTGAGTCATGTGCTCTGGGGAATCCTGCTTTAGCTGGGGAGCTGGACTAGATGATCTCTAGAGGTCCCTTCCAACTCTGAAAATTTCATGATTCCTGAAAACCAAACCTTACTCCTATCAGAAGAAAACCAAACCTTACTCCTATCAGAAGAACACTAAAGCCTAAAACTAAGACCTAAAAGATGGCTAACGAAGACCTAAAACCTACACGGGACTATCACCTAAGGGGGAAACGCTATTAAATACGATAACAATTTCTCTGCTGTTCGCTTCTTCTGGGTCTTTCTGGAATGGGGGCGACCTCGTGGTGGTGGATCCTCTGCAGAGCTCAGGTGCTGCCCCCATGCTAGAGGTCGTTGGGGTTTTCTAAACAGAGTAAATTGACCTCGTTGGTGGTCTGAGATGACAGTTGCCCAGTTGCCAGCTGGAGGAGGTCACCATCTGGGCTTCTCTTGGCTTCGCCTCCCTTTAAAAAAACTGTCAGGGCCTTCCAATCGTCCCGCGGGTGATGGCATTTCATGTGAGGATTCCTCCCATTGACCTTCCCAAACACCCTGGAAGGGAGAAAACAAAGGGAAATTTTTAATTTCTTTTTTTAGTTTCTTAGACCACGTTTCATTAGTTTTATTTTGTGAGTTTCTGCTGTGTTTTGCTGCGTGGTACTACACAGTTTCTGCCGGTACCCCTGGCTGGTGGGACCTTGCTGGTTAAACAAGAGAGATTGTTGGGGATTAAAATAGGAGAATTAACGGTGTGATTGCTTAAAATTATGGTGGATTGAAACTTGAGCAGCTTTGCTGGGAATGAGTGATGTTGCTTGGCACGAGTGACTGCAGCGTGGAAGCCCTCGGACCGCAAACCGCAAAAAGGAACTTTAGTGGAACCTCTTCATAGTGAAAAGAGATAAACGCTGGGATTCTTCCACAACAAGATTAAGCGGAGCAAGCCTGTAATTCGAGGAAAGGGCCTTCAAAGAGAGCGAGAAAGCGTTCCAGCTGAAGTCAGCAGGAGACAGAGGAGACCCAAGTGCGGATTAGATGGGAGGAGGGTGAAACTGCACGAGTAGAAACAATCCCCACTGCATTGTCGCTCCAATCGGCGCAGAGGAAAAGCAGCTATTAAACAAATTGCTGGGACAAAAAGTCGGTGCATGCAGAACACAGAGGTGCCTGAACACCTCAGGGAATAGACCTTCTAAGGCACCAGAAGACAAGCGAGAGGGCTCTCTCTTCGGAGATACCCAGCTTGAGCTGGAACAAAGCCACTCTGGGGCAGAGACGGGGCTCCGGACTCTCCTTCCCAGTCGGAAGCTGAGGCTGGATACAGCCACACTGGGACTCCTCTCCCAGAGGAGGTGAGAAAGGAAAGAGGGTCTGGTCCCAACCTCGCGACTCGGCGGGAGGGTCTCCCCACGTCAGAAAACACAGAGCTTTGGGTTTAAAGTCAAACAATACCGCCAGAATTCTGCGGGGCAGGGGGAACCCTCCAGCTGCCCTTAGCTCCGCTCCCCCTGGGCGCCTTTGAAAGTTTCCATCGGTTTGAGCCCAAAGCAGCAAGGAGCGCCCAGGGACGGTGCAGTTGTCAAGCACAGGACGTTTCTCTGGGGCAGACCTCGGGTTTTAGCGAATATTCCTTCATTCCCAGCACTGGGAGTAGGAGGACTTCTATTCTCCCAATTGTCACAGAATTGACAAGAGACAAAACAAGCTCCTATTGATACATGGCGTCTGTCACCGCACGAGACCTTAACGCAGATGGCGGCCAACAGGCAGCACGCAAGAACTCTGCCCCTTTAGCAAAGGGATTCGAGCCTGCGGAACAGAAAACTCGGGAGCGACTCCCAGCTCACCCCAGTGCTAAAGGCTGTCCTAGTCCGGTAGGAATTGAAAAATAGCTGCTTCTTACCAGAGCGTCATGCAGGCGGTGCAAGGCATGCTTGAGGTTGGCTCTTTCCCCCGGCACAACGTTGGAGCAGGCGAAGTTGAGCAGATTTGTCACTAGAAATGCAACAAAACGCAACAGAAAGTCAGTTTCCATCAAGAAGGGAGAAAAGGTGCGATCCAAGGCAGAGGGCAAACAGAGCAGACAGACTGGAGACCCAGAAAAGGCACCGAAAAAAAGGCAGGTTATCCGCTATCGCTCTCTCTGCCTTAAGAGCAGCTTTGGGACCAGAAGCTCCAGAGACAGATCTCGCAGTTGAGGTGGGACAGCTACAAACGGCCCTGACCGTCTCTCCCAGAGGACGTGACTGACAGCGCCACCGGTTGTTATCTCTTCACTGTCCCTCCAGATCTGAGCACAGATCACACACATAACGACATGGATTCTGCCACCAATACACAGCTGCTAAATATCCCCGGCTGCTGCCGATCTGTAAAAAAACCTCCAAAATACAAGAGAACGCTGACAGTGCAGCCAGGGCTGTGAGTCGGAGATGGACGGAGTCGCAGCCCCTGAGGTTGAAATCAGCCCCACATTTAGGCACAAACCGGGGTTTTAAGCCTCGCTACAAACCAGCCCCTTGCTTTTGAAAAAAACAGGGAGATTCACCTCAAAATAAACCATGTTCTCCATGCCAAAGGGATGCTGGTCCATGGCCACTGCTGCCCTTAGGGCCAGTTCGATGGGGCTTCGCTTGACCTGGAGCAGAACTCGAGGGTGTGAGGACAATGAGACCCCTAAACAAAACCTAAAAAGAGGAAAAGTTCAATAAGATTTGCTGTTCCTCACCCACCAAACCCTAACCACTACAACTTGCCTTTAACAACCATGCCTGATCACAGAAGAAAACTGAAACATCCCAATTCCCGGTTCAAACACAAGGCATGGAGCTGCCCAGACCCCACGTGTGGGCTGGGGAGACGGGGCCTCTTCTTCTCAAAACCCGTAGGAAGAGAAAGGGCAGGAGTGTTTTCCCAGCCCTGGAAGACCTGTGGGGCTGCCCCAGCGCTGAGATGTGGGGAGAAGGTGGGAGGGAGGAAAAGGCTGCCCAGGAATGGGGTTGGGGGAAGGGGGGAGTTCCAGCCCTGAGGGAAACGCTGCTCCCGGCCTCGCAGGAGGCCGTGGGGCTGCCCCAGAGATGGGGTTAAATTCTGAGTGATGCCCAATTCACCACTATCAGTCCAGGCACATTTAATATATATCAAACTGTTACAGTTCTGGGTACACTAATAGCGCACTGCACCTTCAGCCCCGTCGTGCTCATGAACTAACATGGCCACGCTTCGGTCGCGTTGCGTGAGAAACCCAAACGACGAGCTGCCTACACAGTGCAGTTTGCTCAAACAACAGAGACACGAGTTCCTTTGGATTGCCGGTGACAGTGACTGTCTGCAAAGCCCGTGTGAATACTACAGATGTCAGTAATACAGCTCAGTTAGAAATGCGCTAAGCTATAAAACCACTCTGTAGAGATCTCTAGGTTTCCTGGGGAAGCACTTGGTACAGCCAAGTGTTTGCATCTTACCCACGAGCGTCCTTATGGGGGGAAGAGAGGCTCAGGCCGTCGACTGGTCCCAGAAGTCCATGATGGTGTCTTCCCTCACATCCCCCCTTTCTTGGGCTATTTTTACACTTTTTTTTTATCTTCAAGGTGGAGTTTGAGTGACTCGAGTCATAAATACTTTCATTACGGTTGGTGTAAAATTTTCTCGCCTCGCATTTAAAGGCATAGTTTACGAACAATTCAGGGAGCAGACTCAAGCAGGAGTGGTCGCACCTTTGAGACGTGTAGCTTTTGGGATGGAGGTGTGTTTTGGTATTATAATGACATTATAACGAGCAAAGTTCACCAAAGGACAACATTTCATCAAAAAAATGACAGATCGTTGGCTCAGCGGAACAAGTAGCAGTTTATCAGTTCTATAAGACCTTCAAGGGCTCCGTTTGGCCCTCAAGTTCCCAGTTTATCACAGGGGTTTAGCTGCAGTGTCTCCACTCTGCTCCATCCTTCGCACTGTTTTTCTTCCGTGGTGCCATCTCTTTCCCATGTTTGCTGGATTATCACAGGGTTTGGCCTTGGAGTCTCCACCCCACTCCACTCCCCGTGTTGCTCTGCAAGCAATATTGTACAGGGAATCGCAGATGTAGCGGATTCTTCACACACCGGCTGCAGCTGCGTTCTACCCTAGAAACCTTTTGATCTTATACCTTTCCTTAATGTGTGACCAATGCTGTATTATTGATCATTTGTAGTAATTATCCACAACAGGTACAGGTTTGGCCCATGTCAGCTGAAAATCTCAAGAGATCCCTCAGTGGGTGATAACTGGGACTCGAGGGGGGTTGACTTGCCCCGGCCCTCCAGTCCTCGAGGTGTCTGCCTGAATAGTGTCCTGACTCAGGGGAGGTGCTGGCCACAGCTCACTGCCATCCAGGAGAGCTCTAAGGGTCTCGCTAGAATCGCTGCTCATAGGGTCTGAGATAATTTACTTTCATTGGGTATTTTTCCACTCCAGCCCAACTGGACGATGGAATATTCTGGTACTTTCCACTAGTTGTGCAAGTCCAGAACTTGCCAGATCTGCAAGTTCTGGTATCGCCCCCTTTTGGGCCATGATCCAGGTACAGATGTGGTAGGCTGTCAGAGAGTGACAGTCCCAAGCGACACCGGAGGCAGGAGCCAGGCATGTTGCAGGGGTGCTTTAACGCTCTGGTCCTTTCTCTTTGGCAGATACATGTGCCTCACACCTCCTGGGTTGGTTTGTAGCCCAGGGATGGGGAATCGCACCAAGCACCGAGTGGCCAAAGTGGGGCGGGGGGTGGTGGTGGTGTTGCACCACCACACCACAGTGTTTGGGAGCTCAGCCTCAGCCACGAGTTTCAGTTATGGTCAGGATTCGGGTCCGGAGAGCCACAAAGCCTCCGGCTCCAGGGACTGTGGGGCTGGAAAAGGCACGCCAAGGGGAGCACGGCACTCCAACAGCATTGCTCCCTCCACACCTTTATCAATTCTTCCTCTCAGTCTTTACCCAGTCTTTTGTACTTTAAAATACATGTAAAAGCATTTTTCAGTTAATTCGGAAAGTTTTCTTGCAAAGTTCTTTCAGTTCACAGTTCTGATGCCCAGCGAAAATGGCAAAATCTCAAGATCAAACTGAGACTGAGCACCCAAACATCTGACAAACAGCTGAACCATCTCAGAATCTGGCTTTCACACCAAAACAGCTACTTCCTAGAATGCATTACTATTGCTGTTTACGTTAAAAGTCCTCTGAAACTGCTAAGTAAAACTAATTGTATTTATTCATATTAGTAATTATACATTAAAACATAGTCTGTAACAATCATTTCAACTGGAAGCTTTCAGAGCAGACTAAACTTAGTGAATGTATTGATGACATTTATATGTGACCATGCAGAGCATACTTTTTAAATTTATAATCAGTTTTGAAACTTTGTGGTGTTCTTCCTGCATCTCATTTTTGGAATTTGCAGTTTTATCATCTTTTTCCAGTGGATCCAGTTTTTCCAATTGATAACTTCCTTCTTTCCGTTTAGATTTTTCTTGTAAATGGAAGTACTCGCTTCATCTCTTTCTCCTCTCCATGTATTCTTCTCCTTTTCTATTCACTTCTGTGTCTTCTTGGCTCTGCTGTCAAAATAGAGACAGAACATTTTGTGCCTGATTTGTTGGAGTAAAACTATGTGCTCTTTCAGAAACGCTTTAAGAGGTAAACTTTCAACATGAGACATGAGATAGAGGTTCTAACCTCTGCTTTTGAGACACTTGTAAAATGTTTCCATGGTCCTTAGGGTGTCTCGGGAATGTTTTGTAGCCCGAGTCCTTTTATGAATTGGAAACTGGGCTGATCACCATTCCGCTATTGCAGACGCTTCACAAGCAATTGAACAGAGACAAACAGATCGCACTCATAGAGTCTCTGCTGTGCTTTGGCCGGTGCGACAAGCCAAACCCCACTGCTTCTGGCTCCTCACTTGAAAGGCAAGGACGTACTTTGCTTTCATATCAGTAATGTTGTGAAAACTCAGAAATCACGGGTTAGTCATACAGTCAGAATTACATGTCTGCACACCAACAAAACTGCTCTTTCAGACTACTCAGCGTTGCTTACAATCTTGCAGGGTTTCGGCTGGGCAAGTTTGAAGAGCGCCTTTACATTTCCTAGGTGGGGAGGGGCATGTTGCTTTTACTAAAAAGACTGAATTGTAAACACTTCTGTCAAGCAGTTACCTGAAGAGTTGTTTTATACTTAGACAAGGGGTTTGCATGTGGATCTCTTCTCCTCCAAGCTGGTGCGTTGTAAGGTCCTGAAGGGTATTTGTCTATAGAAAAAAACATAGACGTTGCCTCTTAATTCCGGCTACATGAGAGACGAGATAGAGGTCCAGGAAAGACTCTCAGTCTGATATGTGAATTGAATGTTACATCAGCTGAAGTGTCAATGAAGGCATCAGGTGAATCCTACATTGTCTCTCACATACAAGCTGGTATTAAATACAGACTTTCTCTCTGGTAAAGATAATTTGTAACTTGCAGTGTTTGCATCAGGCTCACAGGATCTTCCAAATGAGGCAATTCTGCCACGGACATCCTTGACCTGAACAAAGTGAATGTTCCCACGCTGAAAACCTTCCCAAAGGCATCAAGTGCTTTTAGATTCAACAAGTCTATAATCCAATCCCCTCCTTTATCTCTGCTTGTGAAAGCACTAGAGGCAAGGCAACATGATGGTTTTGTTCTAGGCAGTTGATTTGCATCAGAGCATGCTGCATAATGACTAACCATTTTCTGTAGCGCTTGGTTAAAAAACATTATCATTAATACTCTGATTTTCTGTTGATTCCAGACTATTTCCATTAATTCCAATTACTAATTGCACAATAATCTCAAAAGTTGCAATTTATACAAAACTTGTAAGTATTACTGTAGTTTTCCTTTTGGGTGCAAAATCTTCTATTTATGTCAAGCTGGTTCTTTTGTTTGGAGCTTTTCCCACCACATGGCTCAGGCACTGCTGAAAATAAAGGTAGAGAAAATGGTAATGGTTGTTTCTATGATAAAAATGTTGATCACCTTTTTTTTTTTTTAAATGCTTTATCCTTTTGTAACCTGGAAATTTGATAAGATGTATTCTTCACTTGAAGAATGTTTTCTCTGTAATCTCTGTACAAATCTGTCCACATTTCATCAACAATTCTATTCTTCAACTACTCTTCATCCCTGAGATGAACCAGTGATGTTGGGATTCATTTAACTTAAATTTATTCATCTGAAAGTAGGGGTTACTTTGTCTGAAAGAAGGTTCCTTGTATTGGAAATTAAGGCAGGGAGGCACCTGAAGAGGAGAACCCAGCTTAGGAGAGATGACTGGAACTGGCAAGATAAAATCACCTGATTAACTTATGATTATTTACATTATTTACCACTTAATTTCTTGATGAAGTGACAGGTGAAAAACCACAATTATCCAGAGAAACCATGGAAACGGAAAGTAGAAAGGCAAAACCCCCCCAGTGATGTACTGTACTAGATTGCATGAAGCTCTATTAGCAATGTAAAAATAAAGTGAAAGATGTACAATTATTGTTATGTCTGAAAAAGATTGCCAAAAAGAAAGATACAAGACTCAGAATCCCACCTGTAGGCTTCTTGTCAAATTTATGACATAGTAAATACTATCAAGAGGAAACGGAAAAAAGATGAAGGAAAGTATCATAGAACCGATGAATCGCTGAAGTTGGAAGGGTCCTTTAAGATCATCAAGTCCAACCATTAACCTACCCTGACAAAACCACTTCTAAACCATGTCCCCGACTACCACATCTACCCTTTTTTTAAACACCTCCAGGGATGGCAAATCCACCACCTCCCTGGGCAGCCTATTCCAATGTTTAACAACCCTTTCAGTGAAAAAAATGTTTCCTAATATCCAATCTAAACCTCACCTGACATAACTTGAATCTATTTCCTCTCGTCCTATCAGTTTTCACCAGGGAGAAGAGGTCAGCTCCCACCTCTCTACACCCTCCTTTCAGGTAGTTGTAGAGGGTGATAAGGTCTTCCCTCAGCCTCCTTGTCCCCAGGCTAAACAACCCCAGTTCCCTCAGTCGTTCCTCATAAGATTTGTCCTCCAGACCCCTCATCAGCTTTGTAGCCCTTCTCTGGACACGCTTCAACACCTCAATGTCCTTCTTGTAGTGAGGGGCCCAAAACTGAACACAGTCCTCGAGGTGGGGCCTCACCAGTGCCAAGTACAGGGGGATGATCACTTCCCTAGTCCTGCTCACCACACTATTCCTGATACAGGCCAGGAAGCCGTTGGCCTTTTTGGCCACCTGGGCACACTGCCAGCTCATGTTCAGCCAGCTGTCCACCAACACCCCCAGGTCCTCTTCTGCCAGGCAGCTTTCCAGCCACACTTCCCGAGGCCTGTAGCGCTGCATGGGGTTATTGTGGCCCAAGTGCAGGACCTGGCACTTGCCCTTGTTGAAACTCATACCATTGATGTTGGCCCAATGATCCAATCTATCTAAGTCTCTCTGTAGAGCTTCCCTATCCTCCTGGGAATCAACACTCCTGCTTAACTTGGTGTCATCTGCAAACTTGCTGATGATACACCCTATGTCCTTATCGAGATCATCAATAAAGACATTAAACAGAAATGGTCCCAACACTGAGCCCTGAGGCACACCACTTGTGACTGTCCGCCAGCTGGATTTAAATCCATTGAGCACCACTCTTTGGGACCTTCCAGTCTGCCAGTGCTTGATCCAGCGGATCGTATGCTCATCCAGGCCGTGCGAAGCCAGTTTTTCCACAAGAATTGTATGGGGGACAGTATCGAATGCTTTTTGAAAGCCCAGGTATACAATATCAACAGCCTTTCCCTTGTCCAATATTCTGGTAATCTTGTCGTAGAAGGAGATGAGTTTCGTCTGGCAGGACCTGCCTTCCATAAACCCATGCTGACTAGGCCTCACCCCCTGGTAACTAGGCCTGATCCCCTGGTACTAGGCCTGATCCCCTATATATATGGGGAAAAATTAAAAGTATTTCTATCCTCTTTGTAATATGCTATCTTTCATCATCACCAAGTTCAAAAAGCGGGGAGGATGGGCAAATGATGTCATAGTTTCTCCCTCTAACAGTAATTTAAAAACTGGTAAACATTGTCTGAGAAGATGGAAAGTACTTGCCTTTCTGCAAGTCTCGCCCGGTCGCTTCCAAGGGTAATAGCTCATTTTCCTGAGGTGAAGACACAGGTTTTGTTGATTGGTGTTCGTGAGGGTACGGAATCTTGTAATACTCAGCTAAATATATCCCAAGAGGGAAAAAAAATGCAAAGTTTACTATATTGGCAGCACTGCTGTTTAGGAAAGAGTGACTAATTCCATACTTACCAGATTTATAGCACATTTCCTTTATTGCTCTTTCCTCTTCAATATCTGCAGCAGTCTTAGGCACCCAATTAGAAACATCTATAGGATAGATTTTTAAAAGATTACTAGTTATCTATACAAAGGCCTTCAATAATTCTTAATAATCAAATACCACAATGAATTTCATTTCTGTCATGGGTGTTTCTTTTCTCACTGCAACCTCTGCTTCTGGACAGAAAAATGATTCCGTAATATTAGGTATTGCCAAGTGCAATGGAATTGCAGTTACAACACCTATTAAGAAGTTAATGTTTGTTGATTTAAAATGAGTTAAAAAAAATCTTCAGTCCTTATTTGCAAAACAGTCCTTCATTTACACCCAAAAGGAAATCTTGTGACTAAACATGTCCCCAGGGAGCGCTTGTCACAAAACCTCTGCCCAAAGTTACTGTCCTGTAACGTCTGCCAGCAGAGCTGGTGAAATGAGCACTCCTTATCTGTCTCAGTTCAGGCTACTAAGACGAGCAAAGCCCTGCTCTTTCTGTTGTTGAAGTTAACGTGGCCAACTCAGACTGAAACCGAGTTTGGAGGCCCTAACAGGCAGCCCTGCCCGCTCACCCAAAGGACAGCGGGAAAAGCAAAGGCGGCTCGGGGCTGCCTGAGAACTAGCACCGTCATTTGCAGGGTGCACGCAGGAGAGTAGGTTGTTCTCTTACGCTCTGGGAATGTGCAATTCATTCCATCACTATGAATCTCTCATCTCTGAGTGAGATACAGTCAACGGTTTAACTACAGTTCACAAAAAGGGAATAAATAATAATGTAAATATATATATATAGACACTGCAGTTAATCTAGTGAAGAGTTTTGTCTGGTTTCTCTTCGCTAGACTCGAGAGTAACTTTCTGCAATAAAATGAGACTGCCTTCAGAGTTTAGGAAATCAGTCAAACAAATTATTTAAGTTGAAGTCACTCAGCTATCTTTTGTAAACAAACCTGTGACTTCACCTTCAGTGATGAGTGTGTAGAGCCCCTGTTCCAAAGTTTGTTTCCCGGGAAAGAAGTACCTCCTGAATTTGTGATTTCATCCCCAAATTTTGAGAATTTTTGAATGGTGGATCACATCATCTGAATAGTGGATCACATTTTAAACTTCATTGAATGAAAAAGAAGTGAATTGTACCACCATTGAAATATACAGCTAGGCAATTCACAGGAGTTAGAAAACATTGCCTCACTCACATCTGGGAACTACCAGTTCCAATATTTTGAGGATTAGCTGGAAGCTATTTCCAAAACCTGTCAACAACTCTTTTCTAACAATGTAATTGTTATTATAATACATCAGTTGTGATGTATACACTGCAAGAGTCCAAAAAACCCATTCTGCTTCCTTGTAAAAGAGAGAAAAAAACTCTTTACAGTTCTCTTTCTCTTCGTCATCCTCTTCCTCCTCCTCGTCATTGAGGTTTATAATCAGTGGAGGGTGAACGGGTAGTAAAATATTCTTTTGATTTCTGAGTGATTCTTGATGATGAGGCAGAATCCCTTCTTGTACACCCTGTGGCAATGGGGCATCTGCAGACAAGAACATTATATTTATTTTATTAGGAGGGAACTAGAATATCAAGTCCAGGTTCAGACCAGCAGGTACAGTTTTTAAATCATTATATTGAAGGAATCATTAAATAGACAGATTGTGCCTTTTAGGAAAAATCTTCTGCGGAGGTTGACGTCTTCCAACTACAAGAAAGTAGGAAAGACGCTCTCTTCCGAGAGCATCTCCCAACTACAGAGAGTAGGAAGAATCATGGGCACTCACTCCTCTGACTGGACAGATGAGGCAGTGTTGAATAAGGCCTTTTGAAAAGAGGAACATTTTGACCATTCTACGCTATTTTAAAAAGGCTGGCTGTCTCTTCCAGCTGGTGGATAGATTAATTTGAGGCAGAAACCTTCTTTCTTCCAATACCTTTTAAGATATTTACAGCTTAGGGAAACACACAATCAGTAATACCTGGGCTGAAGTGAGTGAGTTCAGGACCCCACCTGTGAAACTCGTTTAAACATGCTGAATAATAGGCAGGCCTGTATCGCTCCTCATGGCATCAGTTTTGGAGGATTTAGCAATGCTAAGATTACCTTTTTTTGGCTTGTAGACGTTCTTTTGCTATCAATTTTCTGAATCAGAATTCTCTTTACTAAGTACAAAATGTAGATTTTGAGAAAGAATATCAAGTTCACAAAATAATTTGCACTTAATTAGAAGAAAATCAGAAAAGATATTCTTTTCCTTAGGAATTTATATCTACCCGTAATATTTGCAGCAAAACCATTCCAGTACAGGGATAGCATTTTCTGAGAGCCAGGAAATGCAACGGACTGAAAATAAAAATGATGAAAAATGGTAAGTCTATTTGTACTGTTCAAGCTGACCAATTTGCAGCTCTATATACAATCAGGATTCTGTGCATTATATTAAAAATATCAAAGAAATAAGATGAAGCGTGGGCATTTTCTGTTATTCCAGTTGCTGTTATTCTTCCGCATCTCTTGCTTGCCTAGGAGCAGCATGTGTATCCTAGCAAACCCATTTCAATAACACTCCTGCAGATCTGATTTGTTGTATTTCATGCCAGAGAAAGTAAGATACAACACTTTATCTTGATAGAGCCTTTGTCAGTGTCCAGAATAGGATATTATTAGCCCTGGGTAGTGTATGCCAAATCAAACTTAAATTCGTTTAACAAGATTTCTAAGTATTAAAACGAATCAATGCACTTTTCGTATTTGCAATGTTATTGTGCAGCACACGAACTTTGAATTCATCCATATTGCAGTAAAAAGAAAAAGGCCTGCGTCCATTTTCTCTTTCTGAGTGTTGAACATTGCTCTTCTACAGGATGCCCTTGTCCGCAGTGCCTCTTAGGCACAGTCTCTGACTCACACCAGACCCAATGTCATGCCTATGTGGTGGGCACGGCAGCACCAGCTGCCTGGCGCCGACACGGGGGAAGTGGAAACTGCATTGAAAGCAGTATGGGCACTCACAGAAAGAGCACACAACCCCTTGCCATGGGGTTAGTTAGGCTCAACATGCCCAGATATGACAGGCTACCCTTTCCTGGGGGAATTTCAGGAACTCAAGGTGTTTGCTTCTGACTAGAGGTCTCTCTGGAGTTCTCTGGTGACACCTGTCCACAGCTCTGGAGATAAGGCCCAGGAACAACTCTGGTTTAGTCCACTTCTTCATCCGTCTATGACACGCCATGCCGACTCGCTGAAATGAGCAGTGCTGGTACAGGCACGGCCGCAGCGGAACCCCTTTTTGGCAGCAAACCGGGCCTTTCTGGAGCTTTTCTGGGGCAGGAAAGGCTGGGCCAGTGCAGGGACACTCGCGGGGTGTTATCAGGATGGCTGTGACAAGCCAAGGGACGACACTCCAAGGTATGAGGGATGGGGCGCGAGCGAGGGCCCTCAGCCTCTTGCTCCAAGATGTGCTGGGTATACTGCAGCACACTCGTAGTCTTATGAAGAGGAGCCAGGGGCTCCTGAGGCAATAGGAGCCAATGGGGAAACACAGGTAAACACCTCAAAGGAAGGCCACCTGGAGAACAGCACAAAGGAACTGCAGCCTCTCCAGCCACTAAGTCACGTTCAACGGGGACCCAGCTTAAGTGCCTCTATGCAAACGCACACGGCGTGGGGAGTAAACAAGAGGAGTTAGAGACGTGTGCACACCTCCAGGTCTATGATCTCATTGGCATCACAGAGACGTGGTGGGATGGCACCTATGACTGGAGTGTTGGAATAGAGGGATACGGGCCCTTTAGGAAGGACAGGCAGGGGAAACAAGCAGGGGGTGTTGCCCTCTATGTCCATGACCACCTGGAGTGAGTGCATGGAGCTCCACCTAGGGATAGATGAGGAGCCGACAGAGAATTTATGAGTCAGGATTAAAGGGAACGGATCTTTGTCGGTGACATGGATAGTGGGATTGAGTGCGCCTTCAGCAAGTTTCTCATTGACACCAAGCTGCCTGGAGTGGTTGACACGCTGGAAGGAAGGGATGCCATCCAGAGGGACCTGGACAGGCTGGAGAGGTGGGCCCACGCCAACCTCATGCAGTTCAACAAGGCCAAGTGCAGGGTCCTGCACCTGGGTTGGGGCAATCCCAAGCACAAATGCAGGCTGGGCAGAGAATGGATGGAGAGCAGCCCTGAGGAGAAGGACTTGGGGTTGCTGACCGATGAGAAGCTCAACATGAGCCGGCAACGTGTGCTCACAGCCCAGAAGGCCAACCATATCCTGGGCTGCATCAAAAGAAGCGTGGCCAGCAGGGCGAGGGAGGGGATTCTGCCTCTCTATTCCATTCTTCTGAGACCCCACCTGGACTATTGTGTCCAGCTCTGGATGCCTCCACATAAGAAGGACATGGACCTGTTGGAGCGGGTCCAGAGGAGGGCCACGAAGATGATCAGAGCACCTCTGCTGGGAAGACAGGCTGAGAGAGTTGGGGGTGTTCAGCCTGGAGAAGAGAAGGCTCGGGGGAGACCTTACAGCAGCTTTCCAGCATCTGAAGGGGGCCTACAAGAAGGCTGGAGAGGGACTTTTTACAATGGCATGTAGTGATAGGATGAGGGGTAATGGCTTCAAACTGGAAGAGGGGAGATTTAGATTAGACATGAGGAAGAAATTTTTCACTCTGAGGTTGCTGAGCACTGGCCCAGGTTGCCCAGAGAAGTTGTGGATGCCTCATCCCTGGAGGTGTTCAAGGCCAGGGTGCATGGAGCTTTGAGCAACCTGGTCTAGTGGGAGGTGTCCCTGCCCATGGCAGGGGACTTGGAACAGGATTATCTTTAAGGTCCTTTCCAACCTAAACTATTATATTATTCTATGGTTCGATGACTTGCTCTCACTTTGGCTTCCCCCGATTTCTGACATCTGTCTTGGTTCCCTGCCCTGGAGTCTTACCCCGTTCCAGGTTCCGGCTGTCTACTAGGACTCCTGGTAGACAAGAGCTCTTCTTAGAATGGACTGAGGGAAAAATCCCAAATTATAATTTTTTTTTTCCATAAATACTCTGATTTTCAGATATTATACTGCCTTGTACACTAGTACTGTACTTCAATAGCCTGCATCCAGTGTTCAAGCCTGAAAAATTTATTCGAAACGATGAACTGGAAGTACACCTGCACACACAGCATTGTAATCTGATGTTATCTGTCTGAGGGGGGTCTCATCCATCTCACATGTTGTGCTCTGTCAACAGATATTGCTACTCGTGGCCCTACCAACCTCCTCCCACCACCACACACACTACTTTTCGTTTCTCTTACATCATCACCTGCCTACTCACCGCTTTTACTACTAGAAGGATTTGATCTAGCAAATACCCAAGTAAAGCAACACTTTTACTCTGTGGACCTTGGCAACCTCAATTGCTGTTTGCGAGTTCATCTTTCATGTCACTGACACTTAGGAAGATCCCTAAAATGACAGCTAAAAAAAATCATACGCAACCCTATTCAAATGCCAATACAATTCCTTTCTTTGCCTTCAACTTGCTGGCATAGCAGATTAAAAATTCTTGGTTTTAATTAACAGGGGAGGTGATTCAGTAGTCCAGGTATAACAGTATTATGGTGACAAATAGACACGTGGGTTTGTATCCTGGGTATGAACAACATCCCAGCTGACATCTGTAAGTGCCAAGTTGCCAGTTATTTCTTAACGGGTTTCTGAGTAATTTTTTAGAGGAAAACAAAGTCACATTTGAAAATATTTGAATATTTGAAGGTCAGTTTCACCCAGTTCCAGACATTAACAGCTGGCTCTAGGAGCAGCATCTCAAAACCACGCCGCTTTTGGTCTCTAGTCAGTACGACTGGGCCATCCCCTGAGACATGATGGGGTCTGGAGCCAAAGGCCATCACCCAGGTATCAACACCTAAATCCCCAGTGCTGAAATGGATGCAATGACAGAGAGCCCTACACCCACCCCCGGATTTTCACCAGGTGCAATATAAATGTTTCTTTGAAGAACAAATCTGTTTTGAAGGACTTTGTGTTAAATAACGGATTTTGCAGAAATTCAGGTAGTTGCTATAAGCAGAAATTACAAACATGGACTATTTGTTCAGAATCAATATAATGTTGGTTCAATAAGAAAGTGATGAGTTATCCTCATGTGCGGTTTTTAACTTGTGTGTTCTTTGGGTATGTCGTGGTTTAGGCCAAATCCACCACTGGGGACCCGAGGGACCCCAGACGGGACCGACAGATGCTCCCCTCTACCCCTCTTCAAAGAGAGAGGCAGAGGAGGAAAAAGAGACTTAGGAGTTTAGAAGGAACTAAACTACTTTAATGAAATATTAATAATAAAATAAAAAGAAATAATGAAAAATATATACAAAACCGTGTCAAGCTCCCGAGATGACAATCACGTCACCGGCTGGCACTGGGGCAGTCCCAGGCTGGACTCAGTGACGGACGGGAACTGGATTCCGGATCCGGAGTCAGGATTGGGATCACAGGCAGACAAACAGAGTCCTCCTCAGACGTCGGCCATTGAAGGAAGAACCCGTGACCCTTTGATCCCTCAGCTTTTCTACTGAGCATGAGGCAGATGGGATGGAATACCCTGTTGGTCAGTTTTGGGTCACCTGTCCTGTCTGCTCCTCCCTCCAGGTGGGACCCCACTATGCTTTTCCGCTTCCGACCCTCCAACGTGGCAAATGACAATGTTGGTTGGCCTTGGCTGTTATGGCAATAAGTGTAAGCAGGAGCCTCTCTGCATCCCATGCCTGGGCATCAGCTATAAACATTGGTCTTATCACTCTGAGAGAGTGAACATTTTCTGCACAATATGCAGTTAATTTCAGTTGTTAGAAGAGGCCCAGCTAAGAAGCGAAGTTACTGAACAAAATTGGTTCTGTTTTACCTCAAACCAGGACATTCCACCCCTTATTCCATACCATTTGCATCTTGCTCAGATTACTATTACTTTTATACATCAAATTTACGCACACACAGTTATATATGATATGGATATATGCAGGTCACTCATCTACGGTTTATGTTTATATACAAAATTTTAAGTCCATTTAGTTCATGATTGCTGGATCTCATCTCAGGGCAGGAAAGATGGTACAAAATTCATTCTGGTTCGTGCCCATGGGGTAGCATGTTCATCTTGAAGAGCTTGCTGGACGCCACTTGATGAAGCTAGCTCAGGTTTCATCACCACTGTGTTATTCTGAAAAACACTTATTGAACACCGTTAGTATTATGTAGTGATCAGCATCATACTGCTCAGGATTGAGTAATCTCACCAAGGGTTAAATTCCCTTGACGTACACATTGAACTTCTCCATCCTTCAGCATCACCCACCAAGTACATCCAGGTCCTTGGGCAAAAACAGTCCCACGAATGGGTTTGCTTTTGCCTGAAGCAGGGAAAACCCAAACAGTTTTCCCTAACAAATTCCTTTCATGCACCACAGGGACTTTATCCCCTTCTACAATATGTAAAAGGTCTGATTGAGCAGGACCAGCTCGATTGAAGGATCCCCTGGTGTTAACTAACCAGGTAGCTTGTTGTAAATGCTTGTCCCAATTTTTAAAGGTTCCACCTCCTATAGCTTTTAGGGTGGTTTTTAACAGTCCATTGTATCGCTCAATCTTCCCAGAAGCTGGTGCGTGATAGGGGATATGATATATCCACTCAATACCATGTTCTTTTGCCCAATTACTTATAAGATTGTTTTTAAAATGAGTCCCATTGTCTGACTCAATTCTTTCTGGAGTGCCATGTCGCCACAAGACTTGCCTTTCAAGGCCCAGGATGGTATTCCGGGCAGTGGCATGAGGTACGGCATAGGTTTCCAACCATCCGGTGCTTGCTTCCACCATTGTAAGCACATAGCGCTTACCCTGGCGAGTTTGAGGGAGTGTGATGTAATCAACTTGCCAAGCTTCCCCATATTTATATTTCAGCCATCGTCCCCCATACCACAAAGGTTTGAACTGTTTAGCTTGCTTGATTTCGGCGCATGTTTCACAGTCACGGATACCCTGCGCAATAGCGTCCATGGTTAAATCCACGCCTCGGTCACGTGCCCATTTATATGTTGCATCCCTTCCTTGATGACCTGAAGTGTCATGGGCCCACCGAGCTAAGAATAGTTCACCTTTATGTTCCCAGTCCAAGTCTGTCTGGAAAATTTTAGCAGCCTGATCCGCTTGCTGATTGTTTTGATGTTCCTCAGTGGCCCGACCCATGGGTACATGGGCATCTACGTGACGTACCTTTACGACTAGGTTTGCTAGCCGGTCGGCAATGTCTTGCCACAGCTCAGCAGCCCAGATGGGTTTACCTCTGCGCTGCCAGTTGCTCTGCTTCCACTGCTTTAGCCACCCCCACAGAGCATTTGCCACCATCCATGAGTCAGTATAGAGATAGAGTATTGGCCACTTTTCTCGTTCAGCAACGTCCAATGCCAGCTGGATGGCTTTTACCTCTGCAAATTGACTCGATTCACCTTGTCCTTCAGCAGCTTCCGAGACTCGTCGTGTAGGACTCCATACAGCAGCTTTCCACCTTCGATGTTTTCCTACAATACGACAAGACCCATCAGTAAACAAGGCATACTGTTTCTCATTATCTGAGAGTTCATTATATGGTGGAGCTTCCTCAGCACGTGTCACCACCTCCTCTGGTGGCATCCCAAAGTCTTTGCCTTCGGGCCAATTTGTGATCACTTCTACCATTCCTGGGCGATTTGGGTTTCCTATTCGAGCTCGTTGCGTGATTAAGGCAACCCACTTACTCCAGGGTAGTATCGGTGGCATGATGAGTAGAAGGAACTTTACCCTTGAACATCCAGCCCAGTACTGGTAATGGGGGTGCCAGGAGGAGCTGTGCCTCAGTACCAGTTACTTCTGAAGCAGCTCTAACTCCTTCCTATGCTGCCAAGATTTCTTTCTCAGTTGGAGTATAGTTGGCCTCGGAGCCTTTATATCCCCGACTCCAGAATCCTAGCGGTCGACCTCGAGTCTCCCCTGGTGCTTTCTGCCAGAGGCTTCAGGTAGGGCCATTGTCCCCGGCTGTGGTGTAGAGCACATTTTTAATGTTCCGTCCAGTTCGGACTGGTCCAAGGGCTACTGCATGCACAATCTCTTGTTTAATTTGCTCAAAGGCTTGTCGTTGCTCAGGGCCCCACACAAACTCCTTTTTCTTTCGAGTCACTTCATAGAGAGGTTTCACAATCTGGCTATAACCTGGAATATGCATTCTCCAGAAACCCACAACACCTAAAAAGGCTCGTGTTTCCTTTTTGTTAGTAGGTGGGGACATAGATGTTATTCGGTTAATTATATCCATTGGGATCTGGCGACGGCCATCTTGCCACTTGATTCCCAAAAACTGGATTTCTCGTGCAGGTCCCTTGACCTTGCCTCTTTTAATGGCAAAACCTGCTTTCAGAAGAATCTTAATTATTTTCCTACCTTTGTGGAAAACTTCTTCTGCTGAATTACCCCACACAATGATGTCATTGATGTATTGTAGGTGTTCTGGAGCTCCACCCTTCTCCAGTGCAGTCTGGATCAGTCCATGGCAAACAGTAGGGCTGTGTTTCCACCCCTGGGGCAGTCGATTCCAGGTGCACTGGACACCCTCCAGGTGAAAGCAAACTGTGGCCTGCACTCTGCTGCTAAAGGAATAGAGAAAAAGGCATGAGCAATGTCAATTGTAGCATACCATTGGGCTGCCTTTGACTCCAGTTCATACTGAAGTTGTAGCATATCTGGCACAGCAGCACTCAGGGGTGGTGTAACTTCATTCAGGCCACGATAGTCTACTGTTAATCTCCAGTGCCCATCAGACTTTCGCACTGCCCATATAGGGCTGTGTCCTGGTTTGAGGTAAAACAGAACCAATTTTGTTCAGTAACTTGGCTTCTTAGCTGGGCCTCTTCTAACTCCTGAAGTTAACTGCATATTGTGCAGACAGTGTTCACTCTCTCAGAGAGGTCAGACCAATGGTTACAGCTGATGCCCGGGCGTGGGATGCAGAGAGGCTCTGCTTATACTCATTGCTATAACCCCCACGGCCAAACAACTTTGTTATTTGCCCCGTTGGAGGGTCGGAAGCGGAAAAGCATAGTGGGGTCCCACCTGCAGGGAGGAGCAGACAGGACAGGTGACCCAAAAACGACCAGCAGGGTATTCCATCCCATCTGCCTCATGCTCAGTATAAAAGCTGAGGGATCAAAGGGTCAGCGCTCTTCCTTCAATGGCCGATGTCTGAGGAGGACTCTGTTCGTCTGCCTGTGATCCCCATCCTGAATGCCGATCCGGAATCCAGTTCCCGTCCGTCACTGAGTCCAGCCTGGGACTGCCCCAGTGCCAGCCGATGACGTGATTGTCATCTCGGGAGCTTGATACAGTTTTGTATATATTTTTCATTATTTCTTTTTATTTTATTATTAATATTTCATTAAAGTAGTTTAGTTCCTTCTAAACTCCTAAGTCTCTTTTTCCTCCTCTGCCTCTCTCTTTGAAGAGGGGTAGAGGGGAGCATCTGTCGGTCCCATTTGGGGTCCCTCAGGTCCCCAGTGGTGGATTTGGCCTAAACCACGACAGGCTGTTAAAGGGTGAGCGAGTTCTGCTGATCACTCCTTGGCTCTCTAGCCGGCGAATCAGGTTATGGATGGGAATCAGGGAGTCTCGGTTGGTGCGATACTGTCGTCGAAGCACCGTGGCAGTAGCAATTGCACCTGCTGATCTTCAACCCTCAGCAGTTCCACAACAGAAGGGTCATCTGAAAGACCGGGTAAGGCAGACAGCTGTGTAACATCCTCAGTCTCTACAGCTGCTATACCAAAAGCCCACCGATACCCTTTTGGGTCTTTAAAATACCCTCTCTTGAGATAGTCTATGCCAAGGATGCACGGAGCATCTGGACCAGTAACAATGGGGTGTTTCTCCCATTTATTCCCAGTTAGGCTCACTTCAGCCTCTAATACAGTCAGTTCTTGAGATCCGCCTGTCACTCCAGAAATGGTGACAGTTTCTGCCCCTTTATGATTCGATGGCAATAGGGCACGCTGTGCACCAGTGTCCACCAGGGCTTTATACTTTTGTGGCTCTCATGTGCCAGGCCATCGAATCCACACAGTCCAATAAACTCGGTTGTCCCTCTCCTCCTCCTGGCTGGAGGCAGGGCACCTCTACTATTGACCGTAGTACCTACGATTATCAGATTGGTTCCTACCTGGTCCATAGAATCGCCTACCGTAGGTCGGAGCAGCCTTCCTCCTGTAAGAATCCTTTCTTCTATCGGCTTCATTTTGCAGCTCAAGCACCTGTGCCTGTAGGGCTGAGGTAGGTTCTCCATCCCACTTCTTCATGTCTTCTGCATATTCACAGAAGCAAACCCACAGGATATCTCGCATCAGCTTTGATTTGTCTTGAGTCGGAGGGTGTAAAACAGAACAAAATTGGTTCTGTTTTACCTCAAACCAGGACACAGGTAGAGTTTCGTTCCATTAAGGCTCTTTTTATTAAAATAAATATTTAAATTATATAAAGAAATAAATACTTCTCTTTTCACATTAGATAACTCCCTGGAGACAGCAAAAAAAAAAAACCAACCCCAAACCAGCCCAAATGACAGGGGCTTTGGTGAGAAATCAAGAGATGGTAAACGCTTTCTTTCCGTGGTCATGACAAATCCAGTTTTAGGAATCAAGTAGATGGTAGATATTCCAGAAACAGAGGAAAACTCTCTTTGAGGAGACGGTAGTTCAGCACGTTGTCCTTGGGAAGGTAAGTTGGGCAAACACGACTGTAACCACCACCACAGATGTTTCCCATTTGTCTGTAATGTGGTCGCGTGCGCTGTGAGGCGCGAGCGTGCGGCTCAGCCATGGAAGTTGACGATGTTCCTTCTTCACTCTGCCCTTAACGAGGTCACACCCATCTTTCTGGCTCTCGCTTAAGGTGCGTTAGCTAATTTCAAAGAGAGTTACTGTCTCCAAAATAAGGGGGGGGGGGGGGGGGGAACTGTCTTAACCCACTACTTCATAACTTGAAGAGGAAAATTTGTGTGCCTGCTGCTGTTCCAAATGAGGTCTAAGAAATGTAACTACAATAACAACGAGTCACCCGGAGGTGATCACAGCGTTGTTCTAATAGTGCACATCTCACAGCAGCTGTTGGTGGTGTTGGCAAAAAAAAAAACCCAAAACCCCAGAGTTACTGTCTCCAAAATAAGGGAGGTGGGGGGAATAAACCATCTTAACTTCTACTTCATAACCTAAAGAGGAAAATTTGTCTAAGAAATGTAACTAAAGGTCTAAGAAAACTAACTAAAGGTCTAAGAAAAGTAACTAAGGTCTAAGAAACGTAATTAAAATAAGAACTCTAATAGTCCATGTGTCACAGCAGCTGTTGGTGGATTATCTCCCACACCATCTTCTTGCGGAAGTACGGCATGTGAGTCTGAAAAGAGAAGAGAAATCCATTAAATAATGACGTCACGGTAGAAAGAGGCGGCAAACAGGCATAAACGCCCAGCGGAGTCCTTAATATGAAGTTCCCTTTAAGAACTGTCAACCGTTTGGGTACAACACCCCACGCGGTTCCTAAGAGGGTGACACGACAACCCGACAAAACCAGATTGACTTGACCGCGCGACAGCTTACAAGCACGCTAATAAAAGACCGGTCTAAAACGAAATCAATAAAAATAAGCGCTGTCTTGACTGGTCAAAGGGTAGAAGCCATTTCTCCAAAAGATACCGAGCCCAGATATGCCAAACCCGCTGGCGGCAGTATCTTGCCCAAGAGGAATCTCACCGGCAGCCTCTCCCAAAGGCGGGGATGGAGAACCACAGCTCTGCCCTGCCCAGGCCACTTGGAAGTTCTGACCCCAGCAACTACGCACCGAAACGGGGCACGAAACCTCAGCCCCTGCCCCGGACACAATGAAGAGCTGCTGCCTAACCTCCCCGGCTCCTGTCCCTGCGCGAAAGGGGCTGGAGGGGTTTATGACCTTCACTCACCTGGGTAAAGTTGAACGGTTTCTCTCTGGCGATGTAATCTGCGTATTTGCACATAAAGACGCCGCAGTCGCTTCCATTCAGCTGCTGAGGGATCTCCTAAGGAATGCAAAGAAGATGGAGGATTTCCCTCTGTCTCAAAAGAAAAGCAACTTGGAAGCAGCGCACATTACCCACACCGACACTGCGCTCACCGCACACTCCTGACCCTACTTGCCTAATCCCGAATACCCACTCCCGCCCACGAGGAACAGACCCAGTTCACTGCTCACCATCCCTCCCCTCTGCCTCCCGGACTCGGACACTACGATCCAAATTCTTGGCAGGCCCAGAAGGGGCAGCAGCCCTCCTCCCTGCGAGGCCTCTCGAGGTTTGCACCGCCTTTTTCTTAAGTGACCTTTCTTAAATCCAGTCTGTAGGGACCGCTTTTTACTATTAACTCCTTGAGAAACATCAGCTCAGCCCTTTCTTTGTCACGTGCCAGGATCTGGGCCCCAAAGAAGCACTGACAGTTCCCATTTCAAACCCAAGTGGTGCTCACGTACACGTGGCTCCATGCTGTGAAGAGTCCACTCCAAAACATTCAGCTCCAGGTTTCTTTTTTCCCGGCTTTCTTTTTGCAGGTATTGGCTGGTTAAAACAAAAGGGAAAAAAAAATCCCTTTTCATCTCTGTAATTTAGGCCAACAACAAAATAAAGTGGCTGAAGGATCACAGGAAGACAAACGGCAGGACAGTAAAATGTCAGAGGATCCTCACAGCAGCTGATTTAAGGCTGATTTTGAGGAAAAATCCCAATCTGAAACTTACAAACACGGGGAGAGGCTGTGAGCTAATGGTCAAGAACAAGGCCAACAATTCCATTGCTTCGGAGAGGTCAAAAAGCCCCAAATCACATGTTATCAGAGCACAAAGAGACAAACCACGCAAGGAACTGTAATGCCGTAATTCCACCGGGTGCCTTGATCCCACATCCTGGGCTCCGACTAACAAAGTCGGCACACGTGTGCCACGGGGCTATGGCGTATTTGGCTGTGCCTCTCACGGGAAGGTGGCAGAATCCAGGCACCCCAGACCCTGGGTGCAGGGGACGCTGTGACAGCAGATAAGCAGTCGATGCCAGACAAGTCGCAGCAAGCAACTCCAAGATTCCTGCTTGGTTATCTACAAGCCACGTGAAAACTGGCAGTCGCCTTACAGGGACTCAATCTAAAACCCCTCTCCTCATTCACACCAGAAAAGCAGTGACGGAGCGGTTACTTACAGCAAAGTCTGACAAATCTTGTCCCCTTTCTGGCCCAGCGAGTCCAAGTACGTGATGGTCTTCTTCCTGACATCTATGACCTGTTATTAAAAGGTGACCATTAGACAAAGCACAACCTTCTGCCGCACACCCCTCAACACCTAAATGACTTCTCTTGCCAGTTTTTGCTCCCCGTCCAATTCTAAAGAAAAAGCCCGTGGGACTCACGGCTAGTGTCCAGTGCGCTTTCAAGTTCACAGGCACGAAGATGATGTCCTGCTTGAAGACATCGACACTTCTGGTCCATCTTCTTACTGCATCATAGCCCCCAGATGTTAGTTTGGGATAAAAGAAAGTACTGAATGCGTGGACCACTGGATATCCTTCCTTCTTGCCTCTTTCCATCAGCAGACCCATGTAGAAATTAACCACCTGTACCATAAAGAGGAAACGTGAGGTGTAAACATATGCCTTCCCCAACCAAAAATACAGCACCACCTCTGTTCTGGCCACCCTTAAGCACGCAGCGGAGAGAACTCCAGCCTCAGCTGTCAGCTTTTGTTCCCAGAATTTCACACGGGGCTACATCGTCAGTTTGATCAAAACACCTGCCCCCCACACCAAAAACCCGGACGAACTCCGGGAAGCTGCGTCATACAAGAAGTAACGGAACTTCCAGAAACGATCGACCCTTCAATACCTCAAATAAGACCTGTACAGAGGTTTTTAGGCTCTGCCACGGAGGTCGTCAAAGAACGTTGACGGGACTTCTGTACAGGGCGGAGGGGTATTTTTCAATAAAGGCTGAATGAGACTGTCCCTGTGCTGCAGCTGGTTTTACCTCATCGTTTAGCCAGCAAAGGTTCCTGAGCGTGCGGATGTCCTCACGAGTGACCTTTAGTTTGAAGGCACTGCTCATGATCTCATCTGGCTCACCTCTGCCAAATGCGGCACTGACCTCTCTCTCCATGGCCTGAAAGGAACAATTCAACGGGGAAGGACTTGTGAAACAGAGCATGGAGCACGCTGACCTGGGGGCAGCTTTCCACTGAAACACGGCCTGTAAATTCAGCTCAGGTGACAGAGCAACTGCCTTCGACGGTTTCTTGGCTCAGTGAGTGATAGCGCTTTTGCCTTGCTTGGTTGGCTTCAGCATCCCAACTTTGAACTTTAGAGCCCAGGCTTGCTGCCATTTCTTTTCACCAAGGACGTTGGGATAAAACCCGTAAACTCAGCAAACATGCTAAAGCAGCTGAAAATGGAACACAACTCTGGCAACCCCCTTTCCCACGTGCTGCCGCAGCCCTCGCAATACCCAGGTTTAAGCCAACCCCAGCGGGGAATGCAAAGAAACCACTACGGATGGTGGTATAAAATACTCTGATCTGCAATAGCATCTCCTTCTTGCTTGAATCTGGGCGAGCAAAATAAGAAAACCACCCGGTTTCCCTTGTACCCAGCATCAACTCCGCAGACTTTGTAAACTCTGCATTTGCTCGCCCTTTCCGAGTCCATCCTCAACAGGCAGAAAAAAGTGGGGGGAGCTCAATTAGACTGCAACTCCGAAGAATAAAAGCAGCCAAAATTCATACAAGCAGGGGAAACTGAACTCCCACTCCCCGGTGGACGGCACCACGGATCAGCACAAGCTGATCTTTCAGGTTCTATCACCACGGTAGGACAAGAGGCACATCCAATATAACTGGATGAGTCGGGTTAGCACTGCTCTGGAGACTGGTGTTCAACCTGGACTCATTTTTTGTCCTGCTAACAGAAGGCCCACAAACCCTCAGGGCAGCACAACTGAAGGAGCGCTGGAGCACACGAAATCCTTCAAACCAGCTTTAGTGCTGACCCTCGCACTGCAAAGTCACAGCCGCAGACACTCGCTAACAGGTTCAATGCAAGTTCTTCAGATTTCAAAAAGCCTCAAGAACCACCGAGAATAAGAGGAGTTCCCTGCAGCTCTGTCACAACCTTCTCTTTTGTCTCACAGACTGTCGGCTGTGGTACCTCTGTGAGCGGAGGAAAGCGTTCCGCTGTTTTTCCCAGGCTTGGCACTTTCTTTCCTTCCACATTGAGGCTGGCTGACTTTTTGGACTGAACACGTGTTGGGTGTCCTCGGAATAACGCATCTTCTGAGATTTCAGTGCCACGCTGCCTCTGTTAGACAAACGGACGTTAAGCTAGCAATCAAGCACAGATTTGTTTGCTTGGGGATAGGACAGAAAATCTTGCTTATATAGTAAACTGGAAGGGTTTTTGTACACACATCCAAACAGCAAACTCCAAAGTTACTTTTTATTGACGACTGCATTCCAACTGTGCACCCATGGAGTGCTGCACTTGGAGGCAAGAGAGGCAGAGAGCTCGTTTGGCTTGGGCTAGCGTTAAGAACCCCAGCAAAGCCTCCACGTGTAGTTATCAAGTTGAGGGTGAGACTACTATTTATGATTTCCATGATTAAAATTGTATTTTTGACCTCAATCCTGACCAGAGGTGGAAGTCAGAGATGTACTTCCCATCCCAGCAAACAAGATACGACTAAAGTCACCCCAGTCCAGCTTTGCAGGTCAACTAAGGCTGTGTGCTAGAGATTTTGAGGCTATACCCAACACATGAAAGGGGAAGAATCAAAATGCTATAGTGTAGTGTGCTCCTAATAGTCCAGAAACAAAATTAATGGCAGCGGAAAACACTTTGCAACAGCGCTACTCATCAAACAATGCTCCCACTTTCCCTGGGAAAAACAACCTGGGCAAATACAGATATTGTTGAGTAAGTCATGTGAAGTGGAGAGTGCTGAAGTTTCTGATCACAAAGAGCTCTATTTTCCTTGGGAAAAACACAAGCTTACCCCTGCCATGGTTTGTTTCGCTGCTCCTTCCTCTTCCGCAGAGTTTTCTTCTGGTGTGCAGTACCTGCCAGGAGAGGGAGAGAGAGAAGTGAGCTGTGTATCCGTCTTGTCCCATGGAATTCTCAAGAATTCACCCTCTGGACAAGAAAGGCTTTTTCAAGGCTTATTCTGACTACAGCCCCGGTTGCACACATCAACGTGTGACAATATCGTCTCAACTTCCAGCACCGTTCTTTCTTAGCAGCAGGACTGGGATAGAATGAAGAGCTGGGAGCTTTGCAATTTTTTTTTTTTCCCATTTACTTGTACAAGACTCCTTTTCCTTCTCTTTATCAGTTGCATTATTTAGAAAACAGAGAAGCAACCAGCACTTCCTCTATCGAGTGCTTTGTGATCTACTGCTGATAAACACTGCACGCTGGGTGTTCTACTGCAAGGTGTAACAGGAACATCTGCAACTAGACTTGCATCCAAACAGAGTGAGCTTCGGGAAACTAAGGCCAGCACACCGAATTCCAAATGGGACAGCCACAGGATGTTTACTTGCCTTCTACAGGCCAGTCAAGAGAGTGACTATCCCCATTTGGAGAGGACTGTCATTCAAACCACACAGACTCTGAAGAGCAAACAAATACACAGACATTAAAGTTGTCCAGATATATGTCCCTGCTTCAAAAACAAGAATCCGCGTTGTCACCAAAAGACCCCTTTGAGAGAGGCCACTGGTCTCTCAAACCCAACTGCACGCTGCCTTTTTCCCCCTCCTAGTCAAACCCCACACATCCTCTAAGTCCCCAAAACTGCCTCAAGTCCCACCAGGCTTTACAAGCTCTCTAATCCTTATGCTCAGGATGCGAGTTTCCAAGTGAAAGAAATGAAATGTCAGCTCCTTGATGGCTCGGCAGAACGACTCACAAACAAAAACGGATTCTGCACATCCAAGGACAACTTGGGACGGCCACCACTCGCACCCTTACTGGCTTTCTTCCCACAGCAAACACCACACCAGCACAACCCTCTTTGTCACGCAGCACGGCTCTCGCTTGTGTTGGAGATGCAACTGGCTTGCAAGCAATTCCGGAGCCGCAAGCTAGCTACTTCTCTTTCACAGCACTGAGACGATCAAAGACCGTTGGTCATCTTCGAGACTCTACCAGCGGCTGAAAGAGATACACGCGCAGAGCCAAAAGGAACAAGAAGCATCATTAGAAGAGACTCTACCTGATCGTATCACCTCTCTGCGACCGCTGCGGGCAGCAAACATCTATACATTCGACACCTGCACAGAAAAGCAGTAGTAAGAAAACAAGAAGTCGACTTTCAATCACCATCAGATGTACACAGCTCTCCATTTCTGAGTGATAAATAAAAAAAAAGGAAAAACTTTGAAGGATGACGGTATGGTCAGGAAGTTCGAATTCTGGCAAGCACTTTGAACTCGGAACGTCATCTGCGAGTGTGTAAGAAATGCCCTATTCGGATTTGACGTCTACCTACAAAGTGGAACGGATTGGAATCATGGGGATACTCACCGGTCCTGAGTGTTGCACGTGGATAGACGTCTCCTCCGTATTTTGGTTCTTCCCGGTGACTCACAGTCGCCACTGGTTCCTTGGAGGAGGCTTGAACACTTTGGGGCATGAAACAAACAACAGAGGAGAATCACAATTTTTATACGGGGGGCATTTGTTATCAGTGCGTACCAATTCACGCTGGCTTTTGGGGTTTTTCTTTAAGAAGAACAAAATATTCTTTGCACATCCGACAAATATCTGCATTAACCTGAGGAGGCCACTTTACTCTGTGGGACAAGACAGCGTTCATTTCAACCAGCCCTGACCAATTCTGCTCAATCTATTTGTTAAAGGTTATGCTGACGCTGAGAATGGCAATGTCCACAACATCCATACTGCTGGGACATTTTACTTCAGACCTGCCCTGCTCTGACCTCAGGGACTATATGCTCAGTAGCGGTTGGAGTGCATTAGACACCTTCCCCAGGAACTTCTCTGGTTTAGCTTCCTCTGAAAGGAATCTCTTTCTCAGGCTCCAGATCTGCTCCAAAATATGAGCCAAACCACAATAAGCAACGACTGGCAGATGAGACGCCCAAAGCAGAGTCTTGACCTGCTCTCAAATGCAGTGCGCTTAAACTCAGCGCACCCAAAATTACATGAGAAACTCTCTTCTGTATCATTTTCATGGTATGGATTTTCATCTGCAGTGGCGGATTCTGGCGCAGCGCACTCCTTAACTGGTGGCCTCAGTGGTAAGAAGCTGTCTGGAGCAGCTTTGATGCTCTGTTTGCCCTTCCGGCTTGTGCTCAAAACATCAACGGCAAAAGAAACGGTATCAAGAGAACATTCCAATGTGCACCTCCACCACCACCTGCTTTGTCAAGCATGTACACCGATGACGATGGAGACAGACACGAGATGTTTATGACTTTCAGATGAAGACCTGCTGTCTTCAACTGGCTAATGGGGAAGTAGAGAGAAGTAAAAGTGAAAATCACAACAACTGCCTTGAAGATACGCTGTTGATTGTGTCCTCAGCCTCCTCTCAAGTTCAACGCTTCCTCTTACCGCAGACCTTTAATCTCTAGCTAATCTCCTGTGTCAATTAAGTAGCTGGATTTAAAGAAAAAGTTTAATATTGGTTCTTCAGGGGGGAAGCAGCTGACGACCTCCCTTACCATAGGCAGTAAACCTTTCGGGGAAGAAGTCAAAGAAAACGGAAGGATTTTTACCTCAGACGGGGAATTGTCTTGTCAGGACGAGAGAGTGGTTCCTTAGTCAAGCGAGCATGGGTCCCACACGGCATTTGACCTACGAGAGAAGAGCGTAAGGCATGGGTAAGTATAAAAGGAAACTGAAGAGGTTTATGAGTTTACAGTAACGAGCTTCACCAAAGATAAATTGTCATTTTCTCTCTCACATCATCATATGATTTGTGTTATGTCACTTTAGGACATTTTCAGGTTTTCACACCGGCAACTGCAGCAAGTTGCGCGCACAAGGTATTGCCAGCCGAAACCTGAAATACAAAAGGCTCCTCAGGATCTACTACCTAAAAGGACCATTGAAAACAATTTGCTTCTGGCAAGCTAACAGTGGACCTATCAGAACGGAAGGACTGCATCCAAGGCAGCTCTGGTACCGAGACGACCAGATCGACGCCCGGCTCCACTCCAGAAGCAATGCAAGGATGCGGGTAAGAAACAGAGGTCACGCTCAAGTATTCCCAGATGCTGCCTCGTCCCGTGCCTGCCATAATCCCTACAGAACCCTAGGGGTAGACTTGGACAGTACACAAGGTAGGGTGAAAATGAAACAAGTCGTATAACTTGATGTCAGCCTTACCAATTTGCAGCACGGCTACCTCGAGTGACGAAAATCGTGGTCTTTTAGTGGAAGGCTCTAAAGAAGTGGACCCAGGCTTAAAAGAAAACAACAAAAAAGCACCAGCGTGAGTGTAACCTGAATGTGAATCCCAGCAAACACACTTCCTGAGGCTTAGTCAGCTCTACTATGACTTGGGGACCATGACTTGCTGGTTCAGATTGCAGAAGGCGGCAAATCTTGGCAGGACCTTTGACAGGTACGCTTTAAATTTTGAATACAGGCTCTCATATGTGCAGCAATTAAAAGAATACAGTCTTGTCACTGAGTTATCACTCAGTCGGCTTCTAAACATTCCAAAGGGTGATAGTTCGGCCCTTGAGAAATATATTTTGTACAAATAAGAGTTAACGACTCTCTCAGGAACGAAGAACTAGAGCCCGACAGTCTCTTAGCCCTCTAATCCCATGGGGCAATAAGAAAAACTGCACTACACCTTTGAACCAAACTAGGCAGTCAAGGTGGCTCATTTTTACAGAGCCAAAGTCCTACAGGAACGCTCTCCTGGACTGGTGGATAATGAGCAGAAAGCGGTTTATCCAGAGCAAGTATGCAGTTTTTCTTGTCAGGTAGTGTATATTGATTCCTTAACCACAAGCTTGAGAAAGAGAATAACAGTTTGCAAACACACTAAAACTATAAACTTGAACCATTCTCAAGTATCTGGAAGACAACAAACAGTTTGCTCCTCCCGCAGCTGCCAGTGCCGGAGCAGAGGACGCAGGCTTGAGTAAGGCAAACCCAGCCCACATTAGAGCTGCCTGCTAGAAATGCAAAAGAACCACCTACTGCTGTACAGGCTCAGAGCAGGCTCAACCTCAAGATGCAGTAGGGAGAGCCGCTTGCTCTCGCACCTTGCACAGACCCTAACATTTCAAAGCCCTCGCTAACCTCTTCCGCAGACTCTGTGCCAGCAGCATCTTCGCTGACGGAAGCCGCCGGGCGTTTGGTTGCCTTGGTCGGCAACTGCAGCACTGCAGAAACGTCAACTTTCTCTTTCTGCTCAGAGATGGAATAATCTAAAAAACAAAGACAGGCCGTATAAGAACAGGCTAGAAAACCAACAGAGGTACATTGCGAATACAGACAGGAGGGAGCACACAGCTTGGATTTAAGATACTCTTTCTGCTGACAGGCGCGGGCTCAGCGCCAGAGACCTGGGCTATCTCCTGCTGGCAGTAAAAGTATTGGGCCCTGCCACAGTCACCGCAGAGAACGTCCGTCATCTATAGGGCTAAGCCCTACCGGACACCCTCAAGCCATTGGCTATAGGCATAGAGAGCCACAAGGCAAGAAGCCAACAGCTTGAAAAGCCACCGTTTCAGGAACAATGCCAGAGCACAAAAGCCAGACTTTTCCAAGGGACACGAAACCTCAGAAAAATCGGGCATATTCAGTACTTGTGTAATGTGCGATACCTGATTTTTGCTTTTTCGGCGGAGTCTCATCATCATCATCATCCACAACTATGCAAACGCTGAGGAAAGAACACACACAACAGTGTTTTGCAGCCCTAGGGAAGCTCCCAGCAGGCTGACTTCCCTTCACAGGGCCCAAACTTCCCAAGTTACTTTTCCTATCCCAAAGGTCTCCCCCTCCAAGCGCCCCTGGGATCATCTCAGGCACATACACCTAACTGCAGCCCTCCTCAACACCCCCCAACCTCTCCCAGCCAACGACCGCTCGCAGAGAGCTAATGATCCCGCTGCAGCACATTAGGCCTCTTTGGCTCATTCCGTTAATGCTTCCCAACATTTTACCTTTCTTCCTATCGCCAACAAATTAAGTTCGTTTCGGAAATCCCTACACTGAGTTGCAAAGAAAAGTCTAAGGAGGACAGGACATAAAAGGTGGGAAAGCAACTCGGGCATACGCCCACTTCAATCACTTTGTCCTTTGGGAATGGAGCACACAGGTTGGTCCGAGGTGGGTTTTTTCCTCTCTTTGCCCCCCCAAATGTCAGGACAGCCGGATCCTTTGAAGAACTCTTTGGTCTTTCTTACACAAAGGAATTTCTCTTGAACTGTTATGCCCCCGACCCCTGCTGATAGCATTGCTTCTGGCCGGGGAGATGGGGGGGGAGTGGGCGCCGGGGCGATGCCCGGGGGCGGCCCTGAGGCGGCGGGGCGGCTCGCTGCCCTGGGGGGCGGCCTCTTGCGCGGCGGCGGGGCCGGGGGCGGCGAGGAGGGCGCCGAGGGCCCCCCGCAGCCATTAGTGGAGGGGAGGCTGAGGGGGGAGAGAGGGGCGGGGCGGTGGGTGCGCGCGCGCAGGCGCGCCGCCGTCTGTGCTCTGCCTGAGGGAGCCGTTAGCGGCCGCCCGGCCCGCTTCTGCCCCTGCCCTGCGGTGGGGCCGGGCCGGCGCCGTCCCGCCCGGCCCTGCTCTGTCTGGGGGAGGCGCTTGCCCTTCTCCGGAAGCCCCGAGCCGGGCCCCGGCTGGCAGCTGGGCGCCGGGAGGCCGGGGAGTGCCCGGAGGAGGGGAAGAGGCCTTCGGGGAGAGGCCCCCACGGAGGCCGGAGGGGCCCCCCAGAAGCCCTCCAGAGACGGAGGGGCCCCCCAGAAGCCTCCCAGAGAGCGGAGGGGCCCCTCGGAGAGCGGAGAAGCCTTTCGGCGTCCCGCAGGCCTGAGGCGAGCGACAGCGGCCGGCGGCGCGGGCTCTCGCGCGCCCCCTCCTGCCTCCTCTGCCCTCGGTGGGTGAGGGAATGCCAATCCCGGGCTTACCGAGCCCTTTCCTGCGCGCTCGCACGGCGCTTTGCGCCCCTCTGGCGGGGAGCTGCGCTCGCTGCATCCGGCTGCGCCATGGCTGCGGCGCGACTGGAAGGACGCGGACTGCGTTCGGCGTTCCACCATGGTGAGCGGCTGTGACGGAGCGGCGCCCGACCGCCGGCCGCGGGCAGCCCCGCTCGAGCCGCTGCTGCGGGGGCCGGCGAGCGTGTGGTGAGTGCTGAGCTGTGTGCTGGGGGGTTGGGCTGGCTCTTGGGGCGCTGCCTTGCTCCTAAGGGGGCTTTGAAATGCGGTGCTCGCCCCTCGTTAACGAGCTGTTTCCTGTGGGGTGGAAATGTGCGGCTGTTGCTGCAGCCCCGTCCTGGAGAGGCTTTTTTTCCAGGGCTGGGAGCGAGAGCGGCGTCCAGGCTGGGCAGGGGAGCCGGGTCTGCTCGTCCTCCAGCTGAGCAGTGGTGGTTTGCAGGTAGCATCCGGTTGCACTTGCTGGAATGCAGAGCAGGAGAGAGTTGTGTCGTGGTTTTCCCCTGCAGATGCGGGACACGGGCGGCAAGGTGACAGCGTGGGGGGAGTGGGGGTAACTGGGAGCCCCCGTCTGCCTCCCAGCCCCATGGTGGTGTCTTGCTGCTGTGCGTGGGTCTGGGGGTGGCCGGGAAGGGTCTGGCATGCTGGGGCCATCACTGACCCTCATTTTCTCTCCCACCATAGAGCTCCTCGGCGGAGCTCTCAGCCAGCTCTCGGCGGAGCTCCCCCAGCCAGCGCCTTCCCACATCAGCACCCTTTAGGTGCCTGTCCCCCCTCTCCAGGAGATCTTTGCTGGGGCACCTTGGGAGAGTGGGCAACCACTACCATGGGATGGTGGGATGGGGACAGCCACCTCCTTTGTCCCCTGTCCAGCTGGTGCCCTGACCCTCTCGCTCTTCCATGCCCCCGCAGCTTCCGGAGCAAGAGGTTGTGAACGTGTTCATCGGGACGCAGGCGGTGGGGGCCATCATCGGGAAGAAGGGGCAGCACATCAAGCAGCTGGTGCGGTTTGCGGGTGCCTCCATCAAGGTGAGGAAGGCGCTGCGGGGCTGGTCCTGCGCTTCGTGCCTCAGTTTCCCCTCTGCACTGCCGAGGTCAGGGAATGGGAGTGTGCGGGGAGCAGTTTTGCTCCCCAGCTTATCACAGAACGGTTGAGGTTGGAAGGGACCTTGAAGATCATGGAGTCCCACCCCCCTGCCCTGTTCAGGGACACCTCCCCCCAGCCCAAGTTGCTCCAAGCCCCGTCCAACCTGGCCTTGAACACCTCCAGGGCTAGGGCAGCCACAGCTTCTCTGGGCAAGCTGGGCCAGTGATTCACCACCCTCACAGTGAAAAATTTCTTCCTGTTATCTCCTCTAAATGTCCCCTCTTCCACTTTGAAGGCACTCCGCCTCGTCCTGTCACCCCATGCCCTTGTAAAAAGTCTCTCCCCAGCTCTCCTGTACCCGTTGGCATAGGCCCACCTCTCCCGCCTGTGTTTAGTAGAAGGCCAGGCCTGCAGCACCCTGGTTATGAGCCCGGCTCGGGTGGGAGGGGATGCTCCTGCATGGGGGGATTGCCCTGCGTTGTGGGGGGACATGCCACCGAGGGAAGGTCTTGCTGAAGCGGTGGCTGCACTCACGCTCCTTCTCCCCCATACTTCCCCAGATTGCACCGGCAGAAGGTCCCAAGGGCAGCGAGCGCATGGTCATCATCACAGGGCCGCCCGAGGCTCAGTTCAAGGTGCGCTGGGTGGGGGCTGTGGGTGTGGGGGACAGTAAGGGCCAAGTTGAGAGCGTCCCTGTGGTCAGCACTTTGCTGCCAGCCTGGCTTGGCCTCCCTCAGCGCCAGGGGAGCTCTTTGCTGGGTACCATGATTTTGATGCTGCTGGACGTGAGGACATTGTGAATGGACTCCTCGGTGCGGGCAAAGCCACCCGCATCCCACCTGGGTTCATCTTCCATAACCTTGTCTCCTGTCCACTCGAGCGGGATGGCGGCCCCCCCCCAAAAATTGAGCCTCTCTCAAGGAGCGATGGAGGAAGCACAAGTTAAAAAAACCCAGAAACCTGAAATTAATTAGGGCTTGTCCGGGGTGAAAAGTTGGGAGCGGCGAGATGCTCGGTGGGGGCTCAGGGGTGGGTGGTGGTGGGAGAAACAGTGCCCTGACCCCCAACTCTTGCTTTTCCCTTCTCCTCCCCAAGATTGCACAGCGCAAGATGAGGGAAATGGTCCAGCAGGTGAAGCAGCAGGAGCAGAAACACGCTCCGGGAGCCCCGGCCTCGCAGCACAGCAAGTGATGCTCCTGTCGTGCCGCCCAGCACCGCCTGATGAATGTAACCCCACTGCCGGACAACCCCCTCCAACCTCCTCCACCACCCCCAGCAGGTCAGGGGAGCAAACCAAAGACCCGCCCAGACACACAGCCCCCCATTCCCGCGGCGCTGCGAGGATGCGCAGCTGAGGGGTACGGGGAGGGCTCTCTCCATCCCACAGCCTCCCCCTTCCTCCTCCGTCGCCTCCCGACGCTGTCCCTTTAGTTGGACTAACAGGGGCAGATTTTGGTACCTCAGCACCTCACGCTTGTGTTTCCCTTTTAGAGATTTTGTGTGCCTTGTAAAACTGAGAGTTGGAGCATTTTTTTATTAATTTTTTTAATAAAAAAGAATGAGTTGGAAAAAACCATGTCGAGCGAGTGCGAGGCGGGAGAAGGAAAGCAATCCCAGGGGTGCTGACGTGCGGAAAGAAACTCCCCAACTCGGGGCGAGTTACAAAGCAGCATGTTTATTGCAGCGCTGGGTGCAAGGGGGATGGCTCCCAACTCGCCCAGGGGCTGGTAAAGCAAGCGTTCCTTTCTGATGCAAAGGCATACGTATTCATTAGTGTAGGCTGGGAATAGGCACCACTCTGGTCATGATCTGTGGGTTGTTGTGGAGGAAGGCTCCCAGTCTTCCTGCCGGTGTACTTTTCCCCTTTGGCTCAAGAGTGCTGCTGTGGCTGAGCTCTGAGCCGCCAGACCGGTTCTCAGCAGATGGTTACTTCGCGCAGACAATAAGGCCCTGAATAGCCCTTCCTGTTCTCTGGATGGCTCTGGGTGGCTCTGCTCCTCTGCTGCTTCTAAGGTCGGGCTGCCCCAGTGTCATCATTGAGGAGCCTTTTGTCTATCCAGTTCTCACTTGTGGGTGTTCCTGCCCATGTCAGTGCCAGAGCTCTTCCGTAGGCTCCTTCTGCTAGCGGAGAGCCAGGGGCCGTTCCTTCAGGAGAAAGCTTGAGAAATGTTTAAAAAGAGAAAAGGGGGGAAAAAAAAAAAGGGAAAGGAGGAAAAAAAAAGTGGGAAAAGAAAAAAGAGAAAAAGAAAAAAAGGGGGAAAAAGCAAAAAAGGTCAAAAGAAAAAAGGGGTAAAAGAGAAAAAAGGGGGAAGCGAAAACATATTAAAAAAGAAAGGTAGAAAGGAAAAAAAACCAACCAAACCAAGCAAGGAAAGTGGGAACAGCTGCGGGGCAAGAGGAGGGACAGGAGCTGGGGGGGGGAGGTGGCAGTGCCGGCGCTGACCCCGGGGGCTGCGACACCACATTTTTGTCCTCTACTGCCAAGTGTTGTGTGAAAAACAACCAAGCAAAACCCACCCAACGACAACATCAAAAACCAAAGAGAAATCTCTGCAGCTCACAGGAGCCTGAGCTTGCTCTCGGTTGCTTTCTTTCCAGTGTCTTGGGGGCGTCACAGCCGAGCTGAGATTGGGGTGTGGTGGTGGTGGGAGTTTGTCCCATGGCTGTGATGGGGGGAGAAGGGGTGGGCGGGGAGTGAGGGATGTGGTGTGGGGTTTTCTTTGGGTGATGGTGTTTTTTTGCCAGGCGTCGCTTTACCCAGTGGCTCAGGGAGGTGTTGGCATCACAAAGCCTGCGCTAAAGCGGGGTGGGGGCCTCGCCGCAGTTGGTTAGCAGAGCCAAAGTGGTTATTAATGGTTCTTAAGGGCGCCCTAATTATGCCCGTGTAACTGGGAAGCTCAGATGCCCCCTAAGCACCCCCCTGGTGCTTCTCTAGCCAGGCGAGTGCTGGGCGTCCCCCCCTGCAGGAGAGGAGCGCACCTCCAGGGCGGGTGGAAGGGCATCACCCAAGAGGGAGAGGACCAAGATGGGGCTTGGGTGTCCTTGGGGTGGCCGTGTGGCGGGGTAGGGCTGCTGGGGGCTGCCACGATGAGGGACACCCCCATGCCTTTCTCCATGGCTCCCAGAGCTGTGCTCCCTCCCTCACTCCCACCCATCCAGTGCCACCGGAGAGGTGGTGTCCCCCCTCCCGGGGCGGGCAGGGGCTGCTGCCACCCCACCTAACACCTCAACGCACCAAACCAGCTTTCAGCAGTCACAGCCACCCGGGCGCTGCCAAGGGGGCAGCAGGGGCTCCCCACAGGGGGTTTACAGAACACAGAGAGCGTCCGTACACCGCTGACCCCTCTCCAGGGGCGGATTTTCGGGATGCTGCTTGCTCATCTCATCACTGAACGACACCCCGATTGCCCCTGCAGCACTGTGTGACCATCGCTTCGCGGCTTCTGTGCTCCGATGCTCCTCCTGGCTCCAATCCTCTTCCTGGGGGATTGTGAGGGAGCGAAAATCCACATCGCTACATCCAACTTTTTTTCAGTTAAATAAAAAAAAAAGAATAAATCACCCTCTCTCATTACCAGGTAGAGGTTCGTTCCATTAAGGCTCTTTTTATGAAAATAAATATTTAAATTCTATAAAGAAATAAATACTTCTCTTTTCACATTAGATAACTCCCTGGAGACAGCAAAAAACAACCCAACACCAGTGTGCACCAGTGTCCACCAGGGCTTCATACTTTTGTGGCTCTCATGTGCCAGGCCATCGAATCCACACAGTCCAATAAAGTCGGTTGTCCCTCTCCTCCTCCTGGCTGGAGGCAGGGCACCTCTACTGTTGACCGTAGTACCTACGATTATCAGATTGGTTCCTACCTGGTCCGTAGGATCGCCTACCGTAGGTTGGAGCAACCTTCTTCCTGTAAGAATCCTTTCTTCTATCGGCTTCATTTTGCAACTCAAGCACCTGTGCCTGTAGGGCTGAGGTAGGTTCTCCATCCCACTTCTTCATGTCTTCTCCATATTCACAGAGGCAAACCCACAGGATATCTCGCATCAGCTTTGATTTGTCTTGAGTCGGAGGGTGGTTTTTCTCTTGAGTAGGAGGGTGTTTCCTCTTAGCAGCTGCAACATGAGTCTGTACAGGGAAAGCATGGAGTTTTTCCTCCACCTTGGTTAGTTTATCAAACAGTTTATCGGTTTGCTCAACTAATCTCTGGGTCATTTGCTCTATTTTCTCAGTCAGTTTCTCAGTCATTTTCTCGGTGGTCACAGTCAGCTTTTCTATGGCTGCCACAGAGAAGGGACCAGAGAGACTGTCTTCATACTGTCGTACCTTCTTAACCCCTTCATTTACAGTTGGTGTGTCAGTATCGGATCCTCCCCAGACCATTGTTGACAATGGGTGGGAATATGTTGATGGTGCACTTTGTACAAACTTTTTGAGCAGAGATCGTTTGCATGGCATTTCATCAGGGTCTACTGTCGCTTGCCCATCACTATAAATCACCTCTCGCACAGGCAGTTCTCTCAGGTACTTCATACCTTTTCCCATGTTGGTCCATTTACTTGGACGGCATTCGATATCGTCCTTGAAGGGATACCTGCGCTTTATGGCTGACACCAGTCGCCTCCAGAGACTGAGAGTGCTTGTCTTTCTCCCAATTTCTTTATCAATCCCTCCATCCTTGGCCAGGTTTCCCAATCGCCTAGCTTCTCTGCCATCTCAATCTACGGTATCTGCCCCGCTATCCCAGCATCGGAGCAACCAGGAGACAAGTGTTTCGCCTTCATGACGACTAAAGTCCTTCCTGATACTTCTCAGATCTTTCACGGAGAAGGATTGAACAACTCCCTCTACATCTGAGTCCTCCTGTGGTGAGGCTGCCCCAGAAGGGGCCTCTGCAGCATCTGCTCTAGAAGGACTCTGGCCTTTGTCTGTTTTCAAAGGTCTCTTTCCCTTCTGTGGTCTTGAAGGACCCTCCCCTGGATCTTGTTCAGAACTCTCCCCCAAGCTATGTGACTTGAGGTGGTCTTTGTGGTAAGGGGCAGGGGAAGGAGTTGACCTCCTCTTCCTGCTCCTGGTTCCCGGGGCGGCTTGTACCGATTTTGATGGAGTTGGAGTAGTTTTGGTACTGGTTGTAGTGGCTGCAGTAGGTTGTGCCGGGAGAGGCGGCGGCGTGGCTTGTGCCGCTGCAGGGGGGGGCGCGGCTTGTGCCGGGACGGGCGGCGGAGGGGCCGGTGTTGTTGCGGTGGGGGGGGCGGCTGCCGGTGGTGCGGGTGCCGGTGCCGGTGCAGGCGGCGGCGGAGGCGCCTGTGCCGTGGCGGTGCGGAAGACGGCTGCCGGTGGCGCCGTTGCTCCGGGGGGGGCAGCTGCCGGTGGCGCCGGTGCCGTGGGGGAGGCGGCTGCCGGTGGTGCCGTTGCTCCGGGGGGGACAGCTGCGGCCGGGCCGGGCGGGGCCGCGGTTCGCGCCGCTGCAGATCGCCGAGCGGCTGCGCGGGTCTGAGTGGCGGCAGCGCACGGTCCCCTCCAGCTCCCCCTGCACAGATGTTTCACAAGAAACCACCCCTGCACCACATTCAGGAGCATCAACAACAAAACCACGATCTTAACAAGGTACCAGTCCTTATCCTCAGAGCCCAGAAGGTTGCCATGCCCCAGCTCTGATGGGGTCACATCAGCATAATTATCAAAGGGCGAAGTAAACATTCCCCAGGTAGAAGAACCCTTTGATCCCTTTGGTCTCTTTTCTACTGAGCATGAGGCAGATGGGATGGAATACCCTGTTGGTCAGTTTTGGGTCACCTGTCCTGTCGCTCCTCCCCGCAGGTGGGACCCCACTATGCTTTTCCGCTTCCGACCCTCCAACGGGGCAAATAACAAAGCTGGTTGGCCGTGGGGGTTATAGCAATGAGTATAAGCAAGAGCCTCTCTGCATCCCATGCCTGGGCATCAGCTGTAACCATTGCTCTTATCGCTCTGAGAGAGTGAACGCTGACGGCACAATAGGCAGTTAATTTCAGTTGGTAGAAGAGGCCCAGCTAAGAAGCCAAGTTACTGAACAAAATTGGTTCTCTTTTACCTCAAACCAGGACACAGGGAGAGTTTCCTTCCATTAAGGCTCTTTTTATTAAAATAAATATTTATATTATATAAAGAAATAAATACTTCTCTTTTCACATTAGATAACTCCCTGGAGGCAGCAAAACAAGCCAACCCCAAACCAGCCCAAAGGACAGGGGCTTTGGTGAGAAATCAAGAGATGGTAAACGCTTTCTTTCTGTGGTCGTGACAAATCCAGTTTTAGGAATCAAGTAGACGGTAGATATTCCAGAAACAGAGGAAAACTCTCTTTGAGACGGTAGTTCAGCACGTTGTCCTTGGGAAGGTAAGGTGGGCAAACACAACTGTAACCACCACCACAGATGTTTCCCATTTGTCTGTAACGTGGTCGCGTGCGCTGCGAGGCGCGAGCGTGCGGCTCAGCCATGGAAGTTGACGATGTTCCTTCTTCACTCTGCCCTTAACGAGGTCACACCCACCTTTCTGGCTTTTGCTTAAGGTGCGTTAGCTAATTTCAAAGAGAGTTACTGTCTCCAAAATAAGGGGGGGTGGGGGGTGGTGGTGGGGAAATAAACTGTCTTAACCACTACTTCATAACTTGAAGAGGAAAACTTGTGTACCAAAACCCCAGAGTTACTGTCTCCAAAATAAGGGAGGTGGGGGGAACAAACCATCTTAACTTCTCCTTCATAAGCTAAAGAGGAAAACTTGTGTACCAAAACCCCAGAGTTACTGTCTCCAAAATAAGGGAGGTGGGGGGAACAAACCATCTTAACTTCTACTTCATAAGCTAAAGAGGAAAACTTGTGTACCAAAACCCCAGAGTTACTGTCTCCAAAATAAGGGAGGTGGGGGGAATAAACCATCTTAACTTCTACTTCATAACCTAAAGAGGAAAATTCGTCTAAGAAATGTAACTAAAGGTCTAAGAAAACTAACTAAAGGCCTAAGAAAAGTAACTAAGGTCGAAGAAACGTAATCAAAAGAAGAACTCTAAGAGTCCACGTGTCACAGCAGCTGTTGGTGGATTATCTCCCACACCATCTTCTTCCGGAAGTATGGCATGTGAGTCTGAAAAGAGAAGAGAAAGAAAAGAGAAATTAAATAATGACGTCACGGTAGAAAGAGGCGGCAAACACGCATAAACGCCCAGCGGAGTCCTTAATAGGAAGTTCCCTTTAGGAACTGTCAACCGTTTGGGTACAACACCCCACGCGGTTCCTAAGAGGGTGACACGACAACCCGACAAAACCAGATTGACTTGACCACGCGACAGCTTACAAGCACGCTAATAAAAGACCCGTCTAAAACGAAATCAAGAAAAAGAAGCGGTGTCTTGACTGGTCAAAGGGTAGAAGCCATTTCTCCAAAAGATACCGAGCCCAGATATGCCAAACCCGCTGGCGGCAGTACCTTGCCCAAGAGGAATCTCACCGGCAGCAGCTCCCAAAGGCGGGGATGGAGAACCACAGCTCTGCCCTGCCCAGGCCACTTGGAAGTTCTGATCCCAGCAACTACGCACCGAAACGGGGTACAAAACCTCAGCCCCTGCCCCGGACACAATGAAGAGCTGCTGCCTAACCTCCCTGGCTCCTGTCCCTGGGCGAGAGGGGCTTGGAGGGGTTTATGACCTTCACTCACCTGGCTAAAGTTGAACGGTTTCTCTCTGGCGATGTAATCTGCGTATTTACACATAAAGACGCCGCAGTCGCTTCCATTCAGCTGCTGAGGGATCTCCTAAGGAATGCAAAGAAGATGGAGGATTTCCCTCTGTCTCAAAAGAAAAGCAACTTGGAAGCAGCGCACATTACCCACACCGACACTGCGCTCACCGCACACTCCTGACCCTACTTGCCTAATCCCCGATACCCACTCCCGCCCACGAGGAACAGACCCAGTTCACTGCTCACCATCCCTCCCCTCTGCCTCCCGGACTCGGACACTACGATCCAAATTTTTGGCAGGCCCAGAAGGCGCAGCAGCCCTCCCCCCTGCGAGGTGTCTCAAGGTTCGCACCGCCTCTTTCTTAAGTGACCTTTCTTAAATCCGGTCTTTAGGGACTGCTTTTTACTATCAACTCCTCGAGAAACATCAGCTCAACCCTTTCTTTGCCACGGGCCAGGATCTGGGCCCCAAAGAAGCACTTACAGTTCCCATTTCAAACCCAAGGGGTGCTCACGTACACGTGGCTCCATGCTGTGAAGAGTCCACTCTGAAACATCCAGCTCCAGCTGTCTTTTTTCCCAGCTTTCTTTTTGCAGGTATTGGCTGGTTAAAACAAAAGGAAAAAAAAAAATCCCTTTTCATCTCTGTAATTTAGGCCAACAACAAAATAAAGCGGCTGAAGGATCACAGGAAGACGGACGGCAGAACGGTAAAATGTCAGAGGATCCTCACCGCAGCTGATTTAAGGCTGATTTTGAGGAAAAATCCCAATCTGAAACTTACAAACACGGGGAGAGGCTGTGAGCTAATGGTCAAGAACGAGGCCAACGACTCCATTGCTTCGGAGAGGTCAAAAAGCCCCAAATCACATGTTATCAGAGCACAAAGAGACAAACCAAGCAAGGAACTGTAATGCCGTAATTCCACCGGGTGCCTTGATCCCACATCCTGGGCTCCGACTAACAAAGTCGGCACACGTGTGCCACGGGGCTATGGCGTATTTGGCTGTGCCTCTCACGGGAAGGTGGCAGAATCCAGGCACCCCAGACCCTGGGTGCAGGGGACGCTGTGACAGCAGATAAGCAGTCGATGCCAGACAAGTCGCAGCAAGCAACTCCAAGATTCCTGCTTGGTTATCTACAAGCCACGTGAAAACTGGCAGTCGCCTTACAGGGACTAAATCTAAAACCCCTCTCCTCATTCACACCAGAAAAGCAGTGACGGAGCGGTTACTTACAGCAAAGTCTGACAAATCTTGTCCCCTTTCTGCCCAAGCGAGTCCAAGTACGTGATCGTGTTCTTCCTCAGATCTATGACCTGTTATTAAAAGGTGACCGTTAGGCAAAGCACAACCTTGTGCCGCACACCCCCCAACACCTACATGACTTCTCTTGCCAGTTTTTGCTCCCCGTCCAATTCTAAAGAAAAAGCCCGTGGGACTCACGGCTAGTGTCCAGTGTGCTCGCAAGTTCACAGGCACAAAGATGATGTCCTGCTTGAAGACATCCACACTTCTGGTCCATCTTCTTACTGCTTCGTAGCCCCCAGATGTTAGTTTGGCATAAAAGAAAGTACTGAACGCGTGGACCGCTGGATAGCCTTCCTTCTTGCCTCTTTCCATCAGCAGACCCATGTAGAAATTAACCACCTGTACCATAAAGAGGAAACGTGAGGTGTAAACATATGACGCTGCCTTCCCCAACCAAAAATACAGCACCACGTCTTTTCTGGCCACCCTTAAGCACGCAGCGCAGAGAACTCCAGCCTCAGCTGTCAGCTTTTGTTCCCAGGATTTCACACGGGGCTACATCGGCAGTTTGATCAAAACACCTGCCACCCACGCCAATAACCCGGACGAACTCCTGGAAGCTGCGTCATACAAGAAGTAACGGAACTTCCCGAAACGCTCGACCCTTCAACACCTCAAATAAGAAGTGTACAGAGATTTCTAGGCTCTGCAGCGGAGGTCGTCAAAGAACGTTGACGCGACTTCTGTACAGGGCGGAGGGGTATTTTTCAATAAAGGCTGAGTGAGACTAGCCCTGTGCTGCAGCTGGTTTTACCTCATCGTTTAGCCAGCAAAGGTTCCTGAGCGTGTGGATGTCTTCGCGAGTGACCTTTAGTTTGAAGGCACTGCTCATGATCTCATCTGGCTCACCTCTGCCAAATGCGGCACTGACCTCTCTCTCCATGGCCTGAAAGGAACAATTAAATGGGGAAGGACTTGTGAAACAGAGCATGGAGCACGCTGACCTGGGGGCAGCTTTCCACTGAAACACGGCCTGTAAATTCAGCTCAGGTGACAGAGCAACTGCCTCCGACGGTTTCTTGCCTCAGTGAGCGATAGCGCTTTTGCCTTGCTTGGTTGGTTTCAGCATCCTAACTTTGAACTTCACAGCCCAGGCTTGCTGCCGTTTCTTTTCACCAAGGACGTGGGGATAAAACCCGTCAACTTAGCAAACACGCTCAAGCAGCTGAAAATGGAACACAACTCTGGCAACCCCCTTTCCCAGGTGCTGCTGCGGCCCTCGCAATACCCAGGTTTAAGCCAACCCCAGCGGGCATCCTCCGTACCGAGGCAGCTAAGTCAGGAGCCTGAAAGAACGTGAAGGTGGGGGACTTCAAAGGGAACGGCAAAGGGGGAAACTGAGGCAGCCGTCCCGCTAACAGAAGGCCCACAAACCCTTAGGGCAGCACAACTGAAGGAGCGCGGGGAGCACACAAAATCCTTCAAAGCAGCTTTAGTGCTGACCCTCGCACTGTGAAGCCACAACCACAGCCACTCGCTAACAGGTTCAATGCAAGTTCTTCAGATTTCAAAGCGCCTTAAGAACCACCGAGAAGAAGAGGACTTCCTTGCAGCTCTGCCACAACCTTCTCTTTTGTCTCACAGACTGTCGCCTACGGTACCTCTGTGAGCGGAGGAAAGCGTTCCGCTGTTTTTCCCAATCTTGGCACTTTCTTTTCCTCCACATCGAGGCTGGCTGACTTTTTGGACGGAACAGGTGTAGGGTGTCCTCGGAATAAGGCATCTTCTAAGATTTCTGTGCCACGCTGCCTCTGTTAGACAAACGGACGTTAAGCTAGCAATCAAGCACAGATTTGTTTCCTTGGGGACAGGACAGAAAATCTTGCTTATATAGAAAACTGGAAGGGTTTTTGTACACCCATGCAACCAGCAAACTCCAAAGTTACTTCTTCTTGACGACTGCATTCCAACTGTGCACCCATGGAGTGCTGCACTCGGAGGCAAGAGAGGCAGAAAGCTCCTTTGCCTTGGGCTAGCGTTAAGAACCCCAGCAAAGCCTCCACGTGTAGGTATCAAGTTGAGATTGAGACTACTATTTCTGATTACCATGACTAAAATTTTATTTTTGACCTCAACCCTGACCAGAGGTGAAAGTCAAAGAGACGTACTTCCTATCCCAGCAAACAAGATAAGACTAAAGACACCCCAGTCCAGCTTTGCAGGTCAACCAAGTCTGTGCGCTAAAGATTTTGAGGCTATACCCAACACGTGAAAGGGGAAGAATCAAAACCGTATAGTGTAGTGTGCTCCTAATAGTCCAGAAACAAAATTAACGGCAGCGGAAAACACTTGGCGATAGCGCTACTCATCAAATAACGCTCCCGCTTTCCCGGGGAAAAACAACCTGGGCAAATACAGATATTGTTCAGGAAGTCATGTGAAGAGTGCTGAAGTTTCTCATCACAAAGAGCTCTATTTTCCTTGGGAATAACACAAGCTTACCCCTGCGATGGTTTCTTTCACTGCTCCTTCCTCTTCCGCAGAGTTTTCTTCTGGTGTGCAGTACCTGCCAGGAGAGGGAGAGAGAGAAGCGAGCTCTATATCCGTCCTGTCCCATGGAATTCTCAAGAATTCACCCTCTGGACAAGAAAGGCTTTTGCAAGGCTAAATACAGCACTAGTTTTTAAAGCGGGGAGAAGAATAGGGACAGAATTAGCTACAAAACAGGACTGCTGCAACTGAACCTCCCTCTGCTCCCATCTACGCTTTCTCCTCTCTCATGTAAGGGCAGGTCACTGCAGAAAGATGCGTGCATCTTACCGCCGTACAAAATCTCTCCCTGTAGCTGCACCTACTGCCCCCAAAAACCTGTTTCCATAAAGACCGCAAAGCCGTCGCAACTCACAGTCCTGCCAGCTCAGGCAGCCAATACCAATGAGGCCGCTGGCCTCTCAAACCCAACTGCACGCTGCCTTTTTCCCCCTCCTAGGCAAACCCCAGGCATCCTTTGGGACTTACAAAGTCCCCAAAACTGCCTCAAGTCCCACCAGGCTTTACAAGCTCTCTAATCCTTCTGCTTAGGATGCGGGTTTCCAAGTGAAAGAAGTGAAATGTCAGCTCATTGATGGCTCGGCAGAACGACTCACAAACAAAAACGGATTCTGCACATCCAAGGGCAACTTGGGACGGCCACCACTCGCACCCTTACTGGCTTTCTTCCCACAGCAAACACCACACCAGCACAACCCTCTTTGTCACGCAGCACGGCTCTCGCTTGTGTTGGAGATGCAACTGGCTTGCAAGCAATTCCGGAGCCGCAAGCTAGCTACTTCTCTTTCACAGCACTGAGACGATCAAAGACCGTTGGTCATCTTCGAGACTCTACCAGCGGCTGAAAGAGATACACGCGCAGAGCCAAAAGGAACAAGAAGCATCATTAGAAGAGACTCTACCTGATCGTATCACCTCTCTGCGACCGCTGCGGGCAGCAAACATCTATACATTCGACACCTGCACAGAAAAGCAGTAGTAAGAAAACAAGAAGTCGACTTTCAATCACCATCAGATGTACACAGCTCTCCATTTCTGAGTGATAAATAAAAAAAAAGGAAAAACTTTGAAGGATGACGGTATGGTCAGGAAGTTCGAATTCTGGCAAGCACTTTGAACTAGGAACGTCATCTGCGAGTGTGTAAGAAATGCCCTATTCGGATTTGACGTCTACCTACAAAGTGGAACGGATTGGAATCATGGGGATACTCACCGGTCCTGAGTGTTGCACGTGGATAGACATCTCCTCCGTATTTTGGTTCTTCCCGGTGACTCACAGTCGCCACTGGTTCCTTGGAGGAGGCTTGAACACTTTGGGGCAGGAAACAAACAACAGAGGAGAATCACAATTTTTATACGGGGGGCATTTGTTATCAGTGCGTACCAATTCACGCTGGCTTTTGGGGTTTTTCTTTAAGAAGAACAAAATATTCTTTGCACATCCGACAAATATCTGCATTAACCTGAGGAGGCCACTTTACTCTGTGGGACAAGACAGCGTTCATTTCAACCAGCCCTGACCAATTCTGCTCAATCTATTTGTTAAAGGTTATGCTGACGCTGAGAATGGCAATGTCCACAACATCCATACTGCTGGGACATTTTACTTCAGACCTGCCCTGCTCTGACCTCAGGGACTATATGCTCAGTAGCGGTTGGAGTGCATTAGACACCTTCCCCAGGAACTTCTCTGGTTTAGCTTCCTCTGAAAGGAATCTCTTTCTCAGGCTCCAGATCTGCTCCAAAATATGAGCCAAACCACAATAAGCAACGACTGGCAGATGAGACGCCGACAGCAGAGTCTTGACCTGCTCTCAAATGCAGTGCGCTTAAACTCAGCGCACCCAAAATTACATGAGAAACTCTCTTCTGTATCATTTTCATGGTATGGATTTTCATCTGCAGTGGCGGATTCTGGCGCAGCGCACTCCTTAACTGGTGGCCTCAGTGGTAAGAAGCTGTCTGGAGCAGCTTTGATGCTCTGTTTGCCCTTCCGGCTTGTGCTCAAAACATCAACGGCAAAAGAAACGGTATCAAGAGAACATTCCAATGTGCACCTCCACCACCACCTGCTTTGTCAAGCACGTACACCGATGACGATGGAGACAGACACGAGATGTTTATGACTTTCAGATGAAGACCTGCTGTCTTCAACTGGCTAATGGGGAAGTAGAGAGAAGTAAAAGTGAAAATCACAACAACTGCCTTGAAGATACGCTGTTGATTGTGTCCTCAGCCTCCTCTCAAGTTCAACGCTTCCTCTTACCGCAGACCTTTAATCTCTAGCTAATCTCCTGTGTCAATTAAGTAGCTGGATTTAAAGAAAAAGTTTAATATTGGTACTTCGGGGGGGAAGCAGCTGACGACCTCCCTTACCATAGGCAGTAAACCTTTCGGGGAAGAAGTCAAAGAAAACGGAAGGATTTTTACCTCAGACGGGGAATTGTCTTGTCAGGACGAGAGAGTGGTTCCTTAGTCAAGCGAGCATGGGTCCCACACGGCATTTGACCTACGAGAGAAGAGCGTAAGGCATGGGTAAGTATAAAAGGAAACTGAAGAGGTTTATGAGTTTACAGTAACGAGCTTCACCAAAGATAAATTGTCATTTTCTCTCTCACATCATCATATGATTTGTGTTATGTCACTTTAGGACATTTTCAGGTTTTCACACCGGCAACTGCAGCAAGTTGCGCGCACAAGGTATTGCCAGCCGAAACCTGAAATACAAAAGGCTCCTCAGGATCTACTACCTAAAAGGACCATTGAAAACAATTTGCTTCTGGCAAGCTAACAGTGGACCTATCAGAACGGAAGGACTGCATCCAAGGCAGCTCTGGTACCGAGACGACCAGATCGACGCCCGGCTCCACTCCAGAAGCAATGCAAGGATGCGGGTAAGAAACAGAGGTCACGCTCAAGTATTCCCAGATGCTGCCTCGTCCCGTGCCTGCCATAATCCCTACAGAACCCTAGGGGTAGACTTGGACAGTACACAAGGTACGGTGAAAATGAAACAAGTCGTATAACTTGATGTCAGCCTTACCAATTTGCAGCACGGCTACATCGAGTGACGAAAATCGTGGTCTTTTAGTGGAAGGCTCTAAAGAAGTGGACCCAGGCTTAAAAGAAAACAACAAAAAAGCACCAGCGTGAGTGTAACCTGAATGTGAATCCCAGCAAACACACTTCCTGAGGCTTAGTCAGCTCTACTATGACTTGGGGACCATGACTTGCTGGTTCAGATTGCAGAAGGCGGCAAATCTTGGCAGGACCTTTGACAGGTACGCTTTAAATTTTGAATACAGGCTCTCATATGTGCAGCAATTAAAAGAATACAGTCTTGTCACTGAGTTATCACTCAGTCGGCTTCTAAACATTCCAAAGGGTGATAGTTCGGCCCTTGAGAAATATATTTTGTACAAATAAGAGTTAACGACTCTCTCAGGAACGAAGAACTAGAGCCCGACAGTCTCTTAGCCCTCTAATCCCATGGGGCAATAAGAAAAACTGCACTACACCTTTGAACCAAACTAGGCAGTCAAGGTGGCTCATTTTTACAGAGCCAAAGTCCTACAGGAACGCTCTCCTGGACTGGTGGATAATGAGCAGAAAGCGGTTTATCCAGAGCAAGTATGCAGTTTTTCTTGTCAGGTAGTGTATATTGATTCCTTAACCACAAGCTTGAGAAAGAGAATAACAGTTTGCAAACACACTAAAACTATAAACTTGAACCATTCTCAAGTATCTGGAAGACAACAAACAGTTTGCTCCTCCCGCAGCTGCCAGTGCCGGAGCAGAGGACGCAGGCTTGAGTAAGGCAAACCCAGCCCACATTAGAGCTGCCTGCTAGAAATGCAAAAGAACCACCTACTGCTGTACAGGCTCAGAGCAGGCTCAACCTCAAGATGCAGTAGGGAGAGCCGCTTGCTCTCGCACCTTGCACAGACCCTAACATTTCAAAGCCCTCGCTAACCTCTTCCGCAGACTCTGTGCCGGCAGCATCTTCGCTGACGGAAGCCGCCGGGCGTTTGGTTGCCTTGGTCGGCAACTGCAGCACTGCAGAAACGTCAACTTTCTCTTTCTGCTCAGAGATGGAATAATCTAAAAAACAAAGACAGGCCGTATAAGAACAGGATAGAAAACCAACAGAGGTACATTGCGAATACAGACAGGAGGGAGCACACAGCTTGGATTTAAGATACTCTTTCTGCTGACAGGCGCGGGCTCAGCGCCAGAGACCTGGGCTATCTCCTGCTGGCAGTAAAAGTATTGGGCCCTGCCACAGTCACCGCAGAGAACGTCCGTCATCTATAGGGCTAAGCCCTACCGGACACCCTCAAGCCATTGGCTATAGGCATAGAGAGCCACAAGGCAAGAAGCCAACAGCTTGAAAAGCCACAGTTTCAGGAACAATGCCAGAGCACAAAAGCCAGACTTTTCCAAGGGACACGAAACCTCAGAAAAATCGGGCATATTCAGTACTTGTGTAATGCGCGATACCTGATTTTTGCTTTTTCGGCGGAGTCTCGTCATCATCATCATCCACAACTATGCAAACGCTGAGGAAAGAACACACACAACAGTGTTTTGCAACCCTAGGGAAGCTCCCAGCAGGCTGACTTCCCTTCACAGGGCCCAAACTTCCCAAGTTACTTTTCCTATCCCAAAGGTCTCCCCCTCCAAGCGCCCCTGGGATCATCTCAGGCACATACACCTAACTGCAGCCCTCCTCAACACCCCCCAACCTCTCCCAGCCAACGACCGCTCGCAGAGAGCTAATGATCCCGCTGCAGCACATTAGGCCTCTTTGGCTCATTCCGTTAATGCTTCCCAACATTTTACCTTTCTTCCTATCGCCAACAAATTAAGTTCGTTTCGGAAATCCCTACACTGAGTTGCAAAGAAAAGTCTAAGGAGGACAGGACATAAAAGGTGGGAAAGCAACTCGGGCATACACCCACTTCAATCACTTTGTCCTTTGGGAATGGAGCACACAGGTTGGTCCGAGGTGGGTTTTTTCCTCTCTTTGCCCCCCCAAATGTCAGGACAGCCGGATCCTTTGAAGAACTCTTTGGTCTTTCTTACACAAAGGAATTTCTCTTGAACTGTTATGCCCCCGACCCCTGCTGATAGCATTGCTTCTGGCCGGGGAGATGGGGGGGGAGTGGGCGCCGGGGCGATGCCCGGGGGCGGCCCTGAGGCGGCGGGGCGGCTCGCTGCCCTGGGGGGCGGCCTCTTGCGCGGCGGCGGGGCCGGGGCGGCGAGGAGGGCGACGAGGGGCCCCCACAGCCATCGGTACAGGGGAGGCTGAGGGGGGAGAGAGGGGCGGGGCGGTGGGTGCGCGCGCGCAGGCGCGCCGCCGTCTGTGCTCTGCCTGAGGGAGCCGTTAGCGGCCGCCCGGCCCGCTTCTGCCCCTGCCCTGCGGTGGGGCCGGGCCGGCGCCGTCCCGCCTGGCCCTGCTCTGTCTGGGGGAGGCGCTTGCCCTTCTCCGGAAGCCCCGAGCCGGGCCCCGGCTGGCAGCTGGGCGCCGGGAGGCCGGGGAGCGCCCGGAGGAGGGGAAGAGGCCTTCGGGGAGAGGCCCCCACGGAGGCCGGAGGGGCCCCCCAGAAGCCCTCCAGAGACGGAGGGGCCCCCCAGAAGCCTCCCAGAGAGCGGAGGGGCCCCTCGGAGAGCGGAGAAGCCTTTCGGCGTCCCGCAGGCCTGAGGCGAGCGACAGCGGCCGGCGGCGCGGGCTCTCGCGCGCCCCCTCCTGCCTCCTCTGCCCTCGGTGGGTGAGGGAATGCCAATCCCGGGCTTACCGAGCCCTTTCCTGCGCGCTCGCACGGCGCTTTGCACCCCTCTGGCGGGGAGCTGCGCTCGCTGCACCCGGCTGCGCCATGGCTGCGGTGCGACTGGAAGGACGCGGACTGCGTTCGGCGTTCCACCATGGTGAGCGGCTGCGATGGAGCGGCGCCCAACCGCCGGCCGCAGGCAGCCCCGCTCGAGCCGCTGCTGCGGGGGCCGGCGAGCGTGTGGTGAGTGCTGAGCTGTGTGCTGGGGGGTTGGGCTGGCTCTTGGGGCGCTGCCTTGCTCCTAAGGGGGCTTTGAAATGCGGTGCTCGCCCCTCGTTAACGAGCTGTTTCCTGTGGGGTGGAAATGTGCGGCTGTTGCTGCAGCCCCGTCCTGGAGAGGCTTTTTTTCCAGGGCTGGGAGCGAGAGCGGCGTCCAGGCTGGGCAGGGGAGCCGGGTCTGCTCGTCCTCCAGCTGAGCAGTGGTGGTTTGCAGGTAGCATCCGGTTGCACTTGCTGGAATGCAGAGCAGGAGAGAGTTGTGTCGTGGTTTTCCCCTGCAGATGCGGGACACGGGCGGCAAGGTGGCAGCGTGGGGGGAGTGGGGGTAACTGGGAGCCCCCGTCTGCCTCCCAGCCCCATGGCGCTGGATGCAGCTCAGATGCACCCACGCTCTGTGAGGGGGGGTTTGAGGGCCTGAAGGGTTGTCCCCGTGTCCCTGCCGGGCTTATGGTGGTATCTTGCTGCTGTGCGTGGGTCTGGGGGTGGCCGGGAAGGGTCTGGCATGCTGGGGCCATCACTGACCCTCATTTTCTCTCCCACCATAGAGCTCCTCGGCGGAGCTCTCAGCCAGCTCTCGGCGGAGCTCCCCCAGCCAGCGCCTTCCCACATCAGCACCCTTTAGGTGCCTGTCCCCCCTCTCCAGGAGATCTTTGCTGGGGCACCTTGGGAGAGTGGGCAACCACTACCATGGGATGGTGGGATGGGGACAGCCACCTCCTTTGTCCCCTGTCCAGCTGGTGCCCTGACCCTCTCACTCTTCCATGCCCCCGCAGCTTCCGGAGCAAGAGGTTGTGAACGTGTTCATCGGGACGCAGGCGGTGGGGGCCATCATCGGGAAGAAGGGGCAGCACATCAAGCAGCTGGTGCGGTTTGCGGGTGCCTCCATCAAGGCGAGGAAGGCGCTGCGGGGCTGGTCCTGCGCTTCGTGCCTCAGTTTCCCCTCTGCACTGCCGAGGTCAGGGAATGGGAGTGTGCGGGGAGCAGTTTTGCTCCCCAACTTATCACAGAACGGTTGAGGTTGGAAGGGACCTTGAAGATCATGGAGTCCCACCCCCCTGCCCTGTTCAGGGACACCTCCCCCCAGCCCAGGTTGCTCCAAGCCCCATCCAACCTGGCCTTGAACACCTCCAGGGCTAGGGCAGCCACAGCTTCTCTGGGCAAGCTGGGCCAGTGATTCACCACCCTCACAGTGAAAAATTTCTTCCTGTTATCTCCTCTAAATGTCCCCTCTTCCACTTTGAAGGCACTCCGCCTCGTCCTGTCACCCCATGCCCTTGTAAAAAGTCTCTCCCCAGCTCTCCTGTACCCGTTGGCATGGGCCCACCTCTCCCGCCTGTGTTTAGTAGAAGGCCAGGCCTGCAGCACCCTGGTTATGAGCCCGGCTCGGGTGGGAGGGGATGCTCCTGCATGGGGGGATTGCCCTGCGTTGTGGGGGGACATGCCACCGAGGGAAGGTCTTGCTGAAGCGGTGGCTGCACTCACGCTCCTTCTCCCCCATACTTCCCCAGATTGCACCGGCAGAAGGTCCCAAGGGCAGCGAGCGCATGGTCATCATCACAGGGCCGCCCGAGGCTCAGTTCAAGGTGCGCTGGGTGGGGGCTGTGGGTGTGGGGGACAGTAAGGGCCAAGTTGAGAGCGTCCCTGTGGTCAGCACTGTGCTGCCAGCCTGGCTTGGCCTCCCTCAGCGCCAGGGGAGCTCTTTGCTGGGTACCATGATTTTGATGCTGCTGGACGTGAGGACATTGTGAATGGACTCCTCGGTGCGGGCAAAGCCACCCGCATCCCACCTGGGTTCATCTTCCATAACCTTGTCTCCTGTCCACTCGAGCGGGATGGCGGCCCCCCCCAAAAAAATTGAGCCTCTCTCAAGGAGCGATGGAGGAAGCACAAGTTAAAAAAACCCAGAAACCTGAAATTAATTAGGGCTTGTCCGGGGTGAAAAGTTGGGAGCGGCGAGATGCTCGGTGGGGGCTCAGGGGTGGGTGGTGGTGGGAGAAACAGTGCCCTGACCCCCAACTCTTGCTTTTCCCTTCTCCTCCCCAAGACTGCACAGTGCAAGATGAGGGAAATGGTCCAGCAGGTGAAGCAGCAGGAGCAGAAACACGCTCCGGGAGCCCCGGCCTCGCAGCACAGCAAGTGATGCTCCTGTCGTGCCGCCCAGCACCGCCTGATGAATGTAACCCCACTGCCGGACAACCCCCTCCAACCTCCTCCACCACCCCCAGCAGGTCAGGGGAGCAAACCAAAGACCCGCCCAGACACACAGCCCCCTATTCCCGCGGCGCTGCGAGGATGCGCAGCTGAGGGGTACGGGGAGGGCTCTCTCCATCCCACAGCCTCCCCCTTCCTCCTCCGTCGCCTCCCGACGCTGTCCCTTTAGTTGGACTAACAGGGGCAGGTTTTGGTACCTCAGCACCTCACGCTTGTGTTTCCCTTTTAGAGATTTTGTGTGCCTTGTAAAACTGAGAGTTGGAGCATTTTTTTATTAATTTTTTTAATAAAAAAGAATGAGTTGGAAAAAACCATGTCGAGCGAGTGCGAGGCGGGAGAAGGAAAGCAATCCCAGGGGTGCTGACGTGCGGAAAGAAACTCCCCAACTCGGGGCGAGTTACAAAGCAGCATGTTTATTGCAGCGCTGGGTGCAAGGGGGATGGCTCCCAACTCGCCCAGGGGCTGGTAAAGCAAGCGTTCCTTTCTGATGCAAAGGCGTACGTATTCATTAGTGTAGGCTGGGAATAGGCACCACTCTGGTCATGATCTGTGGGTTGTTGTGGAGGAAGGCTCCCAGTCTTCCTGCCGGTGTACTTTTCCCCTTTGGCTCAAGAGTGCTGCTGTGGCTGAGCTCTGAGCCGCCAGACCGGTTCTCAGCAGATGGTTACTTCGCGCAGACAATAAGGCCCTGAATAGCCCTTCCTGTTCTCTGGATGGCTCTGGGTGGCTCTGCTCCTCTGCTGCTTCTAAGGTCGGGCTGCCCCAGTGTCATCATTGAGGAGCCTTTTGTCTATCCAGTTCTCACTTGTGGGTGTTCCTGCCCATGTCAGTGCCAGAGCTCTTCCGTAGGCTCCTTCTGCTAGCGGAGAGCCAGGGGCCATTCCTTCAGGAGAAAGCTTGAGAAATGTTTAAAAAGAGAAAAGGGGGAAAAAAAAAAAGGGAAAGGAGGAAAAAAAAAGTGGGAAAAGAAAAAAGAGAAAAAGAAAAAAAGGGGGAAAAAGCAAAAAAGGTCAAAAGAAAAAAGGGGTAAAAGAGAAAAAAGGGGGAAGCGAAAACATATTAAAAAAGAAAGGTAGAAAGGAAAAAAAACCAACCAAACCAAGCAAGGAAAGTGGGAACAGCTGCGGGGCAAGAGGAGGGACAGGAGCTGGGGGGGGGAGGTGGCAGTGCCGGCGCCGACCCCGGGGGCTGCGACACCACGTTTTTGTCCTCTACTGCAAAGTGTTGTGTGAAAAACAACCAACCAAACCCCATCCAAGGACAACATCAAAAACCAAAGAGAAATCTCTGCAGCTCACAGGAGCCTGAGCTTGCTCTCGGTTGCTTTCTTTCCAGTGTCTTGGGGGTGTCACCGCCGAGCTGAGATTGGGGTGTGGTGGTGGTGGGAGTTTGTCCCATGGCTGTGATGGGGGGAGAAGGGGTGGGCGGGGAGTGGGGGATGTGGTGTGGGGTTTTCTTTGGGTGATGGTGTTTTTTTGCCAGGCGTCGCTTTACCCAGTGGCTCAGGGAGGTGTTGGCATCACAAAGCCTGCGCTAAAGCGGGGTGGGGGCCTCGCCGCAGTTGGTTAGCAGAGCCAAAGTGGTTATTAATGGTTCTTAAGGGCGCCCTAATTATGCCCGTGTAACTGGGAAGCTCAGATGCCCCCTAAGCACCCCCCCGGTGCTTCTCTAGCCAGGCGAGTGCTGGGCGTCCCCCCCTGCAGGAGAGGAGCGCACCTCCAGGGCGGGTGGAAGGGCATCACCCAAGAGGGAGAGGACCAAGATGGGGCTTGGGTGTCCTTGGGGTGGCCGTGTGGCGGGGTAGGGCTGCTGGGGGCTGCCACGATGAGGGACACCCCCACGCCTTTCTCCATGGCTTCCAGAGCTGTGCTCCCTCCCTCCCTCCCACCCATCCAGTGCCACCAGAGAGGTGGTGTCCCCCCTCCCGGGGCGGGCAGGGGCTGCTGCCACCCCACCTAACACCTCAACGCACCAAACCAGCTTTCAGCAGTCACAGCCACCCGGGCACTGCCAAGGGGGCAGCAGGGACTCCCCAAAGGGGGCTTACAGAACACAGAGAGCGTCCGTACACCGCTGACCCCTCTCCAGGGGCGGATTTTCGGGATGCTGCTTGCTCATCTCACCACTGAACGACACCTCGATTGCCCCTGCAGCACTGTGTGACCATCGCTTCGCGGCTTCTGTGCTCCGATGCTCCTCCTGGCTCCAATCCTCTTCCTGGGGGATTGTGAGGGAGCGATAATCCACATCGCTACATCCAACTTTTTTTCAGTTAAATAAAAAAAAAAGAATAAATCACCCTCTCTCATTACCAGGTAGAGGTTCGTTCCCTTAAGGCTCTTTTTATGAAAATAAATATTTAAATTATATAAAGAAATAAATACTTCTCTTTTCACATTAGATAACTCCCTGGAGACAGCAAAAAAAAAAGCACCACCACTGTGCACCAGTGTCCACCAGGGCTTTATACTTTTGTGGCTCTCATGTGCCAGGCCATCGAATCCACACAGTCCAATAAAGTCGGTTGTCCCTCTCCTCCTCCTGGCTGGAGGCAGGGCACCTCTACTGTTGACCGTAGTACCTACGATTATCAGATTGGTTCCTACCTGGTCCGTAGGATCGCCTACCGTAGGTTGGAGCAACCTTCTTCCTGTAAGAATCCTTTCTTCTATCGGCTTCATTTTGCAACTCAAGCACCTGTGCCTGTAGGGCTGAGGTAGGTTCTCCATCCCACTTCTTCATGTCTTCTCCATATTCACAGAGGCAAACCCACAGGATATCTCGCATCGGCTTTGATTTGTCTTGAGTCGGAGGGTGGTTTTTCTCTTGAGTAGGAGGGCGTTTCCTCTTAGCAGCTGCAACATGAGTCTGTACAGGGAAAGCATGGAGTTTTTCCTCCACCTTGGTTAGTTTATCAAACAGTTTATCGGTTTGCTCAACTAATCTCTGGGTCATTTGCTCTATTTTCTCAGTCAGTTTCTCAGTCATTTTCTCGGTGGTCACAGTCAGCTTTTCTATGGCTGCCACAGAGAAGGGACCAGAGAGACTGTCTTCATACTGTCGTACCTTCTTAACCCCTTCATTTACAGTTGGTGTGTCAGTATCGGATCCTTCCCAGACCATTGTTGACAATGGGTGGGAATATGTTGATGGTGCACTTTGTACAAACTTTTTGAGCAGAGATCGTTTGCATGGCATTTCATCAGGGTCTACTATCGCTTGCCCATCACTATAAATCACCTCTCGCACAGGCAGTTCTTTCAGGTACAATCCCTCCATCCTTGGCCAGGTTTCCCAATCGCCTAGCTTCTCTGCCATCTCAGTCTAGGGTATCTGCCCCGCTATCCCAGCATCGGAGCAACCAGGAGACAAGTGTTTCGCCTTCATGACGACTAAAGTCCTTCCTGATACTTCTCAGATCTTTCACGGAGAAGGATTGAACAACTCCCTCTACATCTGAGTCCTCCTGTGGGGAGGCTGCCCCAGAAGGGGCCTCTCCAGCATCTGCTCTAGAAGGACTCTGGCCTTTGTCTGTTTTCAAAGGTCTCTTTCCCTTCTGTGGTCTTGAAGGACCCTCCCCTGGATCTTGTTCAGAACTCTCCCCCAAGCTATGTGACTTGAGGTGGTCTTTGTGGTAAGGGGCAGGGGAAGGAGTTGACCTCCTCTTCCTGCTCCTGGTTCCCGGGGCGGCTTGTACCGATTTTGATGGAGTTGGAGTAGTTTTGGTACTGGTTGTAGTGGCTGCAGTAGGTTGTGCCGGGAGAGGCGGCGGCGTGGCTTGTGCCGCTGCAGGGGGGGGCGCGGCTTGTGCCGGGACAGGCGGCGGAGGGGCCGGTGTTGTTGCGGTGGGGGGGGGCGGCTGCCGGTGGTGCGGGTGCCGGTGCCGGTGCAGGCGGCGGCGGAGGCGCCTGTGCCGTGGCGGTGGGGGGGGCGGCTGCCGGTGGCGCCGGTGCCGTGGGGGAGGCGGTAAGGATTTTAATTTTTTTTTTTTTTTTTTTCAGAGGGGGTGGGGGCGGGAGGAGGATGTTTGGTTTTTAGCCAAAGCCGGCTTTTCTCGAGGTTCAAGGACAGGAACTAGTCCAGTGGTTCTCTAATGCCCAGTAGAGCAGGGATGTAGGATTGCCAGCAGGGGGTGAAACCCCCCATAATAATTAAAGGAGCGTTAAAAAGCGATTTCTTAAGGGCTTTGAGAAGAGCAGTGCCTGTATGAGCCAAGAGAAGGGATCCCGTCTCCTCAAAGAGGCATTTCTCTTTCACGCGCCCTTTCCTCTTTGCTTCCCTGAGTCCCAAACTGGGGTTGGCATCTGCTGCGTCCCCCTGTCCCGGCTGTCCCTCTGTCCCTTCGCTCTCCATCACCGCCCCGACGCGGCTGAAAGATGCGGGTTGCAGGAGAGAAGGGGGGAAAGAGGGGCGGGGGGTGTCCTGGTTCCGGCAGGGATGGGGTTAATTTCCCCGAGGAGCCGGCAGGGACACAGGTATCCCATCCCCTGTGAGCCATGCCCGGGGCTGGGGGGAGCTCGCCGGGGGAGGGGGCGGGAAGTCGCGGCTGGGAGCGGGCTGCGGCGGTGCGGGGCCGGTCGGTGCGCGGAGGCGCTGTCATCGCGTCCGTCTATTCCTTTACCGCTGTTATTGGGATTGTTTGCCCTTCCCGTTGCTCTTCTCTTAAACTGCCTTTATCTCAACCCGCGAGTTTTTTGCCTTTTTCTTCCGATTTTGCCCCCGGCTGCGGGAGTGGAGCGAGCGGCCGCGTGGTTCTTTGTTGCCGGCTGAGGCCAAACCACGACGGGGGAAACACCGGATTTCCAAGAGGTTGTCAGCCCAGGGCTGGGGAAAAAAAAAACTAAAAAACAAAACCTAGCAAAATTATTATTTTTTTTAAATTTCAAAAATAAAGCACACACAACCCCCAACCCCAGATGACACACACACATCCACACAGAAAAAACCACCTCAGGTTTTCATACCTCAGCACCTTGCGTTTGTGTTTCCCTTCTAGAGATTTTGTGTGCCTTGTAAAACTGATACTTGGAGCTTTTTTTTTGGTTTAATTTGTTAAAAAAAAAAAGACGAGTTGGAAAAAACGATCTCGACCGAGTGTGAAGCAGGAGAAGGAAACCACTCCCACGGGTGCCAATGCTCTTCCGTAGTCTCCTTTGGCTAGCTGAGAGCCAGGGGCTGTTCCTTTGGAGAAAGCTTGAGAAATGTTAAAAAGGAGAAAAAAAAAGGGGAAAAAAGTGGTGGAAGGAAAAAGGGGGAAAAGAAAAAAAAACAAAAGAAAAAAGGAGAAAAGAAAAAAAAAAGGAGAAAGAGAAAAAAGGGGGGGAAGAAAGGCGGAAAAAAAAGGGAAAAAGAACCCCAACTCAAATATAAAAAAAGGTTGTAAGGAAAAAAAAAAAAAAAACAAACACAAAACAAAACCAAGCAAGGAAAGTGGTGAAAGCCGCTGGGAAGAGGAGGGACGAGGGACGGGAGCGAAGGGGGGGGGGGGGGGTGAGGTGGCGGTGCCAGTGTGGCCCCAGGGGCTGTGACACCATATTTTTGTCCTCTACTGCAAAGTGTTCCGTGAAAAAAAAACAACCAAACCCCACCCAACGACAACATCATCACAAGAAAAAGAGAAATCTCTGCAGCTCACACGAGCCTGAGCTTGCTCTCCGTTGCTCTCTTTCCAGTGTCTCGGGGGGGTCACGGCCGAGCTGAGATTGGGGGGTGGTGGTGGTGGGAGTTTGCCCCATGGCTGTGATGGGGGGAGAAGGGGTGGGTGGGGAGTGGGGGATGTGGTGTGGGGTTTTTTTGGGGTGGTGGTGGTTTTTTGACAGGTGCAGCTTTACCCAGTGGCTCGGGGAGGTGTTGGCATCAGGAAGCCTGTGCTAAAGCGGGGTGGGGGCCTCGCCACAGTTGGTTAGCAGAGCCAAAGTGGTTACTAATGGCTATTAATGGTGCACTAATTACGCCCGTGTAACTGGGAAGCTCAGATGCCCCCAGTCACCCACCCCCATCCCCTCCCCCCCCCCGGTGCTTCTCTAGCCAGGCGAGCGCTGGGCGTCCCCCCCGCAGGAGAGGAGCGCACCTCCAGGGCGGGTGGAAGGGCATCACCCAAGAGGGAGAGGACCAAGATGGGGCTTGGGTGTCCTTGGGGTGGCCGTGTGGCGGGGTAGGGCTGCTGGGGGCTGCCACGATGAGGGACACCCCTCTGGGAGCCTTTCTCCATGGCTCCCAGAGCTCTGCTCCCTCCCTCCCTCCCACCCATCCAGTGCCACCGGAGAGGTGGTGTCCCCCCTCCCGGGGCGGGCAGGGGCTGTGCCACCCCACCTAACACCTCAACGCACCAAACCAGCTTTCAGCAGTCACAGCCACCCGGGCGCTGCCAAGGGGGCAGCAGGGGCTCCCCAAAGGGGGTTTACAGAACACAGAGAGTGTCCGTACACCACTGACCCCTCTCCAGGGGCGGATTTTCGGGATGCTGCTTGCTCATCTCACCGCTGAACAACTCCCCGATTGCCCCTTCAGCACTGTGTGACCATCGCTTCGTGGCTTTTGTGCTCCAATGCTCCTCCTGGCTCCAATCCTCTTCCTGGGGGATTGTGAGGGAGCGAAAATCCACATCGCTACATCCAACTTTTTTTCAGTTAAATAAAAAAAAGAATAAATCACCCTCTCTTATTACCAGGTAGAGTTTTGTTCCATTAAGGCTCTTTTTATGAAAATAAATATTTAAATTATATAAAGAAATAAATACTTCTCTTTTCACATTAGATAACTCCCTGGAGACAGCAAAAAAAACCCCAACACCACTGTGCACCAGTGTCCACCAGGGCTTTATACTTTTGTGGCTCTCATGTGCCAGGCCATCGAATCCACACAGTCCAATAAAGTCGGTTGTCCCTCTCCTCCTCCTGGCTGGAGGCAGGGCACCTCTACTGTTGACCGTAGTACCTACGATTATCAGATCGGTTCCTACCTGGTCCATAGAATCGCCTACCGTAGGTCGGAGCAGCCTTCCTCCTGTAAGAATCCTTTCTTCTATCGGCTTCATTTTGCAACTCAAGCACCTGTGCCTGTAGGGCTGAGGTAGGTTCTCCATCCCACTTCTTCATGTCTTCTCCGTATTCACAGAGGCAAACCCACAGGATATCCCGCATCGGGTTTGATTTGTCTTGAGTCGGAGGGTGGTTTTTCTCTTGAGTAGGAGGGCGTTTCCTCTTAGCAGCTGCAACATGAGTCTGTACAGGGAAAGCATGGAGTTTTTCCTCCACCTTGGTTAGTTTATCAAACAGTTTATCGGTTTGCTCAACTAATCTCTGGGTCATTTGCTCTATTTTCTCAGTCAGTTTCTCAGTCATTTTCTCGGTGGTCACAGTCAGCTTTTCTATGGCTGCCACAGAGAAGGGACCAGAGAGACTGTCTTCATACTGTCGTACCTTCTTAACCCCTTCATTTACAGTTGGTGTGTCAGTATCGGATCCTCCCCAGACCATTGTTGACAATGTGTGGGAATATGTTGATGGTGCACTTTGTACAAACTTTTTCAGCACAGACCGTTTGCATGGCATTTCCTCAGGGTCTACAATCACTTGCCCATCACTATAAATCACCTCTCGCGCAGCCAATTCTCTCAGGTACTTAATACCTTTTCCCATGTTGGTCCATTTACTTGGACGGCATTCGATATCGTCCTTAAAGGGATACCTGCGCTTTACGACTGACACCAGTCGCCTCCAGAGACTGAGAGTGCTTGTCTTTCTCCCAATCTCTTTATCAATCCCTCCATCTTTGGCCAGGTTTCCCAATTGCCTAGCTTCTCTGCCATCTCAGTCTAGGGTATCTGCCCCACTATCCCAGCATCGGAGCAACCAGGAGACAAGTGTTTCGCCTTCATGACGACTAAAGTCCTTCCTGATATTTCTCAGATCTTTCCTAGAGAAGGATTTAACAACTCCCTCTACATCTGAGTCCTCCTGTGGTGAGGCTGCCCCAGAAGGGGCCTCTGCAGCATCTGCTCTAGAAGGACTCTGGCCTTTGTCTGTTTTCAAAGGTCTCTTTCCCTTCTGTGGTCTTGAAGGACCCTCCCCTGGATCTTGTTCAGAACTCTCCCCCAAGCTATGTGACTTGAGGTGGTCTTTGTCGTAAGGGGCAGGGGAAGGAGTTGACCTCCTCTTCTTCCTCCTGGTTACCGGGGCAGCTTGTACCGATTTTGATGGAGTTTGAGTAGTTTTGGTGCTGGTTGTAGTGGCTGCAGTAGGTTGTGCCGGGACAGGCGGCGGCGTGGCTTGTGCCGCTGTGGGGGGGGGCGCGGCTTGTGCCGGGACGGGCGGCGGAGGGGCCGGTGGTGTTGCAGTGGGGGGGGCGGCTGCCGGTGGTGCCGGTGCCACTGCGGGCAGCGGTGGAGGCGGCGCTTCTGCCGGGGCGGCTGCCGGTGACGCCGGTGCCGTGGGGGGGGCGGCTGCCGGTGGCCCCGGTGCCATGGTGGAGGCGGCTGCCGGTGGTGCCGTCGCTCCGGGGGGGGCGGTTGCGGCCGGGCCGGGCGGGGCCGCGTTTTGTGCCGCTGCAGATCGCCGAGCGGCTGCGCGGGTCTGAGTGGCGGCAGCGCACGGTCCCCTACGGCTTCCCCTGCACAGATGTTTCACAAGAAACCACCCCTGCACCACATTCAGAAGCACCGACAACAAAATCACGATCTTGAGAAGGTACCAGTCCTTATCCTCAGAGCCCAGGAGGTTTCCATGCCCCAGCTCTGATGGGGTCACATCAGCATAAGTATCAAAGGGCGAAGTAAACATTCCCCAGGTAGAACCGAAAGTATAACTAATAACAGAACCCATCACCTGATGCCCGAGATATACAGGTAGAGCCGTTACCCAACTCATCGTGTTATACATCTGAATTGCGAACCACACCAAAACAGCACCTTTAAACCTTCGCATAAAAAGACAAAGAATAAATGAAATTTGCAACACCTTTGGCAGGTTAAACCAAGTTGACTGCATTAAGGTCCAACACAGCTGTTTAAAGGCATGATACACGATTTCGTCTAAGAACGACACAATGCAAGCTGTCTGTTCTAATCTCCGAGCAAACTGGAATTCAAACTATTTGGACAATTTATCACAGCTCTGGTGGAGCACTGCTCGGGCCCCACGTTGGGCGCCAATTAATCTGCCCTGGTTTAGGCCAAATCCACCACTGGGGACCCGAGGGACCCCAAACGGGACCGACAGATGCTCCCCTCTACCCTTCTTCAAAGAGGGGGGCAGAGGAGGAAAAAGAGACTTAGGAGTTTAGAAGGAACTAAACTACTTTAATGAAATATTAATAATAAAATAAAAGGGGGGGGGGGGGAAATAAACTGTCTTAACCCACTACTTCATAACTTGAAGAGGAAAATTTGTGTGCCTGCTGCTGTTCCAAATAAGGTCTAAGAAATTAACTACAATAACAACTAGTCACCCGGAGGTGATCACAGCGTTGTTCTAATAGTGCACATCTCACAGCAGCTGTTGGTGGTGTTGGCAAAAAAAAAACCAAAACCCCAGAGTTACTGTCTCCAAAATAAGGGAGGTGGGGGGAATAAACCATCTTAACTTCTCCTTCATAAGCTAAAGAGGAAAACTTGTGTACCAAAACCCCAGAGTTACTGTCTCCAAAATAAGGGAGGTGGGGGGAATAAACCATCTTAACTTCTACTTCATAACCTAAAGAGGAAAATTCGTCTAAGAAATGTAACTAAAGGTCTAAGAAAAATAACTAAAGGCCTAAGAAAAGTAACTAAGGTCGAAGAAACGTAATCAAAATAAGAACTCTAATAGTCCACGTGTCACAGCAGCTGTTGGTGGATTATCTCCCACACCATCTTCTTCCGGAAGTATGGCATGTGAGTCTGAAAAGAGAAGAGAAAGAAAAGAGAAATTAAATAATGACGTCACGGTAGAAAGAGGTGGCAAACACGCATAAACGCCCAGCGGAGTCCTTAATAGGAAGTTCCCTTTAGGAACTGTCAACCGTTTGGGTACAACACCCCACGCGGTTCCTAAGAGGGTGACACGACAACCCGACAAAAACAGATTGACTTGACTGCGCGACAGCTTACAAGCACACTAACAAAAGACCGGTATAAAACAAAATCAATAAAAATAAGCGGCAGCAGTATCTTGCCCAAGAGGAATCTCACCGGCAGCAGCTCCCAAAGGCGGGGATGGAGAACCACAGCTCTGCCCTGCCCAGGCCACTTGGAAGTTCTGACCCCAGCAACTACGCACCGAAACGGGGCACGAAACCTCAGCCCCTGCCCCGGACACAATTAAGAGCTGCTGCGTAACCTCCCCGGCTCCTGTCCCTGCGCGAAAGGGGCTGGAGGGGTTTATGACCTTCACTCACCTGGGTAAAGTTGAACGGTTTCTCTCTGGCGATGTACTCTGCGTATTTACACATAAAGACGCCGCAGTCGCTTCCATTCAGCTGCTGAGGGATCTCCTAAGGAATGCAAAGAAGATGGAGGATTTCCCTCTGTCTCAAAAGAAAAGCAACTTGGAAGCAGCGCACATTACCCACACCGACACTGCGCTCACCGCACACTCCTGACCCTACTTGCCTAATCCCCGATACCCACTCCCGCCCACGAGGAACAGACCCAGTTCACTGCTCACCATCCCTCCCCTCTGCCTCCCGGACTCGGACACTACGATCCAAATTTTTGGCAGGCCCAGAAGGCGCAGCAGCCCTCCCCCCTGCGAGGTGTCTCAAGGTTCGCACCGCCTCTTTCTTAAGAGACCTTTCTTAAATCCGGTCTTCAGGGACTGCTTTTTACTATCAACTCCTCGAGGAACATCAGCTCAACCCTTTCTTTGTCACGTGCCAGGATCTGGGCCCCAAAGAAGCACTTACAGTTCCCATTTCAAACCCAAGGGGTGCTCACGTACACGTGGCTCCATGCTGTGAAGAGTCCACTCTGAAACATCCAGCTCCAGCTGTCTTTTTTCCCAGCTTTCTTTTTGCAGGTATTGGCTGGTTAAAACAAAAGGAAAAAAAAAAAATCCCTTTTCATCTCTGTAATTTAGGCCAACAACAAAATAAAGCGGCTGAAGGATCACAGGAAGACGGACGGCAGGACGGTAAAATGTCAGAGGATCCTCACCGCAGCTGATTTAAGGCTGATTTTGAGGAAAAATCCCAATCTGAAACTTACAAACACGGGGAGAGGCTGTGAGCTAATGGTCAAGAACTAACAAAGTCGGCACACGTGTGCCACGGGGCTATGGCGTATTTGGCTGTGCCTCTCACGGGAAGGTGGCAGAATCCAGGCACCCCAGACCCTGGGTGCAGGGGACGCTGTGACAGCAGATAAGCAGTCGATGCCAGACAAGTCGCAGCAAGCAACTCCAAGATTCCTGCTTGGTTATCTACAAGCCACGTGAAAACTGGCAGTCGCCTTACAGGGACTAAATCTAAAACCCCTCTCCTCATTCACACCAGAAAAGCAGTGACGGAGCGGTTACTTACAGCAAAGTCTGACAAATCTTGTCCCCTTTCTGCCCAAGCGAGTCCAAGTACGTGATCGTGTTCTTCCTCAGATCTATGACCTGTTATTAAAAGGTGACCGTTAGGCAAAGCACAACCTTGTGCCGCACACCCCCCAACACCTACATGACTTCTCTTGCCAGTTTTTGCTCCCCGTCCAATTCTAAAGAAAAAGCCCGTGGGACTCACGGCTAGTGTCCAGTGTGCTCGCGAGTTCACAGGCACGAAGAGGATGTCCTGCTTAAAGACATCGACACTCTTGGTCCACCTTCTGACCGACTCGTAGCCCCCAGATGTTAGTTTCGGATAAAAGAAAGTACTAAATGCGTGGACTGCTGGATAGCCTTCCTTCTTCCCTCTTTCCATCACCAGACTCATGTAGAAATTAACGACCTGCACCATAAAGAGGAAACGTGAGGTGTCAAAATAAGACGCTGCCTTCCCCAATGAAAAATACAGCACCACCTCTGTTCTGGCCACCCTTAAGCACGCAGCGCAGAGAACTCCAGCCTCAGCTGGAGGCTTTTGTTCCCAGGATTTCACACGGGGCTACATTGGCAGTTTGATCAAAACACCTGCCACCCACGCCAATAACCCGGACGAACTCCTGGAAGCTGCGTCATACAAGAAGTAACGGAACTTCCCAAAACGCTCGACCCTTCAACACCTCAAATAAGAAGTGTACAGAGATTTCTAGGCTCTGCAGCGGAGGTCGTCAAAGAACGTTGACGCGACTTCTGTACAGGGCGGAGGGGTATTTTTCAATAAAGGCTGAGTGAGACTAGCCCTGTGCTGCAGCTGGTTTTACCTCATCGTTTAGCCAGCAAAGGTTCCTGAGCGTGTGGATGTCTTCGCGAGTGACCTTTAGTTTGAAGGCACTGCTCATGATCTCATCTGGCTCACCTTTGCCAAATGCGGCACTGACCTCTCTCTCCATGGCCTGAAAGGAACAATTAAATGGGGAAGGACTTGTGAAACAGCGCATGGAGCACGCTGACCTGGGGGCAGCTTTCCACTGAAACACGGCCTGTAAATTCAGCTCAGGTGACAGAGCAACTGCCTTCGACGGTTTCCTGCCTCAGTGAGCGATAGCGCTTTTGCCTTGCTTGGTTGGTTTCAGCATCCTAACTTTGAACTTCACAGCCCAGGCTTGCTGCCGTTTCTTTTCACCAAGGACGTGGGGATAAAACCCGTCAACTTAGCAAACACGCTCAAGCAGCTGAAAATGGAACACAACTCTGGCAACCCCCTTTCCCAGGTGCTGCTGCGGCCCTCGCAATACCCAGGTTTAAGCCAACCCCAGCGGGCATCCTCCGTACCGAGGCAGCTAAGTCAGGAGCCTGAAAGAACGTGAAGGTGGGGGACTTCAAAGGGAACGGCAAAGGGGGAAACTGAGGCAGCCGTCCCGCTAACAGAAGGCCCACAAACCCTTAGGGCAGCACAACTGAAGGAGCGCGGGGAGCACACAAAATCCTTCAAAGCAGCTTTAGTGCTGACCCTCGCACTGTGAAGCCACAACCACAGCCACTCGCTAACAGGTTCAATGCAAGTTCTTCAGATTTCAAAGCGCCTTAAGAACCACCGAGAAGAAGAGGACTTCCTTGCAGCTCTGCCACAACCTTCTCTTTTGTCTCACAGACTGTCGCCTACGGTACCTCTGTGAGCGGAGGAAAGCGTTCCGCTGTTTTTCCCAATCTTGGCACTTTCTTTTCCTCCACATCGAGGCTGGCTGACTTTTTGGACGGAACAGGTGTAGGGTGTCCTCGGAATAAGGCATCTTCTAAGATTTCTGTGCCACGCTGCCTCTGTTAGACAAACGGACGTTAAGCTAGCAATCAAGCACAGATTTGTTGAAGTTTCTGACCACAAAGAGCTCTATTTTCCTTGGGAATAACACAAGCTTACCCCTGCGATGGTTTCTTTCACTGCTCCTTCCTCTTCCGCAGAGTTTTCTTCTGGTGTGCAGTACCTGCCAGGAGAGGGAGAGAGAGAAGTGAGCTCTATATCCGTCCTGTCCCATGGAATTCTCAAGAATTCACCCTCTGGACAAGAAAGGCTTTTGCAAGGCCTATTCTGACTAGCCCCGGTTGCACACATCAACATGTGACAATATCGCCTCAACTTCCAGCACCGGTCTTTCTTAGCAGCAGGACTGGGATAGAATGAAGAGCTGGGAGCTTTGGAAGTTTGGTTTTTTTTTCCCATCTACTTGTACAAGACTCCTTTTCCTTCTCTTTATCAGTTGCATTATTTGGAAAACAGGGAAGCAACCAGCACTTCCTCTGTCGAGTGCTTTGTGATCTGCTGCTGATAAACACTGCATGCTGGGTGTTCTACTGCAAGGTATAACAGGAACATCTGCAACTAGACTTGCACCCAAACAGAGTGAGCTTCGGGAAACCAAGACCTGTTTCCATAAAGACCGCAAAGCCGTCGCAACTCACAGTCCTGCCAGCTCAGACAGCCAATACCAATGAGGCCGCTGGCCTCTCAAACCCAACTGCACGCTGCCTTTTTCCCCCTCCTAGGCAAACCCCAGGCATCCTTTGGGACTTACAAAGTCCCCAAAACTGCCTCAAGTCCCACCAGGCTTTACAAGCTCTCTAATCCTCTGCTTAGGATGCGGGTTTCCAAGTGAAAGAAGTGAAATGTCAGCTCATTGATGGCTCGGCAGAACGACTCACAAACAAAAACGGATTCTGCACATCCAAGGACAACTTGGGATGGCCACCACTCGCACCCTTACTGGCTTTCTTCCCACAGCAAACACCACACCAGCACAACCCTCTTTGTCACGCAGCACGGCTCTCGCTTGTGTTGGAGATGCAACTGGCTTGCAAGCAATTCCGGAGCCGCAAGCTAGCTACTTCTCTTTCACAGCACTGAGACGATCAAAGACCGTTGGTCATCTTCGAGACTCTACCAGCGGCTGAAAGAGATACACGCGCAGAGCCAAAAGGAACAAGAAGCATCATTAGAAGAGACTCTACCTGATCGTATCACCTCTCTGCGACCGCTGCGGGCAGCAAACATCTATACATTCGACACCTGCACAGAAAAGCAGTAGTAAGAAAACAAGAAGTCGACTTTCAATCACCATCAGATGTACACAGCTCTCCATTTCTGAGTGATAAATAAAAAAAAAGGAAAAACTTTGAAGGATGACGGTATGGTCAGGAAGTTCGAATTCTGGCAAGCACTTTGAACTCGGAACGTCATCTGCGAGTGTGTAAGAAATGCCCTATTCTGATTTGACGTCTACCTACAAAGTGGAACGGATTGGAATCATGGGGATACTCACCGGTCCTGAGTGTTGCACGTGGATAGACGTCTCCTCCGTATTTTGGTTCTTCCCGGTGACTCACAGTCGCCACTGGTTCCTTGGAGGAGGCTTGAACACTTTGGGGCAGGAAACAAACAACAGAGGAGAATCACAATTTTTATACGGGGGGCATTTGTTATCAGTGCGTACCAATTCACGCTGGCTTTTGGGGTTTTTCTTTAAGAAGAACAAAATATTCTTTGCACATCCGACAAATATCTGCATTAACCTGAGGAGGCCACTTTACTCTGTGGGACAAGACAGCGTTCATTTCAACCAGCCCTGACCAATTCTGCTCAATCTATTTGTTAAAGGTTATGCTGACGCTGAGAATGGCAATGTCCACAACATCCATACTGCTGGGACATTTTACTTCAGACCTGCCCTGCTCTGACCTCAGGGACTATATGCTCAGTAGCGGTTGGAGTGCATTAGACACCTTCCCCAGGAACTTCTCTGGTTTAGCTTCCTCTGAAAGGAATCTCTTTCTCAGGCTCCAGATCTGCTCCAAAATATGAGCCAAACCACAATAAGCAACGACTGGCAGATGAGACGCCCAAAGCAGAGTCTTGACCTGCTCTCAAATGCAGTGCGCTTAAACTCAGCGCACCCAAAATTACATGAGAAACTCTCTTCTGTATCATTTTCATGGTATGGATTTTCATCTGCAGTGGCGGATTCTGGCGCAGCGCACTCCTTAACTGGTGGCCTCAGTGGTAAGAAGCTGTCTGGAGCAGCTTTGATGCTCTGTTTGCCCTTCCGGCTTGTGCTCAAAACATCAACGGCAAAAGAAACGGTATCAAGAGAACATTCCAATGTGCACCTCCACCACCACCTGCTTTGTCAAGCACGTACACCGATGACGATGGAGACAGACACGAGATGTTTATGACTTTCAGATGAAGACCTGCTGTCTTCAACTGGCTAATGGGGAAGTAGAGAGAAGTAAAAGTGAAAATCACAACAACTGCCTTGAAGATACGCTGTTGATTGTGTCCTCAGCCTCCTCTCAAGTTCAACGCTTCCTCTTACCGCAGACCTTTAATCTCTAGCTAATCTCCTGTGTCAATTAAGTAGCTGGATTTAAAGAAAAAGTTTAATATTGGTTCTTCGGGGGGGGAAGCAGCTGACGACCTCCCTTACCATAGGCAGTAAACCTTTCGGGGAAGAAGTCAAAGAAAACGGAAGGATTTTTACCTCAGACGGGGAATTGTCTTGTCAGGACGAGAGAGTGGTTCCTTAGTCAAGCGAGCATGGGTCCCACACGGCATTTGACCTACGAGAGAAGAGCGTAAGGCATGGGTAAGTATAAAAGGAAACTGAAGAGGTTTATGAGTTTACAGTAACGAGCTTCACCAAAGATAAATTGTCATTTTCTCTCTCACATCATCATATGATTTGTGTTATGTCACTTTAGGACATTTTCAGGTTTTCACACCGGCAACTGCAGCAAGTTGCGCGCACAAGGTATTGCCAGCCGAAACCTGAAATACAAAAGGCTCCTCAGGATCTACTACCTAAAAGGACCATTGAAAACAATTTGCTTCTGGCAAGCTAACAGTGGACCTATCAGAACGGAAGGACTGCATCCAAGGCAGCTCTGGTACCGAGACGACCAGATCGACGCCCGGCTCCACTCCAGAAGCAATGCAAGGATGCGGGTAAGAAACAGAGGTCACGCTCAAGTATTCCCAGATGCTGCCTCGTCCCGTGCCTGCCATAATCCCTACAGAACCCTAGGGGTAGACTTGGACAGTACACAAGGTACGGTGAAAATGAAACAAGTCGTATAACTTGATGTCAGCCTTACCAATTTGCAGCACGGCTACATCGAGTGACGAAAATCGTGGTCTTTTAGTGGAAGGCTCTAAAGAAGTGGACCCAGGCTTAAAAGAAAACAACAAAAAAGCACCAGCGTGAGTGTAACCTGAATGTGAATCCCAGCAAACACACTTCCTGAGGCTTAGTCAGCTCTACTATGACTTGGGGACCATGACTTGCTGGTTCAGATTGCAGAAGGCGGCAAATCTTGGCAGGACCTTTGACAGGTACGCTTTAAATTTTGAATACAGGCTCTCATATGTGCAGCAATTAAAAGAATACAGTCTTGTCACTGAGTTATCACTCAGTCGGCTTCTAAACATTCCAAAGGGTGATAGTTCGGCCCTTGAGAAATATATTTTGTACAAATAAGAGTTAACGACTCTCTCAGGAACGAAGAACTAGAGCCCGACAGTCTCTTAGCCCTCTAATCCCATGGGGCAATAAGAAAAACTGCACTACACCTTTGAACCAAACTAGGCAGTCAAGGTGGCTCATTTTTACAGAGCCAAAGTCCTACAGGAACGCTCTCCTGGACTGGTGGATAATGAGCAGAAAGCGGTTTATCCAGAGCAAGTATGCAGTTTTTCTTGTCAGGTAGTGTATATTGATTCCTTAACCACAAGCTTGAGAAAGAGAATAACAGTTTGCAAACACACTAAAACTATAAACTTGAACCATTCTCAAGTATCTGGAAGACAACAAACAGTTTGCTCCTCCCGCAGCTGCCAGTGCCGGAGCAGAGGACGCAGGCTTGAGTAAGGCAAACCCAGCCCACATTAGAGCTGCCTGCTAGAAATGCAAAAGAACCACCTACTGCTGTACAGGCTCAGAGCAGGCTCAACCTCAAGATGCAGTAGGGAGAGCCGCTTGCTCTCGCACCTTGCACAGACCCTAACATTTCAAAGCCCTCGCTAACCTCTTCCGCAGACTCTGTGCCGGCAGCATCTTCGCTGACGGAAGCCGCCGGGCGTTTGGTTGCCTTGGTCGGCAACTGCAGCACTGCAGAAACGTCAACTTTCTCTTTCTGCTCAGAGATGGAAGAATCTAAAAAACAAAGACAGGCCGTATAAGAACAGGATAGAAAACCAACAGAGGTACATTGCGAATACAGACAGGAGGGAGCACACAGCTTGGATTTAAGATACTCTTTCTGCTGACAGGCGCGGGCTCAGCGCCAGAGACCTGGGCTATCTCCTGCTGGCAGTAAAAGTATTGGGCCCTGCCACAGTCACCGCAGAGAACGTCCGTCATCTATAGGGCTAAGCCCTACCGGACACCCTCAAGCCATTGGCTATAGGCATAGAGAGCCACAAGGCAAGAAGCCAACAGCTTGAAAAGCCACAGTTTCAGGAACAATGCCAGAGCACAAAAGCCAGACTTTTCCAAGGGACACGAAACCTCAGAAAAATCGGGCATATTCAGTACTTGTGTAATGCGCGATACCTGATTTTTGCTTTTTCGGCGGAGTCTCGTCATCATCATCATCCACAACTATGCAAACGCTGAGGAAAGAACACACACAACAGTGTTTTGCAACCCTAGGGAAGCTCCCAGCAGGCTGACTTCCCTTCACAGGGCCCAAACTTCCCAAGTTACTTTTCCTATCCCAAAGGTCTCCCCCTCCAAGCGCCCCTGGGATCATCTCAGGCACATACACCTAACTGCAGCCCTCCTCAACACCCCCCAACCTCTCCCAGCCAACGACCGCTCGCAGAGAGCTAATGATCCCGCTGCAGCACATTAGGCCTCTTTGGCTCATTCCGTTAATGCTTCCCAACATTTTACCTTTCTTCCTATCGCCAACAAATTAAGTTCGTTTCGGAAATCCCTACACTGAGTTGCAAAGAAAAGTCTAAGGAGGACAGGACATAAAAGGTGGGAAAGCAACTCGGGCATACACCCACTTCAATCACTTTGTCCTTTGGGAATGGAGCACACAGGTTGGTCCGAGGTGGGTTTTTTCCTCTCTTTGCCCCCCCAAATGTCAGGACAGCCGGATCCTTTGAAGAACTCTTTGGTCTTTCTTACACAAAGGAATTTCTCTTGAACTGTTATGCCCCCGACCCCTGCTGATAGCATTGCTTCTGGCCGGGGAGATGGGGGGGGAGTGGGCGCCGGGGCGATGCCCGGGGGCGGCCCTGAGGCGGCGGGGCGGCTCGCTGCCCTGGGGGGCGGCCTCTTGCGCGGCGGCGGGTCCCGGGGCGGCGAGGAGGGCGACGAGGGGCCCCCACAGCCATCGGTACAGGGGAGGCTGAGGGGGGAGAGAGGGGCGGGGCGGTGGGTGCGCGCGCGCAGGCGCGCCGCCGTCTGTGCTCTGCCTGAGGGAGCCGTTAGCGGCCGCCCGGCCCGCTTCTGCCCCTGCCCTGCGGTGGGGCCGGGCCGGCGCCGTCCCGCCCGGCCCGCCTGGCCCTGCTCTGTCTGGGGGAGGCGCTGGCCCTTCTCCGGAAGCCCCGAGCCGGGCCCCGGCTGGCAGCTGGGCGCCGGGAGGCCGGGGAGTGCCCGGAGGAGGGGAAGAGGCCTTCGGGGAGAGGCCCCCACGGAGGCCGGAGGGGCCCCCCAGAAGCCCTCCAGAGACGGAGGGGCCCCCCAGAAGCCTCCCAGAGAGCGGAGGGGCCCCTCGGAGAGCGGAGAAGCCTTTCGGCGTCCCGCAGGCCTGAGGCGAGCGACAGCGGCCGGCGGCGCGGGCTCTCGCGCGCCCCCTCCTGCCTCCTCTGCCCTCGGTGGGTGAGGGAATGCCAATCCCGGGCTTACCGAGCCCTTTCCTCCGCGCTCGCACGGCGCTTTGCGCCCCTCTGGCGGGGAGCTGCGCTCGCTGCATCCGGCTGCGCCATGGCTGCGGCGCGACTGGAAGGACGCGGACTGCGTTCGGCGTTCCACCATGGTGAGCGGCTGTGACGGAGCGGCGCCCGACCGCCGGCCGCGGGCAGCCCCGCTCGAGCCGCTGCTGCGGGGGCCGGCGAGCGTGTGGTGAGTGCTGAGCTGTGTGCTGGGGGGTTGGGCTGGCTCTTGGGGCGCTGCCTTGCTCCTAAGGGGGCTTTGAAATGCGGTGCTCGCCCCTCGTTAACGAGCTGTTTCCTGTGGGGTGGAAATGTGCGGCTGTTGCTGCAGCCCCGTCCTGGAGAGGCTTTTTTTCCAGGGCTGGGAGCGAGAGCGGCGTCCAAGCTGGGCAGGGGAGCCGGGTCTGCTCGTCCTCCAGCTGAGCAGTGGTGGTTTGCAGGTAGCATCCGGTTGCACTTGCTGGAATGCAGAGCAGGAGAGAGTTGTGTCGTGGTTTTCCCCTGCAGATGCGGGACACGGGCGGCAAGGTGGCAGCGTGGGGGGAGTGGGGGTAACTGGGAGCCCCCGTCTGCCTCCCAGCCCCATGGCGCTGGATGCAGCTCAGATGCACCCACGCTCTGTGAGGGGGGGTTTGAGGGCCTGAAGGGTTGTCCCCGTGTCCCTGCCGGGCTTATGGTGGTATCTTGCTGCTGTGCGTGGGTCTGGGGGTGGCCGGGAAGGGTCTGGCATGCTGGGGCCATCACTGACCCTCATTTTCTCTCCCACCGTAGAGCTCCTCGGCGGAGCTCTCAGCCAGCTCTCGGCGGAGCTCCCCCAGCCAGCGCCTTCCCACATCAGCACCCTTTAGGTGCCTGTCCCCCCTCTCCAGGAGATCTTTGCTGGGGCACCTTGGGAGAGTGGGCAACCACTACCATGGGATGGTGGGATGGGGACAGCCACCTCCTTTGTCCCCTGTCCAGCTGGTGCCCTGACCCTCTCACTCTTCCATGCCCCCGCAGCTTCCGGAGCAAGAGGTTGTGAACGTGTTCATCGGGACGCAGGCGGTGGGGGCCATCATCGGGAAGAAGGGGCAGCACATCAAGCAGCTGGTGCGGTTTGCGGGTGCCTCCATCAAGGTGAGGAAGGCGCTGCGGGGCTGGTCCTGTGCTTCGTGCCTCAGTTTCCCCTCTGCACTGCCGAGGTCAGGGAATGGGAGTGTGCGGGGAGCAGTTTTGCTCCCCAGCTTATCACAGAACGGTTGAGGTTGGAAGGGACCTTGAAGATCATGGAGTCCCACCCCCCTGCCCTGTTCAGGGACACCTCCCCCCAGCCCAAGTTGCTCCAAGCCCCGTCCAACCTGGCCTTGAACACCTCCAGGGCTAGGGCAGCCACAGCTTCTCTGGGCAAGCTGGGCCAGTGATTCACCACCCTCACAGTGAAAAATTTCTTCCTGTTATCTCCTCTAAATGTCCCCTCTTCCACTTTGAAGGCACTCCGCCTCGTCCTGTCACCCCATGCCCTTGTAAAAAGTCTCTCCCCAGCTCTCCTGTACCCGTTGGCATGGGCCCACCTCTCCCGCCTGTGTTTAGTAGAAGGCCAGGCCTGCAGCACCCTGGTTATGAGCCCGGCTCGGGTGGGAGGGGATGCTCCTGCATGGGGGGATTGCCCTGCGTTGTGGGGGGACATGCCACCGAGGGAAGGTCTTGCTGAAGCGGTGGCTGCACTCACGCTCCTTCTCCCCCATACTTCCCCAGATTGCACCGGCAGAAGGTCCCAAGGGCAGCGAGCGCATGGTCATCATCACAGGGCCGCCCGAGGCTCAGTTCAAGGTGCGCTGGGTGGGGGCTGTGGGTGTGGGGGACAGTAAGGGCCAAGTTGAGAGCGTCCCTGTGGTCAGCACTGTGCTGCCAGCCTGGCTTGGCCTCCCTCAGCGCCAGGGGAGCTCTTTGCTGGGTACCATGATTTTGATGCTGCTGGACGTGAGGACATTGTGAATGGACTCCTCGGTGCGGGCAAAGCCACCCGCATCCCACCTGGGTTCATCTTCCATAACCTTGTCTCCTGTCCACTCGAGCGGGATGGCGGCCCCCCCCCCAAAAAATTGAGCCTCTCTCAAGGAGCGATGGAGGAAGCACAAGTTAAAAAAACCCAGAAACCTGAAATTAATTAGGGCTTGTCCGGGGTGAAAAGTTGGGAGCGGCGAGATGCTCGGTGGGGGCTCAGGGGTGGGTGGTGGTGGGAGAAACAGTGCCCTGACCCCCAACTCTTGCTTTTCCCTTCTCCTCCCCAAGACTGCACAGTGCAAGATGAGGGAAATGGTCCAGCAGGTGAAGCAGCAGGAGCAGAAACACGCTCCGGGAGCCCCGGCCTCGCAGCACAGCAAGTGATGCTCCTGTCGTGCCGCCCAGCACCGCCTGATGAATGTAACCCCACTGCCGGACAACCCCCTCCAACCTCCTCCACCACCCCCAGCAGGTCAGGGGAGCAAACCAAAGACCCGCCCAGACACACAGCCCCCCATTCCCGCAGCGCTGCGAGGATGCGCAGCTGAGGGGTACGGGGAGGGCTCTCTCCATCCCACAGCCTCCCCCTTCCTCCTCCGTCGCCTCCCGACGCTGTCCCTTTAGTTGGACTAACAGGGGCAGGTTTTGGTACCTCAGCACCTCACGCTTGTGTTTCCCTTTTAGAGATTTTGTGTGCCTTGTAAAACTGAGAGTTGGAGCATTTTTTCATTAATTTTTTTAATAAAAAAGAATGAGTTGGAAAAAACCATGTCGAGCGAGTGCGAGGCGGGAGAAGGAAAGCAATCCCAGGGGTGCTGACGTGCGGAAAGAAACTCCCCAACTCGGGGCGAGTTACAAAGCAGCATGTTTATTGCAGCGCTGGGTGCAAGGGGGATGGCTCCCAACTCGCCCAGGGGCTGGTAAAGCAAGCGTTCCTTTCTGATGCAAAGGCGTACGTATTCATTAGTGTAGGCTGGGAATAGGCACCACTCTGGTCATGATCTGTGGGTTGTTGTGGAGGAAGGCTCCCAGTCTTCCTGCCGGTGTACTTTTCCCCTTTGGCTCAAGAGTGCTGCTGTGGCTGAGCTCTGAGCCGCCAGACCGGTTCTCAGCAGATGGTTACTTCGCGCAGACAATAAGGCCCTGAATAGCCCTTCCTGTTCTCTGGGTGGCTCTGGGTGGCTCTGCTCCTCTGCTGCTTCTAAGGTCGGGCTGCCCCAGTGTCATCATTGAGGAGCCTTTTGTCTATCCAGTTCTCACTTGTGGGTGTTCCTGCCCATGTCAGTGCCAGAGCTCTTCCGTAGGCTCCTTCTGCTAGCGGAGAGCCAGGGGCCGTTCCTTCAGGAGAAAGCTTGAGAAATGTTTAAAAAGAGAAAAGGGGGAAAAAAAAAAAAGGGAAAGGAGGAAAAAAAAAGTGGGAAAAGAAAAAAGAGAAAAAGAAAAAAAGGGGGAAAAAGCAAAAAAGGTCAAAAGAAAAAAGGGGTAAAAGAGAAAAAAGGGGGAAGCGAAAACATATTAAAAAAAGAAAGGTAGAAAGGAAAAAAAACCAACCAAACCAAGCAAGGAAAGTGGGAACAGCTGCGGGGCAAGAGGAGGGACAGGAGCTGGGGGGGGGAGGTGGCAGTGCCGGCGCTGACCCCGGGGGCTGCGACACCACGTTTTTGTCCTCTACTGCAAAGTGTTGTGTGAAAAACAACCAAGCAAAACCCACCCAACGACAACATCAAAAACCAAAGAGAAATCTCTGCAGCTCACAGGAGCCTGAGCTTGCTCTCGGTTGCTTTCTTTCCAGTGTCTTGGGGGCGTCACAGCCGAGCTGAGATTGGGGTGTGGTGGTGGTGGGAGTTTGTCCCATGGCTGTGATGGGGGGAGAAGGGGTGGGCGGGGAGTGAGGGATGTGGTGTGGGGTTTTCTTTGGGTGATGGTGTTTTTTTGCCAGGCGTCGCTTTACCCAGTGGCTCAGGGAGGTGTTGGCATCACAAAGCCTGCGCTAAAGCGGGGTGGGGGCCTCGCCGCAGTTGGTTAGCAGAGCCAAAGTGGTTATTAATGGTTCTTAAGGGCGCCCTAATTATGCCCGTGTAACTGGGAAGCTCAGATGCCCCCTAAGCACCCCCCCGGTGCTTCTCTAGCCAGGCGAGTGCTGGGCGTCCCCCCCTTGCAGGAGAGGAGCGCACCTCCAGGGTGGGTAGAAGGGCATCACCCAAGAGGGAGAGGACCAAGATGGGGCTTGGGTGTCCTTGGGGTGGCCGTGTGGCGGGGTAGGGCTGCTGGGGGCTGCCACGATGAGGGACACCCCCACGCCTTTCTCCATGGCTTCCAGAGCTGTGCTCCCTCCCTCCCTCCCACCCATCCAGTGCCACCGGAGAGGTGGTGTCCCCCCTCCCGGGGCGGGCAGGGGCTTCTGCCACCCCACCTAACACCTCAACGCACCAAACCAGCTTTCAGCAGTCACAGCCACCCGGGCACTGCCAAGGGGGCAGCAGGGGCTCCCCAAAGGGGGCTTACAGAACACAGAGAGCGTCCGTACACCGCTGACCCCTCTCCGGGGCGGATTTTCGGGATGCTGCTTGCTCATCTCACCACTGAACGACACCCCGATTGCCCCTGCAGCACTGTGTGACCATCGCTTCGCGGCTTCTGTGCTCCGATGCTCCTCCTGGCTCCAATCCTCTTCCTGGGGGATTGTGAGGGAGCGAAAATCCACATCGCTACATCCAACTTTTTTTCAGTTAAATAAAAAAAAAAGAATAAATCACCCTCTCTCATTACCAGGTAGAGGTTCGTTCCCTTAAGGCTCTTTTTATGAAAATAAATATTTAAATTATATAAAGAAATAAATACTTCTCTTTTCACATTAGATAACTCCCTGGAGACAGCAAAAAAAAAAGCACCACCACTGTGCACCAGTGTCCACCAGGGCTTTATACTTTTGTGGCTCTCATGTGCCAGGCCATCGAATCCACACAGTCCAATAAAGTCGGTTGTCCCTCTCCTCCTCCTGGCTGGAGGCAGGGCACCTCTACTGTTGACCGTAGTACCTACGATTATCAGATTGGTTCCTACCTGGTCCATAGAATCGCCTACCGTAGGTCGGAGCAGCCTTCCTCCTGTAAGAATCCTTTCTTCTATCGGCTTCATTTTGCAACTCAAGCACCTGTGCCTGTAGGGCTGAGGTAGGTTCTCCATCCCTCTTCTTCATGTCTTCTGCATATTCACAGAGGCAAACCCACAGGATATCTCGCATCAGCTTTGATTTGTCTTGAGTCGGAGGGTGGTTTTTCTCTTGAGTAGGAGGGCGTTTCCTCTTAGCAGCTGCAACATGAGTCTGTACAGGGAAAGCATGGAGTTTTTCCTCCACCTTGGTTAGTTTATCAAACAGTTTATCGGTTTGCTCAACTAATCTCTGGGTCATTTGCTCTATTTTCTCAGTCAGTTTCTCAGTCATTTTCTCGGTGGTCACAGTCAGCTTTTCTATGGCTGCCACAGAGAAGGGACCAGAGAGACTGTCTTCATACTGTCGTACCTTCTTAACCCCTTCATTTACAGTTGGTGTGTCAGTATCGGATCCTCCCCAGACCATTGTTGACAATGGGTGGGAATATGTTGATGGTGCACTTTGTACAAACTTTTTGAGCAGAGATCGTTTGCATGGCATTTCATCAGGGTCTACTGTCGCTTGCCCATCACTATAAATCACCTCTCGCACAGGCAGTTCTTTCAGGTACAATCCCTCCATCCTTGGACAGGTTTCCCAATCGCCTAGCTTCTCTGCCATCTCAGTCTAGGGTATCTGCCCCGCTATCCCAGCATCGGAGCAACCAGGAGACAAGTGTTTCGCCTTCATGACGACTAAAGTCCTTCCTGATACTTCTCAGATCTTTCACGGAGAAGGATTTAACAACTCCCTCTACATCTGAGTCCTCCTGTGGTGAGGCTGCCCTAGAGGGGGCCTCTCCAGCATCTGCTCTAGAAGGACTCTGGCCTTTGTCTGTTTTCAAAGGTCTCTTTCCCTTCTGTGGTCTTGAAGGACCCTCCCCTGGATCTTGTTCAGAACTCTCCCCCAAGCTATGTGACTTGAGGTGGTCTTTGTGGTAAGGGGCAGGGGAAGGAGTTGACCTCCTCTTCCTGCTCCTGGTTCCCGGGGCGGCTTGTACCGATTTTGATGGAGTTGGAGTAGTTTTGGTACTGGTTGTAGTGGCTGCAGTAGGTTGTGCCGGGAGAGGCGGCGGCGTGGCTTGTGCCGCTGCGGGGGGGGCGCGGCTTGTGCCGGGACGGGCGGCGGAGGGGCCGGTGTTGTTGCGGTGGGGGGGGCGGCTGCCGGTGGTGCGGGTGCCGGTGCCGGTGCAGGCGGCGGCGGAGGCGCCTGTGCCGTGGCGGTGCGGAAGACGGCTGCCGGTGGCGCCGTTGCTCCGGGGGGGGCAGCTGCCGGTGGCGCCGGTGCCGTGGGGGAGGCGGCTGCCGGTGGTGCCGTTGCTCCGGGGGGGGCAGCTGCGGCCGGGCCGGGCGGGGCCGCGGTTCGCGCCGCTGCAGATCACCGAGCGGCTGCGCGGGTCTGAGTGGCGGCAGCGCACGGTCCCCTCCAGCTCCCCCTGCACAGATGTTTCACAAGAAACCACCCCTGCACCACATTCAGGAGCATCAACAACAAAATCACGATCTTAACAAGGTACCAGTCCTTATCCTCAGAGCCCAGAAGGTTGCCATGCCCCAGCTCTGATGGGGTCACATCAGCATAATTATCAAAGGGCGAAGTAAACATTCCCCAGGTAGAAGAACCCTTTGATCCCTTTGGTCTCTTTTCTACTGAGCATGAGGCAGATGGGATGGAATACCCTGTTGGTCAGTTTTGGGTCACCTGTCCTGTCGCTCCTCCCCGCAGGTGGGACCCCACTATGCTTTTCCGCTTCCGACCCTCCAACGGGGCAAATAACAAAGCTGGTTGGCCGTGGGGGTTATAGCAATAAGTATAAGCAAGAGCCTCTCTGCATCCCATGCCTGGGCATCAGCTGTAACCATTGCTCTTATCGCTCTGAGAGAGTGAACGCTGACGGCACAATAGGCAGTTAATTTCAGTTGGTAGAAGAGGCCCAGCTAAGAAGCCAAGTTACTGAACAAAATTGGTTCTCTTTTACCTCAAACCAGGACACAGGGAGAGTTTCCTTCCATTAAGGCTCTTTTTATTAAAATAAATATTTATATTATATAAAGAAATAAATACTTCTCTTTTCACATTAGATAACTCCCTGGAGGCAGCAAAACAAGCCAACCCCAAACCAGCCCACAGGACAGGGCCTTTGGTGAGAAATCAAGAGATGGTAAACGCTTTCTTTCTGTGGTCATGACAAATCCAGTTTTAGGAATCAAGCAGATGGTAGATATTCCAGAAACAGAGGAAAACTCTCTTTGAGGAGACGGTAGTTCAGCACGTTGTCCTTGGGAAGGTAAGTTGGGCAAACACGACTGTAACCACCACCACGGATGTTTCCCATTTGTCTGTAATGTGGTCGCGTGCGCTGTGAGGCGCGAGCGTGCGGCTCAGCCATGGAAGTTGACGATGTTCCTTCTTCACTCTGCCCTTAACGAGGTCACACCCACCTTTCTGGCTCTTGCTTAAGGTGCGTTAGCTAATTTCAAAGAGAGTTACTGTCTCCAAAATAAGGGGGGGGGGGGGTGGTGGTGGTGGTGGTGGTGGTGGGGAAATAAACTGTCTTAACCACTACTTCATAACTTGAAGAGGAAAACTTGTGTACCAAAACCCCAGAGTTACTGTCTCCAAAATAAGGGAGGTGGGGGGAACAAACCATCTTAACTTCTACTTCATAAGCTAAAGAGGAAAACTTGTGTACCAAAACCCCAGAGTTACTGTCTCCAAAATAAGGGAGGTGGGGGGAATAAACCATCTTAACTTCTACTTCATAACCTAAAGAGGAAAATTCGTCTAAGAAATGTAACTAAAGGTCTAAGAAAACTAACTAAAGGCCTAAGAAAAGTAACTAAGGTCGAAGAAACGTAATCAAAAGAAGAGCTCTAAGAGTCCACGTGTCACAGCAGCTGTTGGTGGATTACCTCCCACACCATCTTCTTCCGGAAGTATGGCATGTGAGTCTGAAAAGAGAAGAGAAAGAAAAGAGAAATTAAATAATGACGTCACGGCAGAAAGAGGCGGCAAACATGCATAAACGCCCAGCGGAGTCCTTAATAGGAAGTTCCCTTTAGGAACTGTCAACCGTTTGGGTACAACACCCCACGCGGTTCCTAAGAGGGTGACACGACAACCCGACAAAACCAGATTGACTTGACCGCGCGACAGCTTACAAGCACGCTAATAAAAGACCCGTCTAAAACGAAATCAAGAAAAAGAAGCGGTGTCTTGACTGGTCAAAGGGTAGAAGCCATTTCTCCAAAAGATACCGAGCCCAGATATGCCAAACCCGCTGGCGGCAGTACCTTGCCCAAGAGGAATCTCACCGGCAGCAGCTCCCAAAGGCGGGGATGGAGAACCACAGCTCTGCCCTGCCCAGGCCACTTGGAAGTTCTGATCCCAGCAACTACGCACCGAAACGGGGTACGAAACCTCAGCCCCTGCCCCGGACACAATGAAGAGCTGCTGCCTAACCTCCCTGGCTCCTGTCCCTGGGCGAGAGGGGCTTGGAGGGGTTTATGACCTTCACTCACCTGGCTAAAGTTGAATGGTTTCTCTCTGGCGATGTAATCTGCGTATTTACACATAAAGACGCCGCAGTCGCTTCCATTCAGCTGCTGAGGGATCTCCTAAGGAATGCAAAGAAGATGGAGGATTTCCCTCTGTCTCAAAAGAAAAGCAACTTGGAAGCAGCGCACATTACCCACACCGACACTGCGCTCACCGCACACTCCTGACCCTACTTGCCTAATCCCCGATACCCACTCCCGCCCACAAGGAACAGACCCAGTTCACTGCTCACCATCCCTCCCCTCTGCCTCCCGGACTCGGACACTACGATCCAAATTTTTGGCAGGCCCAGAAGGCGCAGCAGCCCTCCCCCCTGCGAGGTGTCTCAAGGTTCGCACCGCCTCTTTCTTAAGTGACCTTTCTTAAATCCGGTCTTTAGGGACTGCTTTTTACTATCAACTCCTCGAGAAACATCAGCTCAACCCTTTCTTTGCCACGGGCCAGGATCTGGGCCCCAAAGAAGCACTTACAGTTCCCATTTCAAACCCAAGGGGTGCTCACGTACACGTGGCTCCATGCTGTGAAGAGTCCACTCTGAAACATCCAGCTCCAGCTGTCTTTTTTCCCAGCTTTCTTTTTGCAGGTATTGGCTGGTTAAAACAAAAGGAAAAAAAAAAATCCCTTTTCATCTCTGTAATTTAGGCCAACAACAAAATAAAGCGGCTGAAGGATCACAGGAAGACGGACGGCAGGACGGTAAAATGTCAGAGGATCCTCACTGCAGCTGATTTAAGGCTGATTTTGAGGAAAAATCCCAATCTGAAACTTACAAACACGGGGAGAGGCTGTGAGCTAATGGTCAAGAACTAACAAAGTCGGCACACGTGTGCCACGGGGCTATGGCGTATTTGGCTGTGCCTCTCACGGGAAGGTGGCAGAATCCAGGCACCCCAGACCCTGGGTGCAGGGGACGCTGTGACAGCAGATAAGCAGTCGATGCCAGACAAGTCGCAGCAAGCAACTCCAAGATTCCTGCTTGGTTATCTACAAGCCACGTGAAAACTGGCAGTCGCCTTACAGGGACTAAATCTAAAACCCCTCTCCTCATTCACACCAGAAAAGCAGTGACGGAGCGGTTACTTACAGCAAAGTCTGACAAATCTTGTCCCCTTTCTGCCCAAGCGAGTCCAAGTACGTGATCGTGTTCTTCCTCAGATCTATGACCTGTTATTAAAAGGTGACCGTTAGGCAAAGCACAACCTTGTGCCGCACACCCCCCAACACCTACATGACTTCTCTTGCCAGTTTTTGCTCCCCGTCCAATTCTAAAGGAAAAGCCCGTGGGACTCACGGCTAGTGTCCAGTGTGCTCGCGAGTTCACAGGCACGAAGAGGATGTCCTGCTTAAAGACATCGACACTCTTGGTCCACCTTCTGACCGACTCGTAGCCCCCAGATGTTAGTTTTGGATAAAAGAAAGTACTAAACGCGTGGACTGCTGGATAGCCTTCCTTCTTCCCTCTTTCCATCACCAGACTCATGTAGAAATTAACGACCTGCACCATAAAGAGGAAACGTGAGGTGTCAAAATAAGACGCTGCCTTCCCCAACGAAAAATACAGCACCACCTCTGTTCTGGCCACCCTTAAGCACGCAGCGCAGAGAACTCCAGCCTCAGCTGGAGGCTTTTGTTCCCAGGATTTCACACGGGGCTACATCGGCAGTTTGATCAAAACACCTGCCACCCACGCCAATAACCCGGACGAACTCCTGGAAGCTGCGTCATACAAGAAGTAACGGAACTTCCCGAAACGCTCGACCCTTCAACACCTCAAATAAGAAGTGTACAGAGATTTCTAGGCTCTGCAGCGGAGGTCGTCAAAGAACGTTGACGCGACTTCTGTACAGGGCGGAGGGGTATTTTTCAATAAAGGCTGAGTGAGACTAGCCCTGTGCTGCAGCTGGTTTTACCTCATCGTTTAGCCAGCAAAGGTTCCTGAGCGTGTGGATGTCTTCGCGAGTGACCTTTAGTTTGAAGGCACTGCTCATGATCTCATCTGGCTCACCTTTGCCAAATGCGGCACTGACCTCTCTCTCCATGGCCTGAAAGGAACAATTCAATGGGGAAGGACTTGTGAAACAGCGCATGGAGCACGCTGACCTGGGGGCAGCTTTCCACTGAAACACGGCCTGTAAATTCAGCTCAGGTGACAGAGCAACTGCCTTCGACGGTTTCCTGCCTCAGTGAGCGATAGCGCTTTTGCCTTGCTTGGTTGGTTTCAGCATCCTAACTTTGAACTTCACAGCCCAGGCTTGCTGCCGTTTCTTTTCACCAAGGACGTGGGGATAAAACCCGTCAACTTAGCAAACACGCTCAAGCAGCTGAAAATGGAACACAACTCTGGCAACCCCCTTTCCCAGGTGCTGCTGCGGCCCTCGCAATACCCAGGTTTAAGCCAACCCCAGCGGGCATCCTCCGTACCGAGGCAGCTAAGTCAGGAGCCTGAAAGAACGTGAAGGTGGGGGACTTCAAAGGGAACGGCAAAGGGGGAAACTGAGGCAGCCGTCCCGCTAACAGAAGGCCCACAAACCCTTAGGGCAGCACAACTGAAGGAGCGCGGGGAGCACACAAAATCCTTCAAAGCAGCTTTAGTGCTGACCCTCGCACTGTGAAGCCACAACCACAGCCACTCGCTAACAGGTTCAATGCAAGTTCTTCAGATTTCAAAGCGCCTTAAGAACCACCGAGAAGAAGAGGACTTCCTTGCAGCTCTGCCACAACCTTCTCTTTTGTCTCACAGACTGTCGCCTACGGTACCTCTGTGAGCGGAGGAAAGCGTTCCGCTGTTTTTCCCAATCTTGGCACTTTCTTTTCCTCCACATAGAGGCTGGCTGACTTTTTGGACGGAACAGGTGTAGGGTGTCCTCGGAATAAGGCATCTTCTAAGATTTCTGTGCCACGCTGCCTCTGTTAGACAAACGGACGTTAAGCTAGCAATCAAGCACAGATTTGTTTCCTTGGGGACAGGACAGAAAATCTTGCTTATATAGAAAACTGGAAGGGTTTTTGTACACCCATGCAACCAGCAAACTCCAAAGTTACTTCTTCTTGACGACTGCATTCCAACCGTGCACCCATGGAGTGCTGCACTCGGAGGCAAGAGAGGCAGAAAGCTCCTTTGCCTTGGGCTAGCGTTAAGAACCCCAGCAAAGCCTCCACGTGTAGGTATCAAGTTGAGATTGAGACTACTATTTCTGATTACCATGACTAAAATTTTATTTTTGACCTCAACCCTGACCAGAGGTGAAAGTCAAAGAGACGTACTTCCTATCCCAGCAAACAAGATAAGACTAAAGACACCCCAGTCCAGCTTTGCAGGTCAACCAAGTCTGTGCACTAAAGATTTTGAGGCTATACCCAACACGTGAAAGGGGAAGAATCAAAACCGTATAGTGTAGTGTGCTCCTAATAGTCCAGAAACAAAATTAACGGCAGCGGAAAACACTTGGCGATAGCGCTACTCATCAAATAACGCTCCCGCTTTCCCGGGGAAAAACAACCTGGGCAAATACAGATATTGTTCAGGAAGTCATGTGAAGAGTGCTGAAGTTTCTCATCACAAAGAGCTCTATTTTCCTTGGGAATAACGCAAGCTTACCCCTGCGATGGTTTCTTTCACTGCTCCTTCCTCTTTCGCAGAGTTTTCTTCTGGTGTGCAGTACCTGCCAGGAGAGGGAGAGAGAGAAGCGAGCTCTATATCCGTCCTGTCCCATGGAATTCTCAAGAATTCACCCTCTGGACAAGAAAGGCTTTTGCAAGGCTAAATACAGCACTAGTTTTTAAAGCGGGGAGAAGAATAGGGACAGAATTAGCTACAAAACAGGACTGCTGCAACTGAACCTCCCTCTGCTCCCATCTACGCTTTCTCCTCTCTCATGTAAGGGCAGGTCACTGCAGAAAGATGCGTGCATCTTACCGCCGCACAAAATCTCTCCCTGTAGCTGCACCTACTGCCCCCAAAAACCTGTTTCCATAAAGACCGCAAAGCCGTCGCAACTCACAGTCCTGCCAGCTCAGACAGCCAATACCAATGAGGCCGCTGGCCTCTCAAACCCAACTGCACGCTGCCTTTTTCCCCCTCCTAGGCAAACCCCAGGCATCCTTTGGGACTTACAAAGTCCCCAAAACTGCCTCAAGTCCCACCAGGCTTTATAAGCTCTCTAATCCTCTGCTTAGGATGCGGGTTTCCAAGTGAAAGAAGTGAAATGTCAGCTCATTGATGGCTCGGCAGAACGACTCACAAACAAAAACGGATTCTGCACATCCAAGGACAACTTGGGACGGCCACCACTCGCACCCTTACTGGCTTTCTTCCCACAGCAAACACCACACCAGCACAACCCTCTTTGTCACGCAGCACGGCTCTCGCTTGTGTTGGAGATGCAACTGGCTTGCAAGCAATTCCGGAGCCGCAAGCTAGCTACTTCTCTTTCACAGCACTGAGACGATCAAAGACCGTTGGTCATCTTCGAGACTCTACCAGCGGCTGAAAGAGATACACGCGCAGAGCCAAAAGGAACAAGAAGCATCATTAGAAGAGACTCTACCTGATCGTATCACCTCTCTGCGACCGCTGCGGGCAGCAAACATCTATACATTCGACACCTGCACAGAAAAGCAGTAGTAAGAAAACAAGAAGTCGACTTTCAATCACCATCAGATGTACACAGCTCTCCATTTCTGAGTGATAAATAAAAAAAAAGGAAAAACTTTGAAGGATGACGGTATGGTCAGGAAGTTCGAATTCTGGCAAGCACTTTGAACTCGGAACGTCATCTGCGAGTGTGTAAGAAATGCCCTATTCTGATTTGACGTCTACCTACAAAGTGGAACGGATTGGAATCATGGGGATACTCACCGGTCCTGAGTGTTGCACGTGGAAAGACGTCTCCTCCGTATTTTGGTTCTTCCCGGTGACTCACAGTCGCCACTGGTTCCTTGGAGGAGGCTTGAACACTTTGGGGCAGGAAACAAACAACAGAGGAGAATCACAATTTTTATACGGGGGGCATTTGTTATCAGTGCGTACCAATTCACGCTGGCTTTTGGGGTTTTTCTTTAAGAAGAACAAAATATTCTTTGCACATCCGACAAATATCTGCATTAACCTGAGGAGGCCACTTTACTCTGTGGGACAAGACAGCGTTCATTTCAACCAGCCCTGACCAATTCTGCTCAATCTATTTGTTAAAGGTTATGCTGACGCTGAGAATGGCAATGTCCACAACATCCATACTGCTGGGACATTTTACTTCAGACCTGCCCTGCTCTGACCTCAGGGACTATATGCTCAGTAGCGGTTGGAGTGCATTAGACACCTTCCCCAGGAACTTCTCTGGTTTAGCTTCCTCTGAAAGGAATCTCTTTCTCAGGCTCCAGATCTGCTCCAAAATATGAGCCAAACCACAATAAGCAACGACTGGCAGATGAGACGCCGACAGCAGAGTCTTGACCTGCTCTCAAATGCAGTGCGCTTAAACTCAGCGCACCCAAAATTACATGAGAAACTCTCTTCTGTATCATTTTCATGGTATGGATTTTCATCTGCAGTGGCGGATTCTGGCGCAGCGCACTCCTTAACTGGTGGCCTCAGTGGTAAGAAGCTGTCTGGAGCAGCTTTGATGCTCTGTTTGCCCTTCCGGCTTGTGCTCAAAACATCAACGGCAAAAGAAACGGTATCAAGAGAACATTCCAATGTGCACCTCCACCACCACCTGCTTTGTCAAGCACGTACACCGATGACGATGGAGACAGACACGAGATGTTTATGACTTTCAGATGAAGACCTGCTGTCTTCAACTGGCTAATGGGGAAGTAGAGAGAAGTAAAAGTGAAAATCACAACAACTGCCTTGAAGATACGCTGTTGATTGTGTCCTCAGCCTCCTCTCAAGTTCAACGCTTCCTCTTACCGCAGACCTTTAATCTCTAGCTAATCTCCTGTGTCAATTAAGTAGCTGGATTTAAAGAAAAAGTTTAATATTGGTTCTTCGGGGGGGGAAGCAGCTGACGACCTCCCTTACCATAGGCAGTAAACCTTTCGGGGAAGAAGTCAAAGAAAACGGAAGGATTTTTACCTCAGACGGGGAATTGTCTTGTCAGGACGAGAGAGTGGTTCCTTAGTCAAGCGAGCATGGGTCCCACACGGCATTTGACCTACGAGAGAAGAGCGTAAGGCATGGGTAAGTATAAAAGGAAACTGAAGAGGTTTATGAGTTTACAGTAACGAGCTTCACCAAAGATAAATTGTCATTTTCTCTCTCACATCATCATATGATTTGTGTTATGTCACTTTAGGACATTTTCAGGTTTTCACACCGGCAACTGCAGCAAGTTGCGCGCACAAGGTATTGCCAGCCGAAACCTGAAATACAAAAGGCTCCTCAGGATCTACTACCTAAAAGGACCATTGAAAACAATTTGCTTCTGGCAAGCTAACAGTGGACCTATCAGAACGGAAGGACTGCATCCAAGGCAGCTCTGGTACCGAGACGACCAGATCGACGCCCGGCTCCACTCCAGAAGCAATGCAAGGATGCGGGTAAGAAACAGAGGTCACGCTCAAGTATTCCCAGATGCTGCCTCGTCCCGTGCCTGCCATAATCCCTACAGAACCCTAGGGGTAGACTTGGACAGTACACAAGGTAGGGTGAAAATGAAACAAGTCGTATAACTTGATGTCAGCCTTACCAATTTGCAGCACGGCTACCTCGAGTGACGAAAATCGTGGTCTTTTAGTGGAAGGCTCTGAAGAAGTGGACCCAGGCTTAAAAGAAAACAACAAAAAAGCACCAGCGTGAGCGTAACCTGAATGTGAATCCCAGCAAACACACTTCCTGAGGCTTAGTCAGCTCTACTATGACTTGGGGACCATGACTTGCTGGTTCAGATTGCAGAAGGCGGCAAATCTTGGCAGGACCTTTGACAGGTACGCTTTAAATTTTGAATACAGGCTCTCATATGTGCAGCAATTAAAAGAATACAGTCTTGTCACTGAGTTATCACTCAGTCGGCTTCTAAACATTCCAAAGGGTGATAGTTCGGCCCTTGAGAAATATATTGTGTACAAATAAGAGTTAACGACTCTCTCAGGAACGAAGAACTAGAGCCCGACAGTCTCTTAGCCCTCTAATCCCATGGGGCAATAAGAAAAACTGCACTACACCTTTGAACCAAACTAGGCAGTCAAGGTGGCTCATTTTTACAGAGCCAAAGTCCTACAGGAACGCTCTCCTGGACTGGTGGATAATGAGCAGAAAGTGGTTTATCCAGAGCAAGTATGCAGTTTTTCTTGTCAGGTAGTGTATATTGATTCCTTAACCACAAGCTTGAGAAAGAGAATAACAGTTTGCAAACACACTAAAACTATAAACTTGAACCATTCTCAAGTATCTGGAAGACAACAAACAGTTTGCTCCTCCCGCAGCTGCCAGTGCCGGAGCAGAGGACGCAGGCTTGAGTAAGGCAAACCCAGCCCACATTAGAGCTGCCTGCTAGAAATGCAAAAGAACCACCTACTGCTGTACAGGCTCAGAGCAGGCTCAACCTCAAGATGCAGTAGGGAGAGCCGCTTGCTCTCGCACCTTGCACAGACCCTAACATTTCAAAGCCCTCGCTAACCTCTTCCGCAGACTCTGTGCCGGCAGCATCTTCGCTGACGGAAGCCGCCGGGCGTTTGGTTGCCTTGGTCGGCAACTGCAGCACTGCAGAAACGTCAACTTTCTCTTTCTGCTCAGAGATGGAAGAATCTAAAAAACAAAGACAGGCCGTATAAGAACAGGCTAGAAAACCAACAGAGGTACATTGCGAATACAGCCAGGAGGGAGCACACAGCTTGGATTTAAGATACTCTTTCTGCTGACAGGCGCGGGCTCAGCGCCAGAGACCTGGGCTATCTCCTGCTGGCAGTAAAAGTATTGGGCCCTGCCACAGTCACCGCAGAGAACGTCCGTCATCTATAGGGCTAAGCCCTACCGGACACCCTCAAGCCATTGGCTATAGGCATAGAGAGCCACAAGGCAAGAAGCCAACAGCTTGAAAAGCCACAGTTTCAGGAACAATGCCAGAGCACAAAAGCCAGACTTTTCCAAGGGACACGAAACCTCAGAAAAATCGGGCATATTCAGTACTTGTGTAATGCGCGATACCTGATTTTTGCTTTTTCGGCGGAGTCTCGTCATCATCATCATCCACAACTATGCAAACGCTGAGGAAAGAACACACACAACAGTGTTTTGCAACCCTAGGGAAGCTCCCAGCAGGCTGACTTCCCTTCACAGGGCCCAAACTTCCCAAGTTACTTTTCCTATCCCAAAGGTCTCCCCCTCCAAGCGCCCCTGGGATCATCTCAGGCACATACACCTAACTGCAGCCCTCCTCAACACCCCCCAACCTCTCCCAGCCAACGACCGCTCGCAGAGAGCTAATGATCCCGCTGCAGCACATTAGGCCTCTTTGGCTCATTCCGTTAATGCTTCCCAACATTTTACCTTTCTTCCTATCGCCAACAAATTAAGTTCGTTTCGGAAATCCCTACACTGAGTTGCAAAGAAAAGTCTAAGGAGGACAGGACATAAAAGGTGGGAAAGCAACTCGGGCATACACCCACTTCAATCACTTTGTCCTTTGGGAATGGAGCACACAGGTTGGTCCGAGGTGGGTTTTTTCCTCTCTTTGCCCCCCCAAATGTCAGGACAGCCGGATCCTTTGAAGAACTCTTTGGTCTTTCTTACACAAAGGAATTTCTCTTGAACTGTTATGCCCCCGACCCCTGCTGATAGCATTGCTTCTGGCCGGGGAGATGGGGGGGGAGTGGGCGCCGGGGCGATGCCCGGGGGCGGCCCTGAGGCGGCGGGGCGGCTCGCTGCCCTGGGGGGCGGCCTCTTGCGCGGCGGCGGGGCCGGGGCGGCGAGGAGGGCGACGAGGGGCCCCCACAGCCATCGGTACAGGGGAGGCTGAGGGGGGAGAGAGGGGCGGGGCGGTGGGTGCGCGCGCGCAGGCGCGCCGCCGTCTGTGCTCTGCCTGAGGGAGCCGTTAGCGGCCGCCCGGCCCGCTTCTGCCCCTGCCCTGCGGTGGGGCCGGGCCGGCGCCGTCCCGCCCGGCCCGCCTGGCCCTGCTCTGTCTGGGGGAGGCGCTGGCCCTTCTCCGGAAGCCCCGAGCCGGGCCCCGGCTGGCAGCTGGGCGCCGGGAGGCCGGGGAGTGCCCGGAGGAGGGGAAGAGGCCTTCGGGGAGAGGCCCCCACGGAGGCCGGAGGGGCCCCCCAGAAGCCCTCCAGAGACGGAGGGGCCCCCCAGAAGCCTCCCAGAGAGCGGAGGGGCCCCTCGGAGAGCGGAGAAGCCTTTCGGCGTCCCGCAGGCCTGAGGCGAGCGACAGCGGCCGGCGGCGCGGGCTCTCGCGCGCCCCCTCCTGCCTCCTCTGCCCTCGGTGGGTGAGGGAATGCCAATCCCGGGCTTACCGAGCCCTTTCCTCCGCGCTCGCACGGCGCTTTGCGCCCCTCTGGCGGGGAGCTGCGCTCGCTGCATCCGGCTGCGCCATGGCTGCGGCGCGACTGGAAGGACGCGGACTGCGTTCGGCGTTCCACCATGGTGAGCGGCTGTGACGGAGCGGCGCCCGACCGCCGGCCGCGGGCAGCCCCGCTCGAGCCGCTGCTGCGGGGGCCGGCGAGCGTGTGGTGAGTGCTGAGCTGTGTGCTGGGGGGTTGGGCTGGCTCTTGGGGCGCTGCCTTGCTCCTAAGGGGGCTTTGAAATGCGGTGCTCGCCCCTCGTTAACGAGCTGTTTCCTGTGGGGTGGAAATGTGCGGCTGTTGCTGCAGCCCCGTCCTGGAGAGGCTTTTTTTCCAGGGCTGGGAGCGAGAGCGGCGTCCAAGCTGGGCAGGGGAGCCGGGTCTGCTCGTCCTCCAGCTGAGCAGTGGTGGTTTGCAGGTAGCATCCGGTTGCACTTGCTGGAATGCAGAGCAGGAGAGAGTTGTGTCGTGGTTTTCCCCTGCAGATGCGGGACACGGGCGGCAAGGTGGCAGCGTGGGGGGAGTGGGGGTAACTGGGAGCCCCCGTCTGCCTCCCAGCCCCATGGCGCTGGATGCAGCTCAGATGCACCCACGCTCTGTGAGGGGGGGTTTGAGGGCCTGAAGGGTTGTCCCCGTGTCCCTGCCGGGCTTATGGTGGTATCTTGCTGCTGTGCGTGGGTCTGGGGGTGGCCGGGAAGGGTCTGGCATGCTGGGGCCATCACTGACCCTCATTTTCTCTCCCACCGTAGAGCTCCTCGGCGGAGCTCTCAGCCAGCTCTCGGCGGAGCTCCCCCAGCCAGCGCCTTCCCACATCAGCACCCTTTAGGTGCCTGTCCCCCCTCTCCAGGAGATCTTTGCTGGGGCACCTTGGGAGAGTGGGCAACCACTACCATGGGATGGTGGGATGGGGACAGCCACCTCCTTTGTCCCCTGTCCAGCTGGTGCCCTGACCCTCTCACTCTTCCATGCCCCCGCAGCTTCCGGAGCAAGAGGTTGTGAACGTGTTCATCGGGACGCAGGCGGTGGGGGCCATCATCGGGAAGAAGGGGCAGCACATCAAGCAGCTGGTGCGGTTTGCGGGTGCCTCCATCAAGGTGAGGAAGGCGCTGCGGGGCTGGTCCTGCGCTTCGTGCCTCAGTTTCCCCTCTGCACTGCCGAGGTCAGGGAATGGGAGTGTGCGGGGAGCAGTTTTGCTCCCCAACTTATCACAGAACGGTTGAGGTTGGAAGGGACCTTGAAGATCATGGAGTCCCACCCCCCTGCCCTGTTCAGGGACACCTCCCCCCAGCCCAGGTTGCTCCAAGCCCCATCCAACCTGGCCTTGAACACCTCCAGGGCTAGGGCAGCCACAGCTTCTCTGGGCAAGCTGGGCCAGTGATTCACCACCCTGACAGTGAAAAATTTCTTCCTGTTATCTCCTCTAAATGTCCCCTCTTCCACTTTGAAGGCACTCCGCCTCGTCCTGTCACCCCATGCCCTTGTAAAAAGTCTCTCCCCAGCTCTCCTGTACCCGTTGGCATGGGCCCACCTCTCCCGCCTGTGTTTAGTAGAAGGCCAGATGCTCGGTGGGGGCTCAGGGGTGGGTGGTGGTGGGAGAAACAGTGCCCTGACCCCCAACTCTTGCTTTTCCCTTCTCCTCCCCAAGACTGCACAGTGCAAGATGAGGGAAATGGTCCAGCAGGTGAAGCAGCAGGAGCAGAAACACGCTCCGGGAGCCCCGGCCTCGCAGCACAGCAAGTGATGCTCCTGTCGTGCCGCCCAGCACCGCCTGATGAATGTAACCCCACTGCCGGACAACCCCCTCCAACCTCCTCCACCACCCCCAGCAGGTCAGGGGAGCAAATCAAAGACCCGCCCAGACACACAGCCCCCCATTCCCGCGGCGCTGCGAGGATGCGCAGCTGAGGGGTACGGGGAGGGCTCTCTCCATCCCACAGCCTCCCCCTTCCTCCTCCGTCGCCTCCCGACGCTGTCCCTTTAGTTGGACTAACAGGGGCAGGTTTTGGTACCTCAGCACCTCACGCTTGTGTTTCCCTTTTAGAGATTTTGTGTGCCTTGTAAAACTGAGAGTTGGAGCATTTTTTCATTAATTTTTTTAATAAAAAAGAATGAGTTGGAAAAAACCATGTCGAGCGAGTGCGAGGCGGGAGAAGGAAAGCAATCCCAGGGGTGCTGACGTGCGGAAAGAAACTCCCCAACTCGGGGCGAGTTACAAAGCAGCATGTTTATTGCAGCGCTGGGTGCAAGGGGGATGGCTCCCAACTCGCCCAGGGGCTGGTAAAGCAAGCGTTCCTTTCTGATGCAAAGGCGTACGTATTCATTAGTGTAGGCTGGGAATAGGCACCACTCTGGTCATGATCTGTGGGTTGTTGTGGAGGAAGACTCCCAGTCTTCCTGCCGGTGTACTTTTCCCCTTTGGCTCAAGAGTGCTGCTGTGGCTGAGCTCTGAGCCGCCAGACCGGTTCTCAGCAGATGGTTACTTCGCGCAGACAATAAGGCCCTGAATAGCCCTTCCTGTTCTCTGGGTGGCTCTGCTCCTCTGCTGCTTCTAAGGTCGGGCTGCCCCAGTGTCATCATTGAGGAGCCTTTTGTCTATCCAGTTCTCACTTGTGGGTGTTCCTGCCCATGTCAGTGCCAGAGCTCTTCCGTAGGCTCCTTCTGCTAGCGGAGAGCCAGGGGCTGTTCCTTCAGGAGAAAGCTTGAGAAATGTTTAAAAAGAGAAAAGGGAAAGGAGGAAAAATAAAGTGGGAAAATGAAAAAGAGAAAAAGAAAAAAAGGGGGGGAAAAAGGGGGAAAAAGCAAAAAAGGTCAAAAGAAAAAAGGGGTAAAAGAGAAAAAAGGGGGAAGCGAAAACATATTAAAAAAGAAATGTAGAAAGGAAAAAAAACCAACCAAACCAAGCAAGGAAAGTGGGAACAGCTGCGGGGCAAGAGGAGGGACAGGAGCTGGGGGGGGGGAGGTGGCAGTGCCGGCGCCGACCCCGGGGGCTGCGACACCACGTTTTTGTCCTCTACTGCAAAGTGTTGTGTGAAAAACAACCAACCAAACCCCATCCAAGGACAACATCAAAAACCAAAGAGAAATCTCTGCAGCTCACAGGAGCCTGAGCTTGCTCTCGGTTGCTTTCTTTCCAGTGTCTTGGGGGTGTCACGGCCGAGCTGAGATTGGGGTGTGGTGGTGGTGGGAGTTTGTCCCATGGCTGTGATGGGGGGAGAAGGGGTGGGCGGGGAGTGGGGGATGTGGTGTGGGGTTTTCTTTGGGTGATGGTGTTTTTTTGCCAGGCGTCGCTTTACCCAGTGGCTCAGGGAGGTGTTGGCATCACAAAGCCTGCGCTAAAGCGGGGTGGGGGCCTCGCCGCAGTTGGTTAGCAGAGCCAAAGTGGTTATTAATGGTTCTTAAGGGCGCCCTAATTATGCCCGTGTAACTGGGAAGCTCAGATGCCCCCTAAGCACCCCCCCGGTGCTTCTCTAGCCAGGCGAGTGCTGGGCGTCCCCCCCTGCAGGAGAGGAGCGCACCTCCAGGGCGGGTGGAAGGGCATCACCCAAGAGGGAGAGGACCAAGATGGGGCTTGGGTGTCCCTTGGGGTGGCCGTGTGGCGGGGTAGGGCTGCTGGGGGCTGCCACGATGAGGGACACCCCCACGCCTTTCTCCATGGCTTCCAGAGCTGTGCTCCCTCCCTCCCTCCCACCCATCCAGTGCCACCGGAGAGGTGGTGTCCCCCCTCCCGGGGCGGGCAGGGGCTGCTGCCACCCCACCTAACACCTCAACGCACCAAACCAGCTTTCAGCAGTCACAGCCACCCGGGCACTGCCAAGGGGGCAGCAGGGACTCCCCAAAGGGGGCTTACAGAACACAGAGAGCGTCCGTACACCGCTGATTCCTCTCCAGGGGCGGATTTTCGGGATGCTGCTTGCTCATCTCACCGCTGAACAACTCCCCGATTGCCCCTTCAGCACATTGTGACCATCGCTTCGTGGCTTTTGTGCTCCGATGCTCCTCCTGGCTCCAATCCTCTTCCTGGGGGACTGTGAGGGAGCGAAAATCCACATCGCTACATCCAACTTTTTTTCAGTTAAATAAAAAAAAGAATAAATAACCCTCTCTTATTACCAGGTAGAGTTTTGTTCCCTTAAGGCTCTTTTTATGAAAATAAATATTTAAATTATATAAAGAAATAAATACTTCTCTTTTCACATTAGATAACTCCCTGGAGACAGCAAAAAACAACCCAACACCACTGTGCACCAGTGTCCACCAGGGCTTTATACTTTTGTGGCTCTCATGTGCCAGGCCATCGAATCCACACAGTCCAATAAAGTCGGTTGTCCCTCTCCTCCTCCTGGCTGGAGGCAGGGCACCTCTACTGTTGACCGTAGTACCTACGATTATCAGATTGGTTCCTACCTGGTCCGTAGAATCGCCTACCGTAGGTCGGAGCAACCTTCTTCCTGTAAGAATCCTTTCTTCTATCGGCTTCATTTTGCAACTCAAGCACCCGTGCCTGTAGGGCTGAGGTAGGTTCTCCATCCCTCTTCTTCATGTCTTCTGCATATTCACAGAGGCAAACCCACAGGATATCTCGCATCGGCTTTGATTTGTCTTGAGTCGGAGGGTGGTTTTTCTCTTGAGTAGGAGGGCGTTTCCTCTTAGCAGCTGCAACATGAGTCTGTGCAGGGAAAGCATGGAGTTTTTCCTCCACCTTGGTTAGTTTATCAAACAGTTTATCGGTTTGCTCAACTAATCTCTGGGTCATTTGCTCTATTTTCTCAGTCAGTTTCTCAGTCATTTTCTCGGTGGTCACAGTCAGCTTTTCTATGGCTGCCACAGAGAAGGGACCAGAGAGACTGTCTTCATACTGTCGTACCTTCTTAACCCCTTCATTTACAGTTGGTGTGTCAGTATCGGATCCTCCCCAGACCATTGTTGACAATGGGTGGGAATATGTTGATGGTGCACTTTGTACAAACTTTTTGAGCAGAGATCGTTTGCATGGCATTTCATCAGGGTCTACTATCGCTTGCCCATCACTATAAATCACCTCTCGCACAGGCAGTTCTTTCAGGTACAATCCCTCCATCCTTGGACAGGTTTCCCAATCGCCTAGCTTCTCTGCCATCTCAGTCTAGGGTATCTGCCCCGCTATCCCAGCATCGGAGCAACCAGGAGACAAGTGTTTCGCCTTCATGACGACTAAAGTCCTTCCTGATACTTCTCAGATCTTTCACGGAGAAGGATTGAACAACTCCCTCTACATCTGAGTCCTCCTGTGGGGAGGCTGCCCCAGAAGGGGCCTCTCCAGCATCTGCTCTAGAAGGACTCTGGCCTTTGTCTGTTTTCAAAGGTCTCTTTCCCTTCTGTGGTCTTGAAGGACCCTCCCCTGGATCTTGTTCAGAACTCTCCCCCAAGCTATGTGACTTGAGGTGGTCTTTGTGGTAAGGGGCAGGGGAAGGAGTTGACCTCCTCTTCCTGCTCCTGGTTCCCGGGGCGGCTTGTACCGATTTTGATGGAGTTGGAGTAGTTTTGGTACTGGTTGTAGTGGCTGCAGTAGGTTGTGCCGGGAGAGGCGGCGGCGTGGCTTGTGCCGCTGCAGGGGGGGGCGCGGCTTGTGCCGGGACAGGCGGCGGAGGGGCCGGTGTTGTTGCGGTGGGGGGGGGCGGCTGCCGGTGGTGCGGGTGCCGGTGCCGGTGCAGGCGGCGGCGGAGGCGCCTGTGCCGTGGCGGTGGGGGGGGCGGCTGCCGGTGGCGCCGGTGCCGTGGGGGAGGCGGTAAGGATTTTAATTTTTTTTTTTTTTTTTTTCAGAGGGGGTGGGGGCGGGAGGAGGATGTTTGGTTTTTAGCCAAAGCCGGCTTTTCTCGAGGTTCAAGGACAGGAACTAGTCCAGTGGTTCTCTAATGCCCAGTAGAGCAGGGATGTAGGATTGCCAGCAGGGGGTGAAACCCCCCATAATAATTAAAGGAGCGTTAAAAAGCGATTTCTTAAGGGCTTTGAGAAGAGCAGTGCCTGTATGAGCCAAGAGAAGGGATCCCGTCTCCTCAAAGAGGCATTTCTCTTTCACGCGCCCTTTCCTCTTTGCTTCCCTGAGTCCCAAACTGGGGTTGGCATCTGCTGCGTCCCCCTGTCCCGGCTGTCCCTCTGTCCCTTCGCTCTCCATCACCGCCCCGACGCGGCTGAAAGATGCGGGTTGCAGGAGAGAAGGGGGGAAAGAGGGGCGGGGGGTGTCCTGGTTCCGGCAGGGATGGGGTTAATTTCCCCGAGGAGCCGGCAGGGACACAGGTATCCCATCCCCTGTGAGCCATGCCCGGGGCTGGGGGGAGCTCGCCGGGGGAGGGGGCGGGAAGTCGCGGCTGGGAGCGGGCTGCGGCGGTGCGGGGCCGGTCGGTGCGCGGAGGCGCTGTCATCGCGTCCGTCTATTCCTTTACCGCTGTTATTGGGATTGTTTGCCCTTCCCGTTGCTCTTCTCTTAAACTGCCTTTATCTCAACCCGCGAGTTTTTTGCCTTTTTCTTCCGATTTTGCCCCCGGCTGCGGGAGTGGAGCGAGCGGCCGCGTGGTTCTTTGTTGCCGGCTGAGGCCAAACCACGACGGGGGAAACACCGGATTTCCAAGAGGTTGTCAGCCCAGGGCTGGGGAAAAAAAAAAAAAAAAAACCAACAAAAAACCTAGCAAAATTATTATTTTTTTTAAATTTCAAAAATAAAGCACACACAACCCCCAACCCCAGATGACACACACACATCCACACAGAAAAAAACACCTCAGGTTTTCATACCTCAGCACCTTGCGTTTGTGTTTCCCTTCTAGAGATTTTGTGTGCCTTGTAAAACTGATACTTGGAGCTTTTTTTTTTGTTTAATTTGTTAAAAAAAAAAAGACGAGTTGGAAAAAACGATCTCGACCGAGTGTGAAGCAGGAGAAGGAAACCACTCCCACGGGTGCCAATGCTCTTCCGTAGTCTCCTTTGGCTAGCTGAGAGCCAGGGGCTGTTCCTTTGGAGAAAGCTTGAGAAATGTTAAAAAGGAGAAAAAAAAAGGGGAAAAAAGTGGTGGAAAGAAAAAGGGGGAAAAGAAAAAAAAGCAAAAGAAAAAAGGAGAAAAGAAAAAAAAAGAGAAAGAAAAAAAAGGGGGGGAAGAAAGGCGGAAAAAAAAGGGAAAAAGAACCCCAACTCAAATATAAAAAAAGGTTGTAAGAAAAAAAAAAAAAAACAAACCAAACACAAAACAAAACCAAGCAAGGAAAGTGGTGAAAGCCGCTGGGAAGAGGAGGGACGAGGGACGGGAGCGAAGGGGGGGGGGGGTGAGGTGGCGGTGCCAGTGTGGCCCCAGGGGCTGTGACACCATATTTTTGTCCTCTACTGCAAAGTGTTCCGTGAAAAAAAAACAACCAAACCCCACCCAACGACAACATCATCACAAGAAAAAGAGAAATCTCTGCAGCTCACACGAGCCTGAGCTCGCTCTCCGTTGCTCTCTTTCCAGTGTCTCGGGGGGGTCATGGCCGAGCTGAGATTGGGGGTGGTGGTGGTGGGAGTTTGCCCCATGGCTGTGATGGGGGTAGAAGGGGTGGGTGGGGAGTGGGGGCTGTGCTGTGGGGTTTTTTTGGGGTGGTGGTGGTTTTTTGCCAGGCGCAGCTTTACCCAGTGGCTTGGGGAGGTGTTGGCATCAGGAAGCCTGTGCTAAAGCGGGGTGGGGGCCTCGCCCCAGTTGGTTAGCAGAGCCAAAGTGGTTACTAATGGTTATTAATGGTGCACTAATTACGCCCGTGTAACTGGGAAGCTCAGATGCCCCCAGTCACCCACCCCCATCCCCCCCCCCCGGGTGCTTCTCTAGCCAGGCGAGCGCTGGGCGTCCCCCCCTGCAGGAGAGGAGCGCACCTCCGGGGTGGGTGGAAGGGCGTCACCCAACGGGGAGAAGACCAAGATGGGGCTTGGGTGTCCCTTGGGGTGGCCGGGTGGCGGGGTAGGGCTGCTGGGGGCTGCCACGATGAGGGACACCCCCACGCCTTTCTCCATGGCTTCCAGAGCTGTGCTCCCTCCCTCCCTCCCACCCATCCAGTGCCACCGGAGAGGTGGTGTCCCCCCTCCCGGGGCGGGCAGGGGCTGCTGCCACCCCACCTAACACCTCAACGCACCAAACCAGCTTTCAGCAGTCACAGCCACCCGGGCACTGCCAAGGGGGCAGCAGGGGCTCCCCACGGGGGGTTTACAGAACACAGAGAGCGTCCGTACACCGCTGATTCCTCTCCAGGGGCGGATTTTCGGGATGCTGCTTGCTCATCTCACCGCTGAACAACTCCCCGATTGCCCCTTCAGCACATTGTGACCATCGCTTCGTGGCTTTTGTGCTCCGATGCTCCTCCTGGCTCCAATCCTCTTCCTGGGGGACTGTGAGGGAGCGAAAATCCACATCGCTACATCCAACTTTTTTTCAGTTAAATAAAAAAAAGAATAAATAACCCTCTCTTATTACCAGGTAGAGTTTTGTTCCCTTAAGGCTCTTTTTATGAAAATAAATATTTAAATTATATAAAGAAATAAATACTTCTCTTTTCACATTAGATAACTCCCTGGAGACAGCAAAAAACAACCCAACACCACTGTGCACCAGTGTCCACCAGGGCTTTATACTTTTGTGGCTCTCATGTGCCAGGCCATCGAATCCACACAGTCCAATAAAGTCGGTTGTCCCTCTCCTCCTCCTGGCTGGAGGCAGGGCACCTCTACTGTTGACCGTAGTACCTACGATTATCAGATTGGTTCCTACCTGGTCCGTAGAATCGCCTACCGTAGGTCGGAGCAACCTTCTTCCTGTAAGAATCCTTTCTTCTATCGGCTTCATTTTGCAACTCAAGCACCCGTGCCTGTAGGGCTGAGGTAGGTTCTCCATCCCTCTTCTTCATGTCTTCTGCATATTCACAGAGGCAAACCCACAGGATATCTCGCATCGGCTTTGATTTGTCTTGAGTCGGAGGGTGGTTTTTCTCTTGAGTAGGAGGGCGTTTCCTCTTAGCAGCTGCAACATGAGTCTGTCCAGGGAAAGCATGGAGTTTTTCCTCCACCTTGGTTAGTTTATCAAACAGTTTATCGGTTTGCTCAACTAATCTCTGGGTCATTTGCTCTATTTTCTCAGTCAGTTTCTCAGTCATTTTCTCGGTGGTCACAGTCAGCTTTTCTATGGCTGCCACAGAGAAGGGACCAGAGAGACTGTCTTCATACTGTCGTACCTTCTTAACCCCTTCATTTACAGTTGGTGTGTCAGTATCGGATCCTCCCCAGACCATTGTTGACAATGGGTGGGAATATGTTGATGGTGCACTTTGTACAAACTTTTTGAGCAGAGATCGTTTGCATGGCATTTCATCAGGGTCTACTATCGCTTGCCCATCACTATAAATCACCTCTCGCACAGGCAGTTCTTTCAGGTACAATCCCTCCATCCTTGGACAGGTTTCCCAATCGCCTAGCTTCTCTGCCATCTCAGTCTAGGGTATCTGCCCCGCTATCCCAGCATCGGAGCAACCAGGAGACAAGTGTTTCGCCTTCATGACGACTAAAGTCCTTCCTGATACTTCTCAGATCTTTCACGGAGAAGGATTGAACAACTCCCTCTACATCTGAGTCCTCCTGTGGGGAGGCTGCCCCAGAAGGGGCCTCTCCAGCATCTGCTCTAGAAGGACTCTGGCCTTTGTCTGTTTTCAAAGGTCTCTTTCCCTTCTGTGGTCTTGAAGGACCCTCCCCTGGATCTTGTTCAGAACTCTCCCCCAAGCTATGTGACTTGAGGTGGTCTTTGTGGTAAGGGGCAGGGGAAGGAGTTGACCTCCTCTTCCTGCTCCTGGTTCCCGGGGCGGCTTGTACCGATTTTGATGGAGTTGGAGTAGTTTTGGTACTGGTTGTAGTGGCTGCAGTAGGTTGTGCCGGGAGAGGCGGCGGCGTGGCTTGTGCCGCTGCAGGGGGGGGCGCGGCTTGTGCCGGGACGGGCGGCGGAGGGGCCGGTGTTGTTGCGGTGGGGGGGGCGGCTGCCGGTGGTGCGGGTGCCGGTGCCGGTGCAGGCGGCGGCGGAGGCGCCTGTGCCGTGGCGGTGGGGGGGGCGGCTGCCGGTGGCGCCGGTGCCGTGGGGGAGGCGGTAAGGATTTTAATTTTTTTTTTTTTTTTTCAGAGGGGGTGGGGGCGGGAGGAGGATGTTTGGTTTTTAGCCAAAGCCGGCTTTTCTCGAGGTTCAAGGACAGGAACTAGTCCAGTGGTTCTCTAATGCCCAGTAGAGCAGATATGTAGGATTGCCAGCAGGGGGTGAAACCCCCCATAATAATTAAAGGAGCGTTAAAAAGCGATTTCTTAAGGGCTTTGAGAAGAGCAGTGCCTGTATGAGCCAAGAGAAGGGATCCCGTCTCCTCAAAGAGGCATTTCTCTTTCACGCGCCCTTTCCTCTTTGCTTCCCTGAGTCCCAAACTGGGGTTGGCATCTGCTGCGTCCCCCTGTCCCGGCTGTCCCTCTGTCCCTTCGCTCTCCATCACCGCCCCGACGCGGCTGAAAGATGCGGGTTGCAGGAGAGAAGCGGGGAAAGAGGGGCGGGGGGTGTCCTGGTTCCGGCAGGGATGGGGTTAATTTCCCCGAGGAGCCGGCAGGGACACAGGTATCCCATCCCCTGTGAGCCATGCCCGGGGCTGGGGGGAGCTCGCCGGGGGAGGGGGCGGGAAGTCGCGGCTGGGAGCGGGCTGCGGCGGTGCGGGGCCGGTCGGTGCGCGGAGGCGCTGTCATCGCGTCCGTCTATTCCTTTACCGCTGTTATTGGGATTGTTTGCCCTTCCCGTTGCTCTTCTCTTAAACTGCCTTTATCTCAACCCGCGAGTTTTTTGCCTTTTTCTTCCGATTTTGCCCCCGGCTGCGGGAGTGGAGCGAGCGGCCGCGTGGTTCTTTGTTGCCGGCTGAGGCCAAACCACGACGGGGGAAACACCGGATTTCCAAGAGGTTGTCAGCCCAGGGCTGGGGAAAAAAAAAAAAAAAAAAAACCAACAAAAAACCTAGCAAAATTATTATTTTTTTTAAATTTTCAAAAATAAAGCACACACAACCCCCAACCCCAGATGACACACACACATCCACACAGAAAAAAACACCTCAGGTTTTCATACCTCAGCACCTTGCGTTTGTGTTTCCCTTCTAGAGATTTTGTGTGCCTTGTAAAACTGATACTTGGAGCTTTTTTTGTTGTTTAATTTGTTAAAAAAAAAAAAGACGAGTTGGAAAAAAAGATCTCGACGGAGTGTGAAGCAGGAGAAGGAAACCACTCCCACGGGTGCCAATGCTCTTCCGTAGTCTCCTTTGGCTAGCTGAGAGCCAGGGGCTGTTCCTTTGGAGAAAGCTTGAGAAATGTTAAAAAGGAGAAAAAAAAAGGGGAAAAAAGTGGTGGAAAGAAAAAGGGGGAAAAGAAAAAAAAGCAAAAGAAAAAAGGAGAAAAGAAAAAAAAAAAGAGAAAGAGAAAAAAGGGGGGGAAGAAAGGCGGAAAAAAAAGGGAAAAAGAACCCCAACTCAAATATAAAAAAAGGTTGTAAGAAAAAAAAAAAAACAAAAAAAAAAAACAAACACAAAACAAAACCAAGCAAGGAAAGTGGTGAAAGCCGCTGGGAAGAGGAGGGACGAGGGACGGGAGCGAAGGGAGGGGGGGGTGAGGTGGCGGTGCCAGTGTGGCCCCAGGGGCTGTGACACCATATTTTTGTCCTCTACTGCAAAGTGTTCCGTGAAAAAAAAACAACCAAACCCCACCCAACGACAACATCATCACAAGAAAAAGAGAAATCTCTGCAGCTCACACGAGCCTGAGCTCGCTCTCCGTTGCTCTCTTTCCAGTGTCTCGGGGGGGTCATGGCCGAGCTGAGATTGGGGGGTGGTGGTGGTGGGAGTTTGCCCCATGGCTGTGATGGGGGGAGAAGGGGTGGGTGGGGAGTGGGGGCTGTGCTGTGGGGTTTTTTTGGGGTGGTGGTGGTTTTTTGCCAGGCGCAGCTTTACCCAGTGGCTCGGGGAGGTGTTGGCATCAGGAAGCCTGTGCTAAAGCGGGGTGGGGGCCTCGCCGCAGTTGGTTAGCAGAGCCAAAGTGGTTACTAATGGTTATTAATGGTGCACTAATTACGCCCGTGTAACTGGGAAGCTCAGATGCCCCCAGTCACCCACCCCCATCCCCCCCCCCCGGGTGCTTCTCTAGCCAGGCGAGCGCTGGGCGTCCCCCCCGCAGGAGAGGAGCGCACCTCCGGGGTGGGTGGAAGGGCGTCACCCAACGGGGAGAAGACCAAGATGGGGCTTGGGTGTCCCTTGGGGTGGCCGGGTGGCGGGGTAGGGCTGCTGGGGGCTGCCACGATGAGGGACACCCCCACGCCTTTCTCCATGGCTCCCAGAGCTCTGCTCCCTCCCTCCCTCCCACCCATCCAGTGCCACCGGAGAGGTGGTGTCCCCCCTCCCGGGGTGGGCAGGGGCTGTGCCACCCCACCTAACACCTCAACGCACCAAACCAGCTTTCAGCAGTCACAGCCACCCGGGCGCTGCCAAGGGGGCAGCAGGGGCTCCCCACAGGGGGTTTACAGAACACAGAGAGTGTCCGTACACCACTAACCCCTCTCCAGGGGCGGATTTTCGGGATGCTGCTTGCTCATCTCACCGCTGAACAACTCCCCGATTGCCCCTTCAGCACATTGTGACCATCGCTTCGTGGCTTTTGTGCTCCGATGCTCCTCCTGGCTCCAATCCTCTTCCTGGGGGATTGTGAGGGAGCGAAAATCCACATCGCTACATCCAACTTTTTTTCAGTTAAATAAAAAAAAGAATAAATCACCCTCTCTTATTACCAGGTAGAGTTTTGTTCCCTTAAGGCTCTTTTTATGAAAATAAATATTTAAATTATATAAAGAAATAAATACTTCTCTTTTCACATTAGATAACTCCCTGGAGACAGCAAAAAACAACCCAACACCACTGTGCACCAGTGTCCACCAGGGCTTTATACTTTTGTGGCTCTCATGTGCCAGGCCATCGAATCCACACAGTCCAATAAAGTCGGTTGTCCCTCTCCTCCTCCTGGCTGGAGGCAGGGCACCTCTACTGTTGACCGTAGTACCTACGATTATCAGATTGGTTCCTACCTGGTCCATAGAATCGCCTACCGTAGGTCGGAGCAGCCTTCCTCCTGTAAGAATCCTTTCTTCTATCGGCTTCATTTTGCAACTCAAGCACCTGTGCCTGTAGGGCTGAGGTAGGTTCTCCATCCCTCTTCTTCATGTCTTCTGCATATTCACAGAGGCAAACCCACAGGATATCTCGCATCAGCTTTGATTTGTCTTGAGTCGGAGGGTGGTTTTTCTCTTGAGTAGGAGGGCGTTTCCTCTTAGCAGCTGCAACATGAGTCTGTCCAGGGAAAGCATGGAGTTTTTCCTCCACCTTGGTTAGTTTATCAAACAGTTTATCGGTTTGCTCAACTAATCTCTGGGTCATTTGCTCTATTTTCTCAGTCAGTTTCTCAGTCATTTTCTCGGTGGTCACAGTCAGCTTTTCTATGGCTGCCACAGAGAAGGGACCAGAGAGACTGTCTTCATACTGTCGTACCTTCTTAACCCCTTCATTTACAGTTGGTGTGTCAGTATCGGATCCTCCCCAGACCATTGTTGACAATGGGTGGGAATATGTTGATGGTGCACTTTGTACAAACTTTTTGAGCAGAGATCGTTTGCATGGCATTTCATCAGGGTCTACTATCGCTTGCCCATCACTATAAATCACCTCTCGCACAGGCAGTTCTTTCAGGTACAATCCCTCCATCCTTGGACAGGTTTCCCAATCGCCTAGCTTCTCTGCCATCTCAGTCTAGGGTATCTGCCCCGCTATCCCAGCATCGGAGCAACCAGGAGACAAGTGTTTCGCCTTCATGACGACTAAAGTCCTTCCTGATACTTCTCAGATCTTTCACGGAGAAGGATTGAACAACTCCCTCTACATCTGAGTCCTCCTGTGGGGAGGCTGCCCCAGAAGGGGCCTCTCCAGCATCTGCTCTAGAAGGACTCTGGCCTTTGTCTGTTTTCAAAGGTCTCTTTCCCTTCTGTGGTCTTGAAGGACCCTCCCCTGGATCTTGTTCAGAACTCTCCCCCAAGCTATGTGACTTGAGGTGGTCTTTGTGGTAAGGGGCAGGGGAAGGAGTTGACCTCCTCTTCCTGCTCCTGGTTCCCGGGGCGGCTTGTACCGATTTTGATGGAGTTGGAGTAGTTTTGGTACTGGTTGTAGTGGCTGCAGTAGGTTGTGCCGGGAGAGGCGGCGGCGTGGCTTGTGCCGCTGCAGGGGGGGGCGCGGCTTGTGCCGGGACGGGCGGCGGAGGGGCCGGTGTTGTTGCGGTGGGGGGGGCGGCTGCCGGTGGTGCGGGTGCCGGTGCCGGTGCAGGCGGCGGCGGAGGCGCCTGTGCCGTGGCGGTGGGGGGGGCGGCTGCCGGTGGCGCCGGTGCCGTGGGGGAGGCGGTAAGGATTTTAATTTTTTTTTTTTTTTTTCAGAGGGGGTGGGGGCGGGAGGAGGATGTTTGGTTTTTAGCCAAAGCCGGCTTTTCTCGAGGTTCAAGGACAGGAACTAGTCCAGTGGTTCTCTAATGCCCGGTAGAGCAGGGATGTAGGATTGCCAGCAGGGGGTGAAACCCCCCATAATAATTAAAGGAGCGTTAAAAAGCGATTTCTTAAGGGCTTTGAGAAGAGCAGTGCCTGTATGAGCCAAGAGAAGGGATCCCGTCTCCTCAAAGAGGCATTTCTCTTTCACGCGCCCTTTCCTCTTTGCTTCCCTGAGTCCCAAACTGGGGTTGGCATCTGCTGCGTCCCCCTGTCCCGGCTGTCCCTCTGTCCCTTCGCTCTCCATCACCGCCCCGACGCGGCTGAAAGATGCGGGTTGCAGGAGAGAAGGGGGGAAAGAGGGGCGGGGGGTGTCCTGGTTCCGGCAGGGATGGGGTTAATTTCCCCGAGGAGCCGGCAGGGACACAGGTATCCCATCCCCTGTGAGCCATGCCCGGGGCTGGGGGGAGCTCGCCGGGGGAGGGGGCGGGAAGTCGCGGCTGGGAGCGGGCTGCGGCGGTGCGGGGCCGGTCGGTGCGCGGAGGCGCTGTCATCGCGTCCGTCTATTCCTTTACCGCTGTTATTGGGATTGTTTGCCCTTCCCGTTGCTCTTCTCTTAAACTGCCTTTATCTCAACCCGCGAGTTTTTTGCCTTTTTCTTCCGATTTTGCCCCCGGCTGCGGGAGTGGAGCGAGCGGCCGCGTGGTTCTTTGTTGCCGGCTGAGGCCAAACCACGACGGGGGAAACACCGGATTTCCAAGAGGTTGTCAGCCCAGGGCTGGGGAAAAAAAAAAAAAAAAAAAACCAACAAAAAACCTAGCAAAATTATTATTTTTTTTAAATTTTCAAAAATAAAGCACACACAACCCCCAACCCCAGATGACACACACACATCCACACAGAAAAAAACACCTCAGGTTTTCATACCTCAGCACCTTGCGTTTGTGTTTCCCTTCTAGAGATTTTGTGTGCCTTGTAAAACTGATACTTGGAGCTTTTTTTTTTGTTTAATTTGTTAAAAAAAAAAAGACGAGTTGGAAAAAACGATCTCGACCGAGTGTGAAGCAGGAGAAGGAAACCACTCCCACGGGTGCCAATGCTCTTCCGTAGTCTCCTTTGGCTAGCTGAGAGCCAGGGGCTGTTCCTTTGGAGAAAGCTTGAGAAATGTTAAAAAGGAGAAAAAAAAAGGGGAAAAAAGTGGTGGAAAGAAAAAGGGGGAAAAGAAAAAAAAGCAAAAGAAAAAAGGAGAAAAGAAAAAAAAAAAGAGAAAGAGAAAAAAGGGGGGGAAGAAAGGCGGAAAAAAAAGGGAAAAAGAATCCCAACTCAAATATAAAAAAAGGTTGTAAGAAAAAAAAAAAACAAAAAAAAAACAAACACAAAACAAAACCAAGCAAGGAAAGTGGTGAAAGCCGCTGGGAAGAGGAGGGACGAGGGACGGGAGCGAAGGGAGGGGGGGGTGAGGTGGCGGTGCCAGTGTGGCCCCAGGGGCTGTGACACCATATTTTTGTCCTCTACTGCAAAGTGTTCCGTGAAAAAAAAACAACCAAACCCCACCCAACGACAACATCATCACAAGAAAAAGAGAAATCTCTGCAGCTCACACGAGCCTGAGCTCGCTCTCCGTTGCTCTCTTTCCAGTGTCTCGGGGGGGTCATGGCCGAGCTGAGATTGGGGGGTGGTGGTGGTGGGAGTTTGCCCCATGGCTGTGATGGGGGGAGAAGGGGTGGGTGGGGAGTGGGGGCTGTGCTGTGGGGTTTTTTTGGGGTGGTGGTGGTTTTTTGCCAGGCGCAGCTTTACCCAGTGGCTCGGGGAGGTGTTGGCATCAGGAAGCCTGTGCTAAAGCGGGGTGGGGGCCTCGCCGCAGTTGGTTAGCAGAGCCAAAGTGGTTACTAATGGTTATTAATGGTGCACTAATTACGCCCGTGTAACTGGGAAGCTCAGATGCCCCCAGTCACCCACCCCCATCCCCCCCCCCCGGGTGCTTCTCTAGCCAGGCGAGCGCTGGGCGTCCCCCCCGCAGGAGAGGAGCGCACCTCCGGGGTGGGTGGAAGGGCGTCACCCAACGGGGAGAAGACCAAGATGGGGCTTGGGTGTCCCTTGGGGTGGCCGGGTGGCGGGGTAGGGCTGCTGGGGGCTGCCACGATGAGGGACACCCCCACGCCTTTCTCCATGGCTCCCAGAGCTCTGCTCCCTCCCTCCCTCCCACCCATCCAGTGCCACCGGAGAGGTGGTGTCCCCCCTCCCGGGGTGGGCAGGGGCTGTGCCACCCCACCTAACACCTCAACGCACCAAACCAGCTTTCAGCAGTCACAGCCACCCGGGCGCTGCCAAGGGGGCAGCAGGGGCTCCCCACAGGGGGTTTACAGAACACAGAGAGTGTCCGTACACCACTAACCCCTCTCCAGGGGCGGATTTTCGGGATGCTGCTTGCTCATCTCACCGCTGAACAACTCCCCGATTGCCCCTTCAGCACATTGTGACCATCGCTTCGTGGCTTTTGTGCTCCGATGCTCCTCCTGGCTCCAATCCTCTTCCTGGGGGATTGTGAGGGAGCGAAAATCCACATCGCTACATCCAACTTTTTTTCAGTTAAATAAAAAAAAGAATAAATCACCCTCTCTTATTACCAGGTAGAGTTTTGTTCCCTTAAGGCTCTTTTTATGAAAATAAATATTTAAATTATATAAAGAAATAAATACTTCTCTTTTCACATTAGATAACTCCCTGGAGACAGCAAAAAACAACCCAACACCACTGTGCACCAGTGTCCACCAGGGCTTTATACTTTTGTGGCTCTCATGTGCCAGGCCATCGAATCCACACAGTCCAATACAGTCGGTTGTCCCTCTCCTCCTCCTGGCTGGAGGCAGGGCACCTCTACTGTTGACCGTAGTACCTACGATTATCAGATTGGTTCCTACCTGGTCCGTAGAATCGCCTACCGTAGGTCGGAGCAGCCTTCCTCCTGTAAGAATCCTTTCTTCTATCGGCTTCATTTTGCAACTCAAGCACCTGTGCCTGTAGGGCTGAGGTAGGTTCTCCATCCCTCTTCTTCATGTCTTCTGCATATTCACAGAGGCAAACCCACAGGATATCTCGCATCAGCTTTGATTTGTCTTGAGTCGGAGGGTGGTTTTTCTCTTGAGTAGGAGGGCGTTTCCTCTTAGCAGCTGCAACATGAGTCTGTCCAGGGAAAGCATGGAGTTTTTCCTCCACCTTGGTTAGTTTATCAAACAGTTTATCGGTTTGCTCAACTAATCTCTGGGTCATTTGCTCTATTTTCTCAGTCAGTTTCTCAGTCATTTTCTCGGTGGTCACAGTCAGCTTTTCTATGGCTGCCACAGAGAAGGGACCAGAGAGACTGTCTTCATACTGTCGTACCTTCTTAACCCCTTCATTTACAGTTGGTGTGTCAGTATCGGATCCTCCCCAGACCATTGTTGACAATGGGTGGGAATATGTTGATGGTGCACTTTGTACAAACTTTTTGAGCAGAGATCGTTTGCATGGCATTTCATCAGGGTCTACTATCGCTTGCCCATCACTATAAATCACCTCTCGCACAGGCAGTTCTTTCAGGTACAATCCCTCCATCCTTGGACAGGTTTCCCAATCGCCTAGCTTCTCTGCCATCTCAGTCTAGGGTATCTGCCCCGCTATCCCAGCATCGGAGCAACCAGGAGACAAGTGTTTCGCCTTCATGACGACTAAAGTCCTTCCTGATACTTCTCAGATCTTTCACGGAGAAGGATTGAACAACTCCCTCTACATCTGAGTCCTCCTGTGGGGAGGCTGCCCCAGAAGGGGCCTCTCCAGCATCTGCTCTAGAAGGACTCTGGCCTTTGTCTGTTTTCAAAGGTCTCTTTCCCTTCTGTGGTCTTGAAGGACCCTCCCCTGGATCTTGTTCAGAACTCTCCCCCAAGCTATGTGACTTGAGGTGGTCTTTGTGGTAAGGGGCAGGGGAAGGAGTTGACCTCCTCTTCCTGCTCCTGGTTCCCGGGGCGGCTTGTACCGATTTTGATGGAGTTGGAGTAGTTTTGGTACTGGTTGTAGTGGCTGCAGTAGGTTGTGCCGGGAGAGGCGGCGGCGTGGCTTGTGCCGCTGCAGGGGGGGGCGCGGCTTGTGCCGGGACGGGCGGCGGAGGGGCCGGTGTTGTTGCGGTGGGGGGGGCGGCTGCCGGTGGTGCGGGTGCCGGTGCCGGTGCAGGCGGCGGCGGAGGCGCCTGTGCCGTGGCGGTGGGGGGGGCGGCTGCCGGTGGCGCCGGTGCCGTGGGGGAGGCGGTAAGGATTTTAATTTTTTTTTTTTTTTTTCAGAGGGGGTGGGGGCGGGAGGAGGATGTTTGGTTTTTAGCCAAAGCCGGCTTTTCTCGAGGTTCAAGGACAGGAACTAGTCCAGTGGTTCTCTAATGCCCAGTAGAGCAGATATGTAGGATTGCCAGCAGGGGGTGAAACCCCCCATAATAATTAAAGGAGCGTTAAAAAGCGATTTCTTAAGGGCTTTGAGAAGAGCAGTGCCTGTATGAGCCAAGAGAAGGGATCCCGTCTCCTCAAAGAGGCATTTCTCTTTCACGCGCCCTTTCCTCTTTGCTTCCCTGAGTCCCAAACTGGGGTTGGCATCTGCTGCGTCCCCCTGTCCCGGCTGTCCCTCTGTCCCTTCGCTCTCCATCACCGCCCCGACGCGGCTGAAAGATGCGGGTTGCAGGAGAGAAGCGGGGAAAGAGGGGCGGGGGGTGTCCTGGTTCCGGCAGGGATGGGGTTAATTTCCCCGAGGAGCCGGCAGGGACACAGGTATCCCATCCCCTGTGAGCCATGCCCGGGGCTGGGGGGAGCTCGCCGGGGGAGGGGGCGGGAAGTCGCGGCTGGGAGCGGGCTGCGGCGGTGCGGGGCCGGTCGGTGCGCGGAGGCGCTGTCATCGCGTCCGTCTATTCCTTTACCGCTGTTATTGGGATTGTTTGCCCTTCCCGTTGCTCTTCTCTTAAACTGCCTTTATCTCAACCCGCGAGTTTTTTGCCTTTTTCTTCCGATTTTGCCCCCGGCTGCGGGAGTGGAGCGAGCGGCCGCGTGGTTCTTTGTTGCCGGCTGAGGCCAAACCACGACGGGGGAAACACCGGATTTCCAAGAGGTTGTCAGCCCAGGGCTGGGGAAAAAAAAAAAAAAAAAAAAAAACCAACAAAAAACCTAGCAAAATTATTATTTTTTTTAAATTTTCAAAAATAAAGCACACACAACCCCCAACCCCAGATGACACACACACATCCACACAGAAAAAAACACCTCAGGTTTTCATACCTCAGCACCTTGCGTTTGTGTTTCCCTTCTAGAGATTTTGTGTGCCTTGTAAAACTGATACTTGGAGCTTTTTTTTTTGTTTAATTTGTTAAAAAAAAAAAGACGAGTTGGAAAAAACGATCTCGACCGAGTGTGAAGCAGGAGAAGGAAACCACTCCCACGGGTGCCAATGCTCTTCCGTAGTCTCCTTTGGCTAGCTGAGAGCCAGGGGCTGTTCCTTTGGAGAAAGCTTGAGAAATGTTAAAAAGGAGAAAAAAAAAGGGGAAAAAAGTGGTGGAAAGAAAAAGGGGGAAAAGAAAAAAAAGCAAAAGAAAAAAGGAGAAAAGAAAAAAAAAAAGAGAAAGAGAAAAAAGGGGGGGAAGAAAGGCGGAAAAAAAAGGGAAAAAGAATCCCAACTCAAATATAAAAAAAGGTTGTAAGAAAAAAAAAAAAACAAAAAAAAAAACAAACACAAAACAAAACCAAGCAAGGAAAGTGGTGAAAGCCGCTGGGAAGAGGAGGGACGAGGGACGGGAGCGAAGGGAGGGGGGGGTGAGGTGGCGGTGCCAGTGTGGCCCCAGGGGCTGTGACACCATATTTTTGTCCTCTACTGCAAAGTGTTCCGTGAAAAAAAAACAACCAAACCCCACCCAACGACAACATCATCACAAGAAAAAGAGAAATCTCTGCAGCTCACACGAGCCTGAGCTCGCTCTCCGTTGCTCTCTTTCCAGTGTCTCGGGGGGGTCATGGCCGAGCTGAGATTGGGGGGTGGTGGTGGTGGGAGTTTGCCCCATGGCTGTGATGGGGGGAGAAGGGGTGGGTGGGGAGTGGGGGCTGTGCTGTGGGGTTTTTTTGGGGTGGTGGTGGTTTTTTGCCAGGCGCAGCTTTACCCAGTGGCTCGGGGAGGTGTTGGCATCAGGAAGCCTGTGCTAAAGCGGGGTGGGGGCCTCGCCGCAGTTGGTTAGCAGAGCCAAAGTGGTTACTAATGGTTATTAATGGTGCACTAATTACGCCCGTGTAACTGGGAAGCTCAGATGCCCCCAGTCACCCACCCCCATCCCCCCCCCCCGGGTGCTTCTCTAGCCAGGCGAGCGCTGGGCGTCCCCCCCGCAGGAGAGGAGCGCACCTCCGGGGTGGGTGGAAGGGCGTCACCCAACGGGGAGAAGACCAAGATGGGGCTTGGGTGTCCCTTGGGGTGGCCGGGTGGCGGGGTAGGGCTGCTGGGGGCTGCCACGATGAGGGACACCCCCACGCCTTTCTCCATGGCTCCCAGAGCTCTGCTCCCTCCCTCCCTCCCACCCATCCAGTGCCACCGGAGAGGTGGTGTCCCCCCTCCCGGGGTGGGCAGGGGCTGTGCCACCCCACCTAACACCTCAACGCACCAAACCAGCTTTCAGCAGTCACAGCCACCCGGGCGCTGCCAAGGGGGCAGCAGGGGCTCCCCACAGGGGGTTTACAGAACACAGAGAGTGTCCGTACACCACTAACCCCTCTCCAGGGGCGGATTTTCGGGATGCTGCTTGCTCATCTCACCGCTGAACAACTCCCCGATTGCCCCTTCAGCACATTGTGACCATCGCTTCGTGGCTTTTGTGCTCCGATGCTCCTCCTGGCTCCAATCCTCTTCCTGGGGGATTGTGAGGGAGCGAAAATCCACATCGCTACATCCAACTTTTTTTCAGTTAAATAAAAAAAAGAATAAATCACCCTCTCTTATTACCAGGTAGAGTTTTGTTCCCTTAAGGCTCTTTTTATGAAAATAAATATTTAAATTATATAAAGAAATAAATACTTCTCTTTTCACATTAGATAACTCCCTGGAGACAGCAAAAAACAACCCAACACCACTGTGCACCAGTGTCCACCAGGGCTTTATACTTTTGTGGCTCTCATGTGCCAGGCCATCGAATCCACACAGTCCAATACAGTCGGTTGTCCCTCTCCTCCTCCTGGCTGGAGGCAGGGCACCTCTACTGTTGACCGTAGTACCTACGATTATCAGATTGGTTCCTACCTGGTCCGTAGAATCGCCTACCGTAGGTCGGAGCAGCCTTCCTCCTGTAAGAATCCTTTCTTCTATCGGCTTCATTTTGCAACTCAAGCACCTGTGCCTGTAGGGCTGAGGTAGGTTCTCCATCCCTCTTCTTCATGTCTTCTGCATATTCACAGAGGCAAACCCACAGGATATCTCGCATCAGCTTTGATTTGTCTTGAGTCGGAGGGTGGTTTTTCTCTTGAGTAGGAGGGCGTTTCCTCTTAGCAGCTGCAACATGAGTCTGTCCAGGGAAAGCATGGAGTTTTTCCTCCACCTTGGTTAGTTTATCAAACAGTTTATCGGTTTGCTCAACTAATCTCTGGGTCATTTGCTCTATTTTCTCAGTCAGTTTCTCAGTCATTTTCTCGGTGGTCACAGTCAGCTTTTCTATGGCTGCCACAGAGAAGGGACCAGAGAGACTGTCTTCATACTGTCGTACCTTCTTAACCCCTTCATTTACAGTTGGTGTGTCAGTATCGGATCCTCCCCAGACCATTGTTGACAATGGGTGGGAATATGTTGATGGTGCACTTTGTACAAACTTTTTGAGCAGAGATCGTTTGCATGGCATTTCATCAGGGTCTACTATCGCTTGCCCATCACTATAAATCACCTCTCGCACAGGCAGTTCTTTCAGGTACAATCCCTCCATCCTTGGACAGGTTTCCCAATCGCCTAGCTTCTCTGCCATCTCAGTCTAGGGTATCTGCCCCGCTATCCCAGCATCGGAGCAACCAGGAGACAAGTGTTTCGCCTTCATGACGACTAAAGTCCTTCCTGATACTTCTCAGATCTTTCACGGAGAAGGATTGAACAACTCCCTCTACATCTGAGTCCTCCTGTGGGGAGGCTGCCCCAGAAGGGGCCTCTCCAGCATCTGCTCTAGAAGGACTCTGGCCTTTGTCTGTTTTCAAAGGTCTCTTTCCCTTCTGTGGTCTTGAAGGACCCTCCCCTGGATCTTGTTCAGAACTCTCCCCCAAGCTATGTGACTTGAGGTGGTCTTTGTGGTAAGGGGCAGGGGAAGGAGTTGACCTCCTCTTCCTGCTCCTGGTTCCCGGGGCGGCTTGTACCGATTTTGATGGAGTTGGAGTAGTTTTGGTACTGGTTGTAGTGGCTGCAGTAGGTTGTGCCGGGAGAGGCGGCGGCGTGGCTTGTGCCGCTGCAGGGGGGGGCGCGGCTTGTGCCGGGACGGGCGGCGGAGGGGCCGGTGTTGTTGCGGTGGGGGGGGCGGCTGCCGGTGGTGCGGGTGCCGGTGCCGGTGCAGGCGGCGGCGGAGGCGCCTGTGCCGTGGCGGTGGGGGGGGCGGCTGCCGGTGGCGCCGGTGCCGTGGGGGAGGCGGTAAGGATTTTAATTTTTTTTTTTTTTTTTCAGAGGGGGTGGGGGCGGGAGGAGGATGTTTGGTTTTTAGCCAAAGCCGGCTTTTCTCGAGGTTCAAGGACAGGAACTAGTCCAGTGGTTCTCTAATGCCCAGTAGAGCAGATATGTAGGATTGCCAGCAGGGGGTGAAACCCCCCATAATAATTAAAGGAGCGTTAAAAAGCGATTTCTTAAGGGCTTTGAGAAGAGCAGTGCCTGTATGAGCCAAGAGAAGGGATCCCGTCTCCTCAAAGAGGCATTTCTCTTTCACGCGCCCTTTCCTCTTTGCTTCCCTGAGTCCCAAACTGGGGTTGGCATCTGCTGCGTCCCCCTGTCCCGGCTGTCCCTCTGTCCCTTCGCTCTCCATCACCGCCCCGACGCGGCTGAAAGATGCGGGTTGCAGGAGAGAAGCGGGGAAAGAGGGGCGGGGGGTGTCCTGGTTCCGGCAGGGATGGGGTTAATTTCCCCGAGGAGCCGGCAGGGACACAGGTATCCCATCCCCTGTGAGCCATGCCCGGGGCTGGGGGGAGCTCGCCGGGGGAGGGGGCGGGAAGTCGCGGCTGGGAGCGGGCTGCGGCGGTGCGGGGCCGGTCGGTGCGCGGAGGCGCTGTCATCGCGTCCGTCTATTCCTTTACCGCTGTTATTGGGATTGTTTGCCCTTCCCGTTGCTCTTCTCTTAAACTGCCTTTATCTCAACCCGCGAGTTTTTTGCCTTTTTCTTCCGATTTTGCCCCCGGCTGCGGGAGTGGAGCGAGCGGCCGCGTGGTTCTTTGTTGCCGGCTGAGGCCAAACCACGACGGGGGAAACACCGGATTTCCAAGAGGTTGTCAGCCCAGGGCTGGGGAAAAAAAAAAAAAAAAAAAAAAAACCAACAAAAAACCTAGCAAAATTATTATTTTTTTTAAATTTTCAAAAATAAAGCACACACAACCCCCAACCCCAGATGACACACACACATCCACACAGAAAAAAACACCTCAGGTTTTCATACCTCAGCACCTTGCGTTTGTGTTTCCCTTCTAGAGATTTTGTGTGCCTTGTAAAACTGATACTTGGAGCTTTTTTTTTTGTTTAATTTGTTAAAAAAAAAAAGACGAGTTGGAAAAAACGATCTCGACCGAGTGTGAAGCAGGAGAAGGAAACCACTCCCACGGGTGCCAATGCTCTTCCGTAGTCTCCTTTGGCTAGCTGAGAGCCAGGGGCTGTTCCTTTGGAGAAAGCTTGAGAAATGTTAAAAAGGAGAAAAAAAAAGGGGAAAAAAGTGGTGGAAAGAAAAAGGGGGAAAAGAAAAAAAAGCAAAAGAAAAAAGGAGAAAAGAAAAAAAAAAAGAGAAAGAGAAAAAAGGGGGGGAAGAAAGGCGGAAAAAAAAGGGAAAAAGAATCCCAACTCAAATATAAAAAAAGGTTGTAAGAAAAAAAAAAAAACAAAAAAAAAAACAAACACAAAACAAAACCAAGCAAGGAAAGTGGTGAAAGCCGCTGGGAAGAGGAGGGACGAGGGACGGGAGCGAAGGGAGGGGGGGGTGAGGTGGCGGTGCCAGTGTGGCCCCAGGGGCTGTGACACCATATTTTTGTCCTCTACTGCAAAGTGTTCCGTGAAAAAAAAACAACCAAACCCCACCCAACGACAACATCATCACAAGAAAAAGAGAAATCTCTGCAGCTCACACGAGCCTGAGCTCGCTCTCCGTTGCTCTCTTTCCAGTGTCTCGGGGGGGTCATGGCCGAGCTGAGATTGGGGGGTGGTGGTGGTGGGAGTTTGCCCCATGGCTGTGATGGGGGGAGAAGGGGTGGGTGGGGAGTGGGGGCTGTGCTGTGGGGTTTTTTTGGGGTGGTGGTGGTTTTTTGCCAGGCGCAGCTTTACCCAGTGGCTCGGGGAGGTGTTGGCATCAGGAAGCCTGTGCTAAAGCGGGGTGGGGGCCTCGCCGCAGTTGGTTAGCAGAGCCAAAGTGGTTACTAATGGTTATTAATGGTGCACTAATTACGCCCGTGTAACTGGGAAGCTCAGATGCCCCCAGTCACCCACCCCCATCCCCCCCCCCCGGGTGCTTCTCTAGCCAGGCGAGCGCTAGGCGTCCCCCCCGCAGGAGAGGAGCGCACCTCCGGGGTGGGTGGAAGGGCGTCACCCAACGGGGAGAAGACCAAGATGGGGCTTGGGTGTCCCTTGGGGTGGCCGGGTGGCGGGGTAGGGCTGCTGGGGGCTGCCACGATGAGGGACACCCCCACGCCTTTCTCCATGGCTCCCAGAGCTCTGCTCCCTCCCTCCCTCCCACCCATCCAGTGCCACCGGAGAGGTGGTGTCCCCCCTCCCGGGGTGGGCAGGGGCTGTGCCACCCCACCTAACACCTCAACGCACCAAACCAGCTTTCAGCAGTCACAGCCACCCGGGCGCTGCCAAGGGGGCAGCAGGGGCTCCCCACAGGGGGTTTACAGAACACAGAGAGTGTCCGTACACCACTAACCCCTCTCCAGGGGCGGATTTTCGGGATGCTGCTTGCTCATCTCACCGCTGAACAACTCCCCGATTGCCCCTTCAGCACATTGTGACCATCGCTTCGTGGCTTTTGTGCTCCGATGCTCCTCCTGGCTCCAATCCTCTTCCTGGGGGATTGTGAGGGAGCGAAAATCCACATCGCTACATCCAACTTTTTTTCAGTTAAATAAAAAAAAGAATAAATCACCCTCTCTTATTACCAGGTAGAGTTTTGTTCCCTTAAGGCTCTTTTTATGAAAATAAATATTTAAATTATATAAAGAAATAAATACTTCTCTTTTCACATTAGATAACTCCCTGGAGACAGCAAAAAACAACCCAACACCACTGTGCACCAGTGTCCACCAGGGCTTTATACTTTTGTGGCTCTCATGTGCCAGGCCATCGAATCCACACAGTCCAATACAGTCGGTTGTCCCTCTCCTCCTCCTGGCTGGAGGCAGGGCACCTCTACTGTTGACCGTAGTACCTACGATTATCAGATTGGTTCCTACCTGGTCCATAGAATCGCCTACCGTAGGTCGGAGCAGCCTTCCTCCTGTAAGAATCCTTTCTTCTATCGGCTTCATTTTGCAACTCAAGCACCTGTGCCTGTAGGGCTGAG